>NC_044582.1:5398182-5701212 GCF_901933205.1 Camarhynchus parvulus
CTGGTCGAGGAGGGGATTGGTGGGTTCATACAGCACGAGGCAGCCTTCAGCCTCCACTGACATCCTCCTCCAGGCAGGCTGCCAAAGGCAGCCCCAGCTCTGCAGTACAGGGGCTTTCAAGGATAAACCTGGAGCCTGTCTCGCTTCCAGCCAGCCTCCTCTCTCCTCAAATCCTAGCAATCCCCTGAAACACTGTCCAGGAGGAATTTATTACTAGAAGGACACAGAGCCCCAGCTGCTGGGAGAGCTGTTCAGGTTGCAGTTCACCCCACGGGCTGCACGTGTCCTCTGCAAGCCCACGTCACGTTTTAGCACTGCTGAGCTTGAACAGCCACAAGCTGGGGGAAAAAAATTGATGCCTGTGCAGGTTGTCTGAACCCCTGCACCATTTCTGCGCAGGCACGAGGGACACGGGCAGAGCTGCTCCATATGAAGCTTCCCAGGATTCAAATCATGCAGCACCCACCTTGTGCCAAGCAGGGCCCTTTAATTTTTCATTACAGTTCGTCACTTGATGTATGAATTTAGGCCAGTGTTGTATACAGTTACCCAGCCCCTCTGTTGTGATTTTTAAACTGGATTATTCATTGACCTGCTTGATTCCTTGCAGATTTCTAAGCAGTAAAATGAGCCCTGATGCTGTTTAGCTCTGCAGCAGGGGCATCTCAGCTCACCCGCCTTCACACTACTGGAGAGTTTGGTGATGGTGCTGGGAGTGGGATAGTGCAAAATAGCAGAAATGAAGCAGTTAAGGAGGCTGCAAGTTAAAGTCTTCCAAAGCAGCAGGCACCGAAGGGGAACAGTTGGGCGTGGAGCTGGGAAAGTAGGTGCTGCTTCCCTGGCACAGTCAGCTCCTTCTCTGCCTTCACTGGTTAAACTGGGGCACTGTGAATCCTGGGCAGGGTCCTGTGCTGGCAGCCCACAGGGTGTGCAGTCTGGCCCGTGTCAGGCTTTGATCTGAAGGGTTTTGTGGTAGTTAATATAAAGTGAGACTTTGGTCCCAGAGCCTTTTTCAAGGCCACAAAGAATGAACATGGAAAGGACAGAGGCAGCCCAAGTGATTTGAAATTTCTCTTTCCGTCCCTACACCCTGGACTGGATTTTGGTGGATGATGCCCCAGATTGCCTAATGAGGGCAGAAGGGCCCTACATCCCACACCCTCTGGTTTTGTTCCCTGGCACCTTAATTGCACAGGGCTGATTGGGATGGAGTTAAGGGTAGCTGAGTGTCATGCTGGGATTTAGGCTCCTTCATGTGGGCACAGCTTCTGCCCTGCAAGAGGAGGGAAAATCCCTTAATGAACCAGAGTGGGCAGCAGGCTTGAGGTGAGGGCTCTGGTGTGGCTGCCAGCTCACCTTTATCTGCACGGGGAGGATTATTGGGGAGCCATGTTGACAAATGCTGTGGCTGAAAAGGAAAATTAACTTCCTCCCAGATATGCTTTGTTTGTGCAAAGTGGAGAGAGAATAAAGAAGCTGCCAAAAAAGCTGACATTAAACCCACTGCTTACCTGCAGCTCATCCCATACCATGACTGAAACTGCTCATTTGCAGCAACCTAATCCAAGATGTTCTTTCTGCAAAGCAAAAAAAGTAGGTTATTGCTCAAGCAGATCTGGGGAGGGATAAAGAGACAAGCAGGGCCTGATCCTGCCAGGTTCTGTGTGTTCTGCCCTCTGAGCAGGGTTAAAACCCTGGCTAGCAGCCTGATTTGGGGGTTTTGGAAAGAACTTGCACACAATCCCTTTCCACACCTTTAGGGAAAGGCTTGCTGTGCTGCAGAGGCAGGGCTGGAGGCAAAGCATGGGGCTCCCAGCCCTGCCTTCAGTTCCTGCCTCTCCAACCCAGGGACCTGGTAGCAAGGGACACAAACCAGTAATCCTCAGCACTCTTGTAGCACATCTCAAAGTGGGAGAGAATTAATGACCCTCCACAAAACCAGGGCTGCCCCTTCCCAGCCCTCCCCGCTTTCTTTTGGATGCATTACCTGCTCCAGCCACTGGGTCATCCCACCTCTGCCGGGATGCAGAGATGCTGTACACAGGCTTTGCTCAGCAGCAGTAAAATCCTCCTCTCTGCAGCACTGAGAGGATCTTGTGCTATTTCTTTTCCTGCCTTTAGATGTGCAGAAATCCACTTGGCTTTGCCTGCTGATTGAATTTAGCCGTGGTTCTGTACCAGAATCTTTTCATAAGGTCTTGCTAATTAAGAAATCCTGTCCCCATTGAAACCACAAATGCAAACACCTGTTGGTGTGCTCCCTGCACCTTTTTGGGGCCCACTGCAGCCACCCTGTCTCTCTTGGAAGTCTGCTTTTCATCCTGGGTGGCAGCAACAGAAGGTTCCACAAACACTGTCCTTGGATATTAAAGACATAAATTACTGAGCTGCCCTTCCACAAAATCAGTGCAGAGAAATGACTGACACCATCCTTTTTACATAATTCAAATGAAAACCTAATTGCACCATGGCTGCAGGGGAAGGGACTGGGACTGGCAAACAGGTTTGGTGCAGAGTTCCCAGTTCCCACCAAGGAACAGTGAGGTGCAGGACACCACAGGAGCTGTGCCTGGGACACCTGACTGCTTTCAATAGTGCTTGTGCCCAACCTGTTCTGGAAACAGTGCTCAGGGGCACTGATTTCAGCCTGATACCAGCTGCATCCCTATCACAAAATGGGCTTTATTAGGAAAATAATATGGGCTCTGGCAACACTTCCATTAGCCTTGCTGCTATCCCACCCCCTGACAGCTGAGTACCAGAATAACTGAGCTGGACACAGGAGTGAGGCACTGGGACACAGGGCTGCCAGTGAAGGAGAAGCACAGCCCTCCCCTCTCATATCAGCCTCGTCTCACTTGTGTTAGGGATGGCCTGATTTATGATTTGGCTTGCATTAAAACACATTTCCTTCCACAGCAGTTTTACTTAGGCTTTTCAAACACTTCATGAACCCAAATAAATCCTTAGGAAGTCTCTGGCAGGTGGACACCTTCAAATATCCTTGGCACTCAGCAAATCTGATACATCCAGAGGGGATAGGGAGGGCAGAGTGCTTGCCTAAGATCTGGAGGCAGGTGAACTGCAAGTATTTTTCACCAGGGCTCCAAAACTGTAGCCTTAAGTGTTTTAGCATAAGACATCAAGCCAGGCTGACAGGTAGTCAGGGAGAGGATGCAGGACAGACCTCAGGAGTCCTGACTCTCTCCAGAAGATCTCTCTTTTTCCCCCATGTCTGCGTCATCATGCTGCCACCCCTTCAATTGCTGCAGAATCCTGAAAAATTAACAGCTAAAGGTTTTTCTTGCCTCCTCTGGCCACCTGAAACAACCTTCTGTTCGGGTGGAAGCACTGAAGTGTTTCTTAAAACAGCTCTTCCTCCCGTCATTAGATATTTAAGAGAGCAGCACCAGGGGAAACCATGAGCTTTTATGGAGGCAGGATGGCACAGTGCTGGGAACCACACGGAGCCCGATTTAAATAGTAATGAGATGGCAGCACAGCTCGGTTTTATCCTCCCCTTGCTCCCCCTCTCCCCGCAGCATCCCCGGCTGCGCGTCCCCGGCCCGCTGCATGCGGTGCGTGGGGTGCGCTGGCTGCGATGCGATCGTGCTCTGCCAGGGCGTCCCGGGCTGCAGATGTGCTGAATGGAATCTTAATGACCTGGGAAGCCAGTGCTTGTCAGGACCGATGGGAACACAGCGGTGTCCGAGCGCCGGCCGCGGTGGGGTGGGAGCAGAGAGCGGAGCAGCCGGGGCTCGTCCCTACCAGTTCCTTTGGCTCCCCCCCATCGCTTTCCCTACTCTGCCCTATTTTGGGGGAGCGGAGGGTGGCAGAGGGAGGGTGTCTCCTCGCTCTGCAGTTGCTGTAGCAACTGCGGTGTCTCTGGCAGCAGAGCACGCGTTTCTTGCAGCCAGCCCGAGCGTGAGCTGCTGAACTGAAAGCAGATTGATTTTTTTTCCCCTGCTAGAAAAAAGCCGCCCTCTGCCCTCCCCACCCCCAGCAGCCAGAGCCCAGGAGGGCCAAAGACAGCCCCTGGGCAGCAGCCCAGGGCCGACCCGCAGGGATGCTGCCAGTCTGGCTGCTCCCGGGAAATCTTCTGCGCATGAATCAAAACCTCAGCACCTTCTTGAAACCCTTCTCTGATCCCCCTCGGAAAGGTTGGCAAGGACAAGCTGCCTTTCCCTAATCCAGGCTCCAAGGCAGGGTGGGTTGCTGCAGCCATCCAGGCTCATCCCTGGGGCAACTCAGACCTGAATTCATTTCCACATGAAACAGAGAATCTGCTTTGGTGGGGAGGGACCAGTCTTGATCAAACCATTCTCAGAAGAGGAGGATCAGCATAAGCTTTGCAAAGTTACTTCCCTGGGTAATGATTTTTAAATAGCAGAGCCCTTATCACAGGCTGGATCCATTTGGTGCCCATTTCTCGCCACCTGATAAGACTTCTAAATCCCAGTTACTCCCCCATTTCCATCACCTTTGCACATCACAAGCCCTGACCTGCTCTCCCTTCATTTTCTCTCTGAACCCAGAGGAACAGAGTTCCTTGAGCCAGCTCTGAGAATGTGCTGGTGCCTCTTCTCTGAGCCTCAGCTCCTTGGCCATTGCACTGGTGTTTGATCCAAGGTGCACTGCTCCAGTGTCCCACCACTGTGTCAGGACCATCCTCTGGCCACTGCAGGAACCCATTCAGAGCCCATCAGCCTGGTTTGGGCTCCACTCTGAATATGTGACATCTCTTTTTTCCTTCGCCACTGACTTGATCTTTGTTTCAAATAAAGCATATCTTGCTGGCCAAGGCATCCAGCAGTTCCCATCAGCAGGCAGCTGGAGAGCAAAGCAAGCAAAGCTTGGTGCTAAGGGTTCCATGTTGATCATCACCCATGGCCCTGCTTGCATCTCCTTTGGGTTCATTGCAGAGTTCAGCCCTGGCCTTGCACAGATGCAGAGACCTGCCCTGATTTTCCAGAATGCCATGAGCTCTGATCCAGCCTTTTTACCACCTGCCTTTGGGATGGCTGCCAGGGAGGGCAGGAATTGCAAGGAGAGCTGTTCTTCATGAGAGGGGGAGGCAAAAAGGGAGTGAGTTAAGTTTCCCATGCTCAGAGTCCACCCTCTAAGCATTTCCTGGTGGGAACCAAATCTTCCTTCTGCAGGTGATCACCTGCACCACAAGATAAGAGATGAGCAATGCTCAGGCAGGGGCTGTAGTAACCCAAAATAGGTTTTTTCCACTGTAATTATTACTTAAGGTGCCATTTCTTAGCCAGTGTTTTTGGGACTGCAGCTGGAGCTTTATGTTCCCTGGGAAGTTTTCTTGAAGAACAGGTTGGCCAGTTGGGGAATGTTTCACTGCTATTTTCAGCCTGGGACCTTTTCCTTTTTCTTTTTTTTTTTCCAAAGTACAACAAAAAACCTGTCAACAAGTCACAAAAGAGTGATCTCAGTCTAAAATACGAGCCCTGGCACAGGAGGGCATTTGACTCAGAAGCCACTTCCCATCTTTGGAGACTTGAAGTATGTTCCACTTCGTCATCCTGAAGGTCTTTGGGCACTTATAAAAACAGAGTTTATTTATCCACACTCAGAACAGCCTATCTATTATCTTGAAGGCTCAATTCAGAAAGTTTCTTCAGAAATTTATTGGTTTCATTCCTACCAGTCTGAACAGAAGTTTTCCACAAAGTCTGTCAAAATACAAATGTCTCAATTCCAATTTCCCTCGGTCTTTAGCAGGACATCACATTAATTGTGTTAAAAAGCACTTTTATTAGTTACTGAGAAAGCAGGAGTCTGGCAGCTCTTCTTGACCATGAGCTATTCACTTTTGTGAAGTCTCCTTTTAACAGTGCTTTGATCCAAAGCAGTGGCTTTCTCCACCAGCAAATTCAGCAGTGCCTGGAGCCAAAGGGACCAGCTCCAGGCAACGATTATTGGCTGCAGGTTTGAAGGGCTCCTACTGCTGCCTGGGCAAAGCCTTTCTGTTCCTCTGGAGGCTTCTGACATCCCTATTGTGAGAGCAAACCGAGTGGGGGAGGCACGTGGTCAGCCCGAGGCCAGGGAGACCCAGGAGCACGGGCAGAAATGCAGGCAGGATGGGGGAGTTTCATCCCCACCTGGGACACTTCTGGGAGGGCTCAGTGAACCATCAAACTTTGCTTTAGTAGGAGCTTTGCTTCAGTCTAATTTTGCATAAGGCTGCTCCAGCCAAAACAGCCCAGCCTGGTGACAATGTGGCATCTACTTCACAAGGGAAAGGTGGCAATGAAAAAACCAGCAATTCCCAGTCCTCCAAGGGGCAGGGAAATTATATTCCCCATCTGATCTCCATGGGATGCTCTGGGACTGCTCCTGCAACAATTCAGTCATTCTGGGGCTGTGTGAGCAGCCAGAAACCCAAATTTCCCACCTGCTGCCTTGTATCAGCCCTCCTGATGTCCCTGAGCCAACACCAGAGTGTGAGGAGTAGGATGGGCCCTCAGCACAGGAGCCACTGCAGGATCCATGCAATTCCTAGGATGTAAGCACCACAGTGAGATACAGCTGGGCCATCAGCATTAAAGGGAAAACTCAGCTCTGCTGCATATTTGCTATTGACTGTCCTGTTCTAAACAAGGTGACAGACATTAAGTGGCATCAAATGAGGCTGGACTTTACCTCATAGCACTTTTCTGAGCACCTCCAGTGCCACTCCAAATTGAGTCCCTGCTTACACTTCAGTTCTGAAAATGCTTCAAGGATTTCCAACACACAGACATTCAATCCCCGTGTGGAAGAAGGCAGTGCTCTGATAATTGAGACATTAATGCTGAAAGACTGAGCAGGATTCCCTTGGCTGTCACAGCTTGGCTGCTGGGAGCTTATGAAAAGAAAAGAAATAAATTGGGACTTGGTTGAAATAACCAACAGATTGAAACCTGGAGATTCCTGGAAGCAGCTGTGCTGGAAAGGAGCACGTGTAGAGGGTTGGAGGATCCCTCCCATGGTTGTGTAAATACCTCAGCACTGACATTGCACATTGCAGATGTTGTCAGGGCTGGCAGAATTGCACCCATCTGACGGCACTAGGACCTCCATAAACACTCTCACACTGTCATCTTCCAGCCAGGCATGTGCAGATGCCCCCTGCAGAAGGATGGCCAGGACAGGCACAGGTGAGAGCCCAAGATCTGTGGGGAGCAGAGAAGTCCCTGTAGAAATAGTTTGTTGGATGCTCAGGTATCTGTGGAGGGATCCATCCGTCAGCAGAAACCCAGAGAGGAGAGATTTCAGACAGGAGAAAAAGCTGTGCCACCCAAAAAGTGCAGCCCAGCTCTTGTCACAAGCCTCTGTGATCCACCGTTGGTTTAACACAAATTCACTGGGGGAAAGAAATGCTCTTAGGTTTGAGGATAGGTATTTGATATACAAATCTTACAGCTCCTGCCCCTGTAGAGCAGCTGAAGACATTTTGATCAGAAAAATCCAATTTCAGCCTCCCTTGCTGTCCCTGGAGGGTCTGGTAGCCTCTTACCTACAAGAGTGCAAAGGATCCAACATCAGGAAGGGCCTTCATTCAGCACAGACCTTTAATCTTTTCCTTTTATTTTAGTACTCCACCCAAAATTTTTGGCCACAGATGTGGCAATTAAGGGCTGAGCAAGGTCTGGTCACAGCTGTATGGGACATAGCTCCTGCACCAGAGATCAAGTACCAGTGCAAACATGTGCTGGAGGGACCTCATTTTCTATAATTTAGCCCAGTTTTCTTTCAAGCACTGGCCCAATCATGATTTCTAGAGGCCAGAAGTCATGGTGCCAGAAACAAATGGTGCAATTCATTGAGTGTCTGATGCTCTGACATGTGCTGGTTTTACACCTGTATGATCCAATGGCCTCATCAGAACCAGCCCTGACCTCTCCTGGCGTGATGGAGAGGAGAATCTGGCATTTCCATTATTTAGCCCCTGGACACAGCCCCATCCAGCCCGACAAACAGCCCTGTCACATGCCCTTTGCACAGCAGGGGAGAGCCTCAATTACACATGGGCCACCAGCTCTGCTGTTTACAGGAAGCACCAGCACAGAGCATGGAATTAGAGAGACCACAAGGAAGTGAGGGATTATTTACTGGAGATTAAAGGACATGGAAAAACCACAGGACAAATCAGTGGGGCCTAAGCAATGGTAGCTGCTATTTCAGTCTTCCAGCTGCTGGCATTCATACTGGCCATGCTGTGATGGGAGAACTGGGGAGGAATTAAGGACAGGAGGCTGCTCTGCTTTTGGACCAGCAAAACACACCAAAGAATAGGCCCCAAACCTGCTGAAAGGTTAGGGGAGATTTTTTTCCTCAACCATTTCTGTGTGTCTTCCTCCTCCCCAGGTGTGATTCCTACTTGTGGACTGCCCCTCCAGGCCAAGCAGCTCTGGCCAGACCTGGCTGTCAGCAAACTGGGATGTGCCCATGGGTTAAGCCCAGATGATTCAAGATAAAATATCTCCTCAAACCTGGAAAGTCCATCTGCCCATGGGTTCACCTAATTTTTAGTGAGATCTGATTTTCAGCTATGTCTGGCCACCAGGATTTCAATGTTGCTAATGAGCTCTGACATTTGAACTGTATCTGGGCCCAGTCCTGTGTCATTGTGTGCCCACCTCTGCCTGCAGCTGCAGATACACAACTGCTGTCCATGGGGCTCTCCAGGATGGCCATATCCTCAACCACATTTTCCCTGAAAATCCTGCAAGATTTTCCCAATGCTTGGCTATACTTCCTGAAGCATTTTGTTCCTGGCAGGTAAAGCTGTTTGCGGTGCTGCTGTCCTTGTCCCACAGCCATGCTGGCAATATTGCCATCATTGGTCTCCTGTCACCAGTTTTGGGATACCATCCAAACTCCTCCACTAAGCCCCTCTCAGGGAGTGAGGTGAATCTTTGGCTGCCTCTCTTTCCAAGGACACAGATGTCACTTTATCATCTCCCCCTCAGCTTTTCCTGTACCTCAATGCCACACAACAACAGGCCACCACTAGGTGCCAAGTGACAATATCCCCCATCCATCCCCACACTGATGCAGACCATGCTTCCACCACCACCAAAGCAGCATCTCCAGCAGCCCTGGGGCCCCTGTGCTCAGTGTGGGGCAGTGATTCAGCTCTGACTCTGTGGGAAGGTGGCCACTACTCCCTGCACTGTCCTTGGTGGAAATTGCAGAGCTACAGCAAAGGCAGCAGGGAGGGAGGGAGGGAGGCTCCCCTTGGTGAGGAGGAGCCCACAAAAGGCTCCCACTGACATTTCCCTTTCCCTGCATCCATGTGGCGGAGGGAACACAAATGGCATTGCCCTCATGTTTGACCAGAGCAGTGCTTGGCTGCTGGTGCCATGCCACAGACTCCACCTCAAGAGCTAAGAGAAGCTCAGTAGATTTTTCATACAACAAATAGAGAGAAATGACAGCATGAATGAGCTTAGTTTACAACCTCAGAGAAATACCCAGCCATTGTTAGCTTGACACAGGCTGCAAAAAGTGATGGCTAAGAAAACAAAACCTTATTCTTTCCTGTATGTGTTGGCTGAAAAATAAAACCCTTCCACGGGCCAGCAGCAACACTTCCATCAGCCACGTGGCTGATCCACAACTCAGTGACTTCCAGAGCAGGACCTGACCTGCTGCACATAACAAAAGGAAATTGAAGAACTGGGTTTACATAATTTTTGAAGGGTCTTGAGGCACATTGTGCACCGAGCCTGCCCTACCCCATGCAGGTGCGCTCAGCACCATGTCCCATCCTGGGCTGGCAGCAGTTGGAGGGAAGGCATTGCCATCTCTCAGTGAACATCAGCATAGAAATTCTCTAGAATATTTCCTTCTCCGTGTTCTCTGCATATAGAAACCCTTGCCACAAGGTCAAACAGTGCCCAGTCCCATGGGAGGCTCAGGCACCTGCAATGAGTATCTCAGAGCCTCTGGGACACTGAGGGTGACAACTTCTGCCTCAGAGAGCCAGCACTGCTAATAAATTGGTTCAATGGCACTTTCTCCCCCCAGAAATGAGGACTAAGAGCCAGGGCATGCCGAGAAAATAGCCATGCCACAGATGCTCAATTAATTAACTCAATTAATTTTTACCAGGCGTCCTGGGTCATTCATTGTAGCTGTCTGTGCTGGGAGAGCCGGGCGCCGTAGCCTGCTGCAGCCGTGTCTAAAGCAGTAACCCGGCTCTGGAGATGTGTTCCTCTCCACTCACCATCCAACTTGCTTCTGCCACCAATCCACATCATTTCCCCTTATTATTGAAGTGGTAAAATCATCCTCAGGAGCTCAGAGTCCGGGAGTAGGGATTCCCAGTTTGGAGTCTGCGGCTGTCTTGAGTAGTGCAGTGACATATGAAGGGAAAGAAAAAAAATCCCATTAATAATTCCAATTCCCTCCTCAATAATTTCACCCAAACAAACTTCCCACCCAAACCAGTGCTTTCTAAAAGACTGGTTTAGAAGGCAGGAAGTACTAGTGAATGCACTCCTCCCCTGTCACAGCTGTAATTCCACTCTCAAACACATCTGACTTCAGAGACTGGCTTGGATTTTTGTGGCTCATGTTATTTTTCCTCCAAAATGGAGGAAAAATGCCTGCAAGTAGGAGTTAAATGAGATTCCAGTGATGCCAAGGCATTGCTCCCCTCCATCCTTCTGCCCTGTGTTCCAGAGTTCCCAGAGCAGCAGGGCAGAGGTGGCTGGGGTTGTGTTTGGGACTGTTTCCTCCACAGCCTTGTGTGCATCGCTGGCCGTGCCACGTTAGGGAGCAAACGGTGACTTTCTTTTGAGGTCTATAAATCAGGAGAGCAGCTCAGCTCCCTCGCTGGCCCCGGCAGAGAGCAGAACGGGTCCTGGGCAGTGCCATCAGCTGTGGCTGCAGCCTGCAGGAGAAGCGATGCCCCGGGAAGAGGGTGGGATCTCATCGTGTGCAGCCGCACACCCGCCCGTGGCTGGGCTGTGCCCTGCCCAGCAAAACCACCAGCAGCCTCTTCAGGGCACCAATGACCCAACAAATTACAGGGAGGGACAAAAACGGCATTTCGCTTTAACTTGTGATTTAAATTTAAATTTAATTTTTTTTTTCTTGTGCACCTATGAAATGGCCAAAGTTTTTCAGGTGTGTTCCACAACCCAGCAAGAGCCTCTTCCCGTGCTGGTCCATCCCTCATCACCGGCTGCCTGCAGAGGGGGAGAGGAGAGGGCCGGTGCAGGGGATGCTTCCCGAGCCGGGATTTCATGGATTCCCGGGAGCCTCTTTGTGTGGAGGCACAGGCAGGGGACTGGCTTGGTGACAGCGAGTCTGCTCAGTCACAGCTCCAATGGCTTAATAGAAACTGGATCCAACTGGTCCAGCCTTGTGGGTTTTGATTTAAATTGCAGTTATAAGGTGTGATTAGAGGCGGGGGACGCTGTGCCAAGAGCTAAAATGTGAAGCAAAAACCCATATATTAAGAAAAAAAATCCTTCATTCTTCCCCTAAATCTATATGTGTTTTTCCATCATTAACCCTTTGTCTACCACTGCCAGATACCCAAGGAAATCCTGGGCTCTCCAAGGACACCTTTGGCTCTGCTGCTTAAATCTACAGAGGTCTGTTAGCACTGCAGAGGAGTTTGACCACTGAAGTTCTGACATTGATGGGTTTGCTATTAATAATAACCACAGCAGGGACCAACTGAGTCTCTCCTGCCACTGTGCCTGAAAGCCAAGGAAGTCTCTGCCCTCCCTGATTCCCTCACACTGCCCAGACTGGGCCGGAGCAGGGGCTGTGTTTGGCTGCCTTCTTTTTGGGTAAGTCCTGTACAGTGTAGAAGGGCGCAGTGCTTTTCTAGACAGTCCTTTAACTTTCTGGAAACAGTTAAATCAGGTCTTTTTTTCCTGTCTCCAATTAGTTGTCCAAAACCTCAATAGTTAATTTGGCAACTGGAGACCTCTGGAGATGTTAATACAGTTCAAGCCTTCAGCCCATATGGATAAAATCCTAATTCAATAAGATTGCTGGTTCTTTATCTTCGTGTGGCATCATCACACAGTTAATTTCAAGCTTTCCAGTAAGCTGTAATCTATCTTTTAACCTAAGAGCTCTTTTGCATGACACTGAAATAGGTCCCAGTCTATATACATCTGCTGCCAATACAAATGCATGGTTCAGCAACAGTAAAGAGGATATAAAAGACTCCCACGTTACAAATGTAGGAGGCAGAGGATATTTTAGCATGGCAGTGGTTACACTTTTGGCAGCTTTTGCTATAAGAAACTTTGTTTTCAGAGCCTTAAAATATTCCCTGTGCAGTGCAGACTGACATATTTGCTTTCAGTAGAGCTGTCTCAGGGGCCAGGGCTGGTGAACGGAGCTCAAGGATGTGGGGGAATTTAAAGAAGATGGAATTAATATCAACCTATGTTTAAACAGGGTATTTCCTTACAAAATGCAAATGTTTACCAATGCCATCAGATCCTGATGGGACTATTTCCATGAATACAGATGGGCACTCAGGAGATACCTGCAGGCAGCGTGCCCAGCCCTGGGGCTACTTCAGGAGCTGGGGGCACGGCAAAGAAGCTGAGTGGGCAGGCCAGGAGCCAAAAATATGAGGGCAAAGAGATGTAAGACAACAACCTTATGTAGGAAAAGTGTCTGGAGACTTCCACTATCTTCCATCTGCTGGAGATCTCAAGTTCACTGCCAAGATGCCACTGCTGGTGCAGGTCTGGACTTGAGATGTTACTGCCTCAAAGCAGAGGGAGCCCATCCTCAGCTGGCAGGTGGATGTTGGCTTCCATGTGTCTCCCAGGTCATCCTGGAATCTCATGATCCACCAAGGCACCTGTGGAGAAAATCAGTCCTGCCTTGTACACTCTGCAATGGTCAGAGTAGCTGTGAAACCTGGATCCAGGCAGTGTTTTGAGCAGAAAAGGGGAACTTGTCTGACATGGCTGCTGGGGAGAGGAGGCAGCAGGGACAGCAGCAGAGCCACAGTCCTGCCTGCTCTCTGCCCCTCACAAGGCAAGGCAGAGCTGTCCTGCAGACCCCCAGGTGCTGAGGGCCACACACCATGTCCCTTGGCTCTGGAAACTCAGACCAATCAGGGAGAACACCAGGAAGATTGTTTTGAAACTTCAAGACAGATTCCCAGACCCTTAGAGACTACTGAGCCAGAGGCAGAGCAGAGGAGCAGGAAGGAGGTGGCTTTCTACTGTGTCCTGACTCCCAAATGACATTTGCCAGGGCCCAACCTGTGGCAGGACAGGACTGAAATCTTTGTGTCCTTTCTGATCAGTTTGAACCATCAATTTCTCAGAAAGGATATCTGAGAACTCAGATGGGCCAGGATTGAAAAGCAAAGCAAGTGTGAAGCCATGCTCTGCTCAAGAAAATACTGGGAAATGGGCAAATGTTGACCTGGCCCAGGGTGTGAGCTGAGCATCAAACCCAAGAGAGCTCTGGTGACAGGGTCCAGCAGGACTGCTCTGTGTCAGATGCAGGCCAGACAAGCTTAAAAGTGGAGTAAATAACTGAACAATGTCCTTTTGAAAGGTTCTCTGCACACATACAACTCTAAAAATCCAACCCTGTTTGTTAGAGTTTCTAAGCCAGCAAGAAAAAGCACTCCTTATCATCAAGCCTCCTTAGAAAAGCTCATTGCTGCTTGTGCTGAACCTGGAAGGGGTCTTGGCACAGAGGATTTGGGGACCATGTGATGGCATTATAGTTTCATGCTAATCTGTTCTCATGGTGTGCTATTAAAAATAAATAAAAACCATGGCTTCCTAATCCACAGGTTACTAACTGTGGGAAAAACACATTTGTCAGTGCCTTAGCAAGGGATTAAAAGTGTCACACTTTGGTGTTTATTTATTACAGAGTGAATGTATAGACACATTGTTACCAACCTGAGTATCTGCATTGCAAAACCCACGCAGCTGCTCCTGCAGGACCAAACCCTCACATCTTCAGCAGAAATCCTGTGCCAAGCCCTGCTGCAGCTGTGGGGGCTGCACGAGGGATGACCCTTTGTACATGGACAGCTTGGGGGATTTGGCAGTGCCTCACCAATAAATGTTCTTGCCAGTGGCAAGTTTGTTGGGATTCCTAGGAAGTAAAAGAGAAAGAAATAAGTTGTTTTGATAGTAGATCAAGTATCAAAGAAATTAAAACAACCAGGTACTTTTGCAACCTGCAGGCTGAGCCCTCTGCCATGAATCCAGGTGTTCCTGCCTGGGGTGAAACTCCCCTCAGTTCAAAGAGACAACACTGGGGTTCTGATCTGCACAGATGCATGAGGCCCAGCACAAGGTCTTGATGCAGACTTCAGAGAAGCCTTTTCAACTCATTTTGCCTCTCCAACCAGTCAGGTGAGGCAGTTCCCAAGGGGCAATCCTGCCCAGACCAAGGAACAGTTTCCTCCTCTTGTCTTTACCCCACAAGATGATGAAATAACTGACCTTGTAGATGAGCAATGAGCCAGACAGCAAGTGTCTTCCACCAGACTGCAAGTCCTCCTGCAGGAACACTCCTGTGCTCTGCGCACACAGAGTAAAGGGGCCCCACACCCTTGGAGGGAGGATGCATTGGCCAACATTTTGTCAACCTGCAAATAAAGATGAATTAGTCCTAGGAAAAAACCTAACCTGGTGTCTGCTCCACTGAACAAACTTTCCTTTGGATACTGAGAAGATGCCTGGGTTGAGCCTCTGCTGCTCCTTCTGTCCCAGCACACAGTGAGGCACCAGCCACCCACTCCTAATTAACTTGATGGGTAACTCAGCAGCACAAATCACCTTAAGTTACCTTGGCCACAGAACACAGCGGATCCTTCCACAATGAAGCAGCATGGCAGGAATTATCCCCATCCATAATTGCTCTGAGCAGACAATAAACCAGCTTGTGCTGATGGAAGTAGCCACTCGGAGGTAATAACCCAGTGAGTAACAATAATGGCAGCAGATACTTGATAAAAAGCAGGGAACAAAAGAGAAAGCTTTCTCTATTCTACAGAGAGCGGATGTTTTCTGTTTGCTTCCTTCATTTCAGAAATGCACTTGGCTCTTTGGAGAGCACAGCTCACCCGCACTCACAGCGAGAGGGGGCTGGGGGAGGAAGGGGTCGTTCTTCACTGCTGAGATCATGAATAGGAAAATTGGTTTTCTTCTTTTAGTCTTTCTTGGATTTCTACCCAGCTGGTACCCAGGCATTTTCTTTTCTTTTCTTCAAGAGAAATGTTTGCATATCAGTGGGGGGGAATTGCAAGCCTATTTCTGGTTAAAAAAGGGCATTGAGGTACAGGCGTGCTTGTTCCCCACATCCACACCCTCGGAGTGCTCAAGACTGGGCAACAGGAAGGCTGAGCCATTCTTAAATGAGGAAAATTCCTAAAACCAGGAGCTCGCCTGTGCCTGGTGCAGGTGCCTGCTGTTCCTGCTTCTGCTCCTGCACGTGGTTGTGCCCCCTTGTTGCCCAAGCTGCTCACACTGGGGGTCTGGCTGCTTGCCCTGTGTCTCCTGGCCCACAGCTCTGCTGCTCTGGTCTAAGCTCAGAGCTCACACAGAGACTCTTACCCACCTGCCCCTGATGAATTGGTCTCTGAGGGCAGGACATGGGGCAGAGAAAAAAAGAAGTCACCCCATGCTCCTCAAGTGCCACAAAGGCAGTGGCACAGTGGGAGCAGGTGGGCAGTGACTCAGCCCCGAGGATGTTTGTGCTTGTGGCTCTGGCCCTGCACCAAGTGCTTGGCACCAGCTCTCCAGTGATGCCCATTCCATGCTGGGTTCCCTCCTGCTTCCCCAGCCATGCCACCTGCCCCAAGCCACGCCCTGCCCCCAGGAGGGCAGTCATGGGCACGGGTGTCAGTGCCACAGCAGCTCCCGTGGAGAGGACAGGAGGTGGGTGACATGGAAATCACACCAAGATGTGAAAGATGGAACAGCAAAACCCAGGGGGTATTGTGGGGGGTTCAGAGATCCTAGTGCCAGCTGGGCATGACACAGCCCTGCTCAGCCACCCCGAGCTGTGCCCTGCAGCATCACTAGGGCTGCAGCCAGCCATCTGCAGCACAGAGCACCAGGGAAGGCTCTGCAGGCTGCAGGGCTAAGCACTGCTCATTAAAGTGCCGGGGAAATGTGAATGAAGCAGATGAATGGAAGAAGAAATGAATGAAGGAGGGAAGAGGAAGTGAATGAATATTGCATTGACTTGGTGCCTTTCATCCCAGGATGGCAGAGCAGTGCAGCACAGCTGATGGGCAGGCACCGTGTCGGTGCTCCCTGGAGAAACCCCTGGTCAAAACAAATCAGATTATTTCCTGTTGACAGAGCCCTTCAGGGAAAGGCAAACAGGGAGATGTGGCATATGGATTCGCATTACTTGAAGCACGAGGTTTTCCCCAAACAAAATCCCTCCAACTCCCCCTTAATCGATGTGACAGATCATTACTTTTTGAGTTGCTCTCCTTCTTGCTATTCCAGACACTGAGTGATTTCCATGGCAACAGCATCCCAGCCACCCCAGGCCTTGTCCTAACCTCTGTCATCTGCTGTCGAGTCACACCAGTGCATAACCTGCAGAGAGGAGCAGCAGGGCCACAAAGGTGCCTTTTGCACTGGGGGGGGCGTGTTCAGGACCCCTCTTTCCACCCTTCCCTGTAAGCCCCAGGGAGCCTCTTGCAGCCAAGCACCACACAGGGCTTGCAGGCAGCTGTGGCAGAGCATGTGGAAATGAAAAAAATATTTTCTGGAGGTTTTACTGTGGTGTTTTAGCACACAATCAGCTGAACCCACTGGCAAACCTGGCTGAAGCTGGGATCCAGGATGGTTTGAATGGGGATAATGGAAAGGAGCTGCAAGATGCTGTTGCTCCCTTGGTAATGCAAAGCAGGGTAGGGACCAAACCTGGATGCTTTGGGGAGGAAAGAGAATCCAGCTTTACTTCTGGTTTGGTGGAGAAAGGGTGCTCTCTTCTTCTCCACCTTCTGAAGGAAAAGCAGTCAGGGATGTGATCCTGCATCAGCCTGGTGTGACCACCAGGAGCAGCACACCCTGCCCAAAGGAGCATCCAGCCCCACTCAGGCGTGGTCACTGATCCCCCTCAAGGCCAGTGTGACCCCACTTGGCTGCATGGCACTGGGCTGTTGTCACACCCTAACATCATGTAGGTGCTCCTCTGGCAATTCACAGCTGCTCACTGCTGTGACATTCCCAAGGTGGCCACCGAGCTGCCTTACAGGTGTTTGGTGGAGTATCTGAGGCCGGATGCAAAGCTCAGGAATCATCTGTGGGCTTTGAGTGGTTTTTGGAGTGAACCTGAAGAGCACAAAGGCTGCTGTGTGTGGGCTCTGGGTACACAGCACTGCTGTGCTGAATGAGCCAGGGCTGCTCACACAGGAACCACCTCCACTGCTGAGGGAGCTGGAGCAGCTTGGTTGGGTTTGCCTCTTTCACTTACCCTGCTCCCCCCAGCAAACAGCTTCCCCTCTGCCAGGCCTGGGAATTGTGTGAGGACCAGGGGCAGCTGGTCCTCACACCTCACCTGAAGCAGCAGATAAAGTGCCTTTGTTCAGTCACATCACCTTTGTGATTCAAAGGTTTGCCCCAGCACAACAGGGGGGTTTCCTGCCAAGGGTTTGCTGCCCTGCCTCTGCATCAACCTGCATCTCATATAAGCTGTGTCAAATTTCATGGTAACCCTGCAGGGTTATTGCTCTATAACAAACACAATTACTGCACTAGGCCCAGCTCACTACTCAGCTCATCCAAATATTAACCAAGCACCAAATGCAGAGCCATGGCCTGCTTCCCCCTCTTTCCACAAGGAGTCTGGCTAGTTGCAGGACTGGACCCTGCTGAGAGGATCCATTTGCAAACTGGGCCAGCAGCTTCCTTGAGCAAGGCTGACTGCTCAAAAACTCACTGCTGGAGTTGCATTCAATCAACCCTTTGTTTACCTTCCCTTCACAGATGGCCAAGGAGATGTTCTGTCCTGCCACAGCCTGAGCTAAGGTGCTTTCCCTGACTGTTGATGGCCTGGGCTCAGAGTCAAAGGCTCTTGGTTGAATTCTGGACCAGCTCCCTGGCCTTGCATGGTGAAGCACCTGGTTGGATTTGGAACACCCATGTTCCCAGCACAGTAATTTCTCCAAATGCTTCAACACAAACTGCCCCATGGATGACCCCAGCCAGAGCTGGGACATCTTTGGTGATTGTGGGAATGAGGAGGGACACAGCTTTAGGAAGGGAGCACATTTCTGTAATGCCATCACCTACCCTTCAGGAGCTGTTCATGCTGATGCAGGGCTTAGTACTGAACCTAAATATATTCAGATAACTTAATAAAAACCAAGGATCTAAAATACATATCATGGAAAAGCCTGGATTAAACAATCTATCAAAATCCTCTTTAAAATAGGGGAAAGTCTGTAACCCCTCAGCTTTACAGGGAGTATGGTGGTATGGCCCTTGCTGGGAGCAATGGCTATAAATAACCCAGGCCAGGGGATAGCTGCTTTGCCAGCTCTGCAAAAGGATGGGTGACCCTGGTGCCATTCAGCCTGGAGAGCTTTCCAGAACAGGGCCAACTGCAGGAAACACTGGGTGATGTTCTGGGGCTGCGTGGGCAGGACCAGAGCAGAGCTGCTCCTTTTCAGCTTAACCTCCCCAGAGCTCAGAGGCAGAGCCAGCCCAGGCTGTGTGGAGCTGGAGCACTGCTCCCTCCACCCACACAGACACCGTTTGGGAGAGAGGAAGAGGGAAAAAAAATCAGAAGACAAATTGAGAGTTACCTCCGTATTTTCTTTGCTTGCCACCCCCATCACTCCCCTTCAGCCCAATCATTCTCTTCAATCGAGGCCAATTTGCAAGAGGAGCAGCTCCCAGTGCCTGAGTGCAAAAGCCTTTAATTACTGTCATCTGGGAGGCTGTGCCAGCCTCCCCTCCAGGGCTTTTCATACTTTTTGGAAGACACTGCTCCAGGACTTGACACCCCCAAGATGCCATTTGTCAGGCTTTATTTAAAAGGAGCACTCCCTGCCCGTTGGGAGGCTGGGGAGACAGTTCCTGACATTTCATGTGCCCTGCTGCTGCATGAACGTGGCAATCACATCTGGGCAGTGGCTGGTTCTGGCTGCCCCATGGGGTGCCAGGCTGGCAGCAGCCCCTGCCTGTGGCAGTCACCACATTCAAACCCTGAGAACTGCACTGCTCTGTCCCTTTGCTGCCTCTCCTCCTGTTTCTTGACTGAGGACGTAGACAAGGCTGTAAATTGGATCAGACAGGGACAAGGAAAATTCAGAAAGACCTGGCAATTGTTAAATGAGTGCCCAAAACAGTCTCCCAGGAGTCCCCAAATCTGCATCTCTGAGAGCACATTTCCACCTGGAATGCATGTTCCCTCCTGCACAGGTTTGGGTTTCGGTGTCAGCCAGGGCTTTGTGTTTCATCCTGCACAGGGGAACAGGAATGCAGAGCCCCCATAAACCCACCTGGCAGAGCCAGCAAGCAGGGAGGGGAAGCTCCTTTCCCCTGCCTGCCCCACCAGCTGCAGGCAGCACTCAGGGCTGGATGGTCCTTTGAGGTGAGACAGAATGAGTTCCCTTAAACATAAACACAGCCTGAGCTGAGACCTGGGACTCTGCCCACACAGTGACCTTGCAGCCTGGGCCCAGTATACACTGAAAAGGATGCCAGAAGATTTCCAGATGTCCAGGACCGGCACTCATGGGACGTACTCTGAATTATACCCACCAGAGCTATCCTTCTAATATTTCATCTTTGGAGCATCACCTGTGGCAGGGAAAAACTGCAGAGGAGGATTTCTGGGGAGCCTCTGCCAGTGGGTGGCACTGCAAAACCAGCAGAATGGAGGGAGCATCAATGCAAGGGCCTGGGGGTGGAACAGCAGTGCAGACGCCGCACTCACAGAGCGCTGCACATCTCCCGTGGGTTGGATACGGGCAGCGTGGGGACGCCGCAGCCTGGCTGGTGGGAGCAGGGAGGCTGCTGGGGGGGAGAGGAACAGGCACAGGGGCAGGCAAGGAGGCATCACGGAGGGGTTCGAGGGGCTGCGGTGGTTTGGGGTCAGCCCAGCCAGCAGGACTGCAAATCCATCCACGTCCACATGGGACAGAGCCAATTCATGTCCGTGTGGATAACCTCCTCAAAGGTAGGAGCAGCTCCTCAGCCTCCCCTGCTCTCCTATGTAATGTTATGCAGCTAAAAATCACCTAACAGGTCACCCTAAAATGTAAGGTGTAAAATGTAAGGTGTCACCCAAAAATGTAAGGGGTCACCCCTGGGAAGTGGCCATGCTCCTGTCCTCAGCCTGTAGCCCCAGTGAAGGACATGGCATGGTAGGTGTGAGAGCTTTTGGACCATCTTGCCTGCAGGCACAGGACCCCTGGAAGCACCAGGGCCACCAAACATGTGCATGACCCTGGGGACTGGAGCCCTGAGGGAAAGTGTGCTGCATGACCTGCATCACCTCCTGGCCAAGGGGGAGCTGAGGATCCAGGGACAGCTGGGTAAACCTTGAGAGTGCTAAAACAGGCTCTACACCAGAGGCTGGCCTGGTCTGAGGGTCCATGTTCAAGATCTAGAGTTCTGCTCCAGTTCCAAAGTGGTCATGCTCCTCACACCCCTCCTGACACAGATTTTAACCCCAATTGCACCTCACCTACACCTGATGTCCCATCTCCAGTGACCAGTTAATTGCCAGCAGGTCTCCAGTTAGATTTCATATCCCCATCCAGCTAAAAATGCTCTGATGTGTCCAAGGCAGTAAATGCTCTGTTCTTCTTCCTTTCACTAATAGCCAACAAACAAAGGAGCTTCTTCTTCCTCTCCCCCTGATGTCCCAGTGGTAGCTGGGAACCACAAAGGCTTTAGAGGAGTGGGCTCATGTAGCTCCAGTCTGACCCCAGGACCATGAGACCTCATGCTGGGAGTGGGAGGAGGAAGTCCTCCCACTTTGAGGAGGAAGTCAGAAGGATGGGCAGGGAGCCATGACAGAAAAACCTGGGTTGTGCAGAGGGAATTTGGCCCTGAAGGGCTGTGCTGTCTGCCTGGTGAGGGCAGCCATCTCTGCTAATGTGTATTAGCAAAGGAGCAAAGGCTTCACCCAGCAGATAGTGGACTAGCAGGAGACACGAGTGCCCCCTCAAGAGGAGGATGCTCCCATTAGCAGAGTGTTTAAAGATGTGACACCAGGGCTTCCTCCAGCCTCTTCCTCCTGCAGGGAACACTCTGCTGACTGGCATGGCGGGGGTGGCTGCAGAATCCCATCTCCTGCCTGCCCACATCCATGCTGACAGAAATGCCTGGGTACAGCCCACTGCAGACTGGGGAAGAGCTTCAATCTGGCCCTTCTGCTGCAAACGGATCTGATTTGCTGCCGGTGCTGAGCGCTCTGTAATTACAGAACATCCCACTTAATCGGGATGTGCTTAATTGGGAAATCCACTTACCGGGATGTCACCTAGGGAACCGATTTAAGCTTGATAACACTTAAGAGCAATGCCTGCTGCTTTATAGGGAAGGTAATTCTCCTACAGGGAGATGCCTTCAGGTGGCTGAATCATACTCCTCCTTCAGCAGCATCCAATGCTCCTGGCTGCTTGTTCCTGCAACAGATTTCAGCTTTCCCCTTAAGTAGGTTACAGGCAGGAAATACACCAACTGCTACTGCCAGCTCACTGCTGTCCTCTGCTCCAGCTGAACAGGCTGCCACTGCCACGTGGGCCAGCCCTCAGCTGTCCCCCTCCCTGGACCCACACACTCGGCACGCCCGACCCCCTTCCCCCTTTGAAGACAGCTTTCCTTCCCCATCTGGAACAATTTTTGAAGGTGGTAACATGATTGGGCCTGGGCAAGCTGCTCTTTGCAGCAGAAGAGGGAGCAAGATGACCTGGTCATCACCTGGATCAGGGCAGAGCAACTTTTGGAGACAACCAGCATCCCTTACTATTAACACCAACACCTGTCCTCCACCCACTTCCTCCAGCAATCAAACACAGCAAATGTCCTAGTGACAATAAAGAGGGGATCTGGGAGCAGTCCTTAGAGTAAAAGTTGAGTCAAGTACTTGGAAAGGCCAGTTTTCTGTCTGGTTTTCCATGGGATGAGGGTTTATGTGGTCACCCTATCTGTACATGCACATACAGATCTTATCGATACCACCAGTAACTGCCAAACCTCTTGGTCTATGTAGGCAGAGAGAAACAGCTTTTCCAAAAAAGACAAATTCCCACAGATTTTGTAGTAGCAAGAACCAGAAGAGAGAAAACTTACAAATATCCAACCCCTCACCATCTCTCAGAGATGGGACAGCCCTTTGCAGCCCCAAACCCTCATCAGGCACATTCCCATGTGAGAGGGATTTCAGCAGCTCCAGGATCATTAGTCCTCCAACTTTTTGGCATCACCTGACTTGTTTCCGTCCTTTTCAGCCAGACTACCTTTCCTTTCCCAACTGCACAAAACCACACTGCTCCTCTTCTAAAGGTGAGCCCTTGGATGGGGGCTGCCTTTGCTACCAAAACATCTGTCCCACGCAGCAACAACTCAACACAACTTTCCAAAAAGCTCTGCTGATCCTGTTGTTCTCACCAGCCAGGAGGAGCTGGGGTGACTCAAGGCAAACTTTTTGGATGCATAATTGTGATTGCCTTTCAGACACTTGAAAATGCAATAGCTTGACATCAAATGAGGGATTTTTATGGCTGCACATGTTTTGTGTTTCTCTGAACAAGCGAACTTCCAGATTAGCTACATTGGCTTTTTAAAGTGCTATAACATATGCAAAGGCACTTGTAATGTATAGTGATTTCTGTAAAAACAAGAGGTAAGTGCTGAAATGTCTCCTGATTTATGGTTTTGCTTCTCCTAACCCACGCTGGGAGAAGGGGTAAATGCAATCCTCTACTCCCTTTTTGGCTTCTTCCAGCCCAGAGACAGATGGAAGATAAAACAGCACGTGCTACAGAACTTGTGCCTTTCAGCCACTCTGGTAATTGGAGAAGAGAAAGCCCTCTCAGTCCCCCAGTAGCACAACCAACAGCACACACAGCAAATGCCTTTCCAAGGTGCAACACAAGGGGAATGGTGAAGCTCCACCATCACAGCAGCAGCTGGCTGGGCATAATGGGCTGGGCAGCACCTCCCAGCAAAGATGCTGCAGGGTCCAAATGAGCAAATCACCCTGATGGACCACATTAGCAGGGTCAGGCCTCTGCTTTCCTGACAGCAAAGTCACCTTCTTGTCTCCTCCTCTTGTTCCTGCCCCTCTTTTCCTTCACACTGCTGTAAATCCAGGCAGAAACCCAGGAGGCTGTGCAATGGGATTGCCCTCCATGTCACTCATTTAGGCTTAAATTTACATTCTGAACCTTTACCAAGGACCACATCCTTGACACAGATGTCTCAGGGCTTACTTTTTGCTAAAACTGAGCTGTGCAGAGGCTTGGCAAATGAGAACATCCCAGCAACCAAGGCTCCCATTTTCTGAGTCTGGGTGAAAGAAATAAAGTACCAGCCCAAACTCAATTTTAGCTTGAGGAGAACAGCATCATTTATCAGAGCCAAACAGGTTCTACCTCTCCCCTACTACAGAGCCAAGCTGTCCCCTTGCTGTGCTGGGGCTGCTTCCCCAGTGCCAAGGCAGGGCTGCCACCAGCCAGGGCCATGCTGGCAGTCAGTGCCACAGTCAGTGCCAGCTGACATGAGGGTGAGTGTGCCAGCCTTACCTGGCACAGCTCACTGCAGTCAGGTTCAGACAGAGCCCCTGGAGCAGGGATGAGTCCTTATGAGCTGGAGGTTTTTCAGTGTGTGCCCTTGTGCCAGGCATGTTCAAACCCATCCTTTCCCACCGAGCAACTGCAGCTCTCTGCTGCCAGCAGGAACATGTAAACCCACCTGGGCTGCCTCTCACATCCATTCTTACACATCACAGTGGTTGTACAACAATCTGGAGGGTCAGCACACCTGCAATCTTTAAATTAACCTTGTGCATTTTTATAGAAAAGCAACGCTTACCCTTAGCAGAGTTTATGGATTTCATGTGCTTTGTTACTGCATATTAAACAATTATTTTACAGCTGCCAATAGCACTTTTTGCATCACTGCATCTTTTGCATCACTGCATCCTAAAAGCTGTTTAGCATGACCATGGTTAAAATGCAGATTATTTTTAAGCTTTTCAGTGCACTTGCACTGAAAGATGAGAAGGGAAAATCCCAGCACTTGCAAGTGTGAGCTGGCTGGATGGGAACCTTCCTGCCACCATCAGAATGTCACCTCAGTTACCTGGCTGCTATCATGCCAGTAAGAGAAATATGACAGGAGGGGAGGAGATGTGGAAAGGAGAGAGTGTCCTCAAATGGAAAAAAACACACAGCAAAGACAGGATCAAGTCTCAAATGTTAAGAGATCCATCACTTGTATTAGCAGCTCCTGCTAAGTGGTCCCAGCTCAATCCTTGGGGTGCCAGAAACTTCTCCTCCTCTCATTCTTTTCTGGGCCAGGACACAGCAGAGATGCTGGATGAGCAGCACTGGCTCTCCTACTGAAGTCCTAGGACCTGAACATCCACCCTTTTGTTTTTGAAAAGACTGGGGATACAAACCATTGTTTTCCAGCTAATTGCAGAGAGCTGGAAAGGCAAAACACAGCAATATTTGCTAACAGCAAATATTTGGAGACCTCAGTCCAAACTGTATTGATTCACTGAGTGTAAACATGGGCAGAGAGAGAGCTTCAGGCACTTCAGCATCTCATGGCTAATTAAAGCTGGGAGAAATTTGTCTCAGCAAGTTGTGAGCCTTGTACTTCTCCAGTGTGACTAAGTCCCCGTGCGATATCTAATTTACCAGGAGGGGTGATGAGCTGCCAGCACCATGTTCCTGCAGGCACAGGGGGCTAATTGAAGGCAGTTGGATGCTCCAGGGCAATCCTGCTTGCCAGCTTACCTGCACCATCCCAATCCCAATCAGCCTTGTAAACTGCAAGACAGCTCAGTGGGAATTTTAATTGTGAAGGAGTATTCAAAAATTCCTGACAAAATCCAAGGGCCTGGCCAGAACAACGGGTTCTTGTGGTTTCTGCAGGGCTGTTTTTCCAGTGAGGCAAATGGGGTTCTTCTCCTGCAACCCTGCAATGCTGAAACACAATCCTAATATTCACAGGACCTTGAAGCTCTCAATCTCCTCTGAGTCCTGTCCTTAACCATGGTGAGAAAGTCATGGCACCATCTTCCTTGGTATTAGTGATGCAAATCAAGATCAATTTCTCCATAAATAGCTCTTTACCAAAGATTCTGTCCTTTGTCTCCAGATGTAGCTGAGGAGAAGGAAATCAGCAGCAACTCCACATCTAACAGCAAAAAGACATTTCTCAGAGGGTACAACTGAGTTATAACAGAGCTGGATTTTGGGAACTGCTCTCTCCACCCCAGAGCTCTCTGTGGGGAAAGGTAGAGGCATTCAGAGGACCCAATTTCCATTTCATTGTTTCCCTGGGCTGCAAATGCTTCTTTCCTTACCTTTCCAGCCCAACCTAACTCACAGGCCAGGCCTATCCCAGCTGTCAGCTGGCCCCACTTTGCAGCTATGCCGGTTTTGGCTAATTTGCCCAAGAATCAGTGTGGCACAAGGAGCTCTGCCCTGGGCAAGGGTAAGAAACAAGCCACCCTTGATGGTTTATGGGGGTCCCCATGCACTAGCAAGCCTCCAAAGATCCCCTTCCAAGCAGCTGGGAATCCCCACCTGTCCCTGTTCCCCTGGGATAACCTGCCCAGGGGGAGGTGACCTTGCTGGCTGGACTGATGCTGTCACCACTCTGTTTTGTGGGCTTGGTGGCTCCTTTTTTCAGCCAGCATTAAAGGCAGCCAGCCACCGACTCCACAGCAGAGGCTCCCAGAGGACAGGCAGGAGCTGCCCATCCAGAGATAGAGATCATTTTTAAAGGGAAATCCTGCTCACTTCCCAAAATGAGGTAGGTTTTCACCAGCACACAGCCCCAGTCAAACGCACTTGTGGCACCAAATGCATCAGTAAAAGAAGAAGCCTTGCTCTGTGGAACAGAGCTGTGGTTTTCAAAGCTAACAGGGAGAAAGGGCACTGTAAATACCTGGAGGAAGCGTGGGCACAGCTTATTAATAGACACTTGCTGTGAGATGTTAGGCTGCATGACAAGGCTTTCAGTGTCCTCCTGGTGTCCTCAGATGCCCTGTTCTGCACTGAGCTGGGCTCTGTAAGCGTGCAGCACAGCCCTCAGACCTGCTCACTTAGATGGGGCACAAAAGATGGGTTAATGAAGCTCATACCAGAGCTTTCATTGCTTGAGAATTCACCACCTGTGTTCAGCTGCTGGGGAGAAGCTCCTGTCCCCAGCTGCTGTAAAGAATCCAGACAGAGATTTTGATGGGCACAGATGAGGCCTGAGGAAGGCAGGCAAGAATGCCAAGAAGGGTCATTTCCCAAAAACCTGAATTGCAGGGGTTTAACATTTCCTGAACTGCCAGAAGGAGCTAATTTAGTTATCTTTACATTGCAGCTCATCCAGTCATTCCCCAAAAGGCTGCACAAAGTATTTGCTCTCTGGATTCTCTCCTGTGCCACTGTCAAGACAGCTCCTGAGTTTAGAATCAAAAGCCACTCCTGATATTTAAGGCTATTATGAGCTTGGTTTATGTATTCCTGCTTAGCAAAGCCCTATCTAACACAGGGTGCCTGTATCTTTTCCCAAAGAAAGCCATAACAGAAAATTACCACCCCTGTGAGTGATAGAACAGTGACCCTGCACTGCCACACTGCAGGAATCCTGGCAGGGTCACACAGGTTTTATTTTTTGTATCCAGATACAGACTCTTCTGTCAAGCAGAGTAACAGACAGATGGACTGATTTTGGAGAGAACTGGCTATTTGCCTAGGGAGAAAAGGGAACTCAGTCCTCAAACAGCCCTCCTGCCCCAGGTGGTGCTGGGGAGAGCAGGTCCATGGGCAGTTAGGGACTTCTACCTTCACACTCCTGGGCTATTTCAGCATTTCTTCTCCCAGCTTGTTGATTGCTCAGGGCCCAAAGATGCACAGACTCATGTTATTAAATGGCTCTTTCTGTTGACATTTTTATTTTTGGGCAATATCACTGAAACATTCACCACTGCTGCTTAGAGGTAATGGAAAAAGAGGTGAGCTCCAGATTCTGGGTGTTGGGGACCTCGAGGCAGGCAGCCAGGCTGGGCTGGGATGTGCCTGGTTTCCCTGCTGTGTTTACAGTCCATGCCCTGAGCAGGGATGTGGCTGAATCGTGGCCCTGTCCTCAGCAGTTCTGGCCATGCTGACCCCTCCCCAAGAGGCTAAAATCATCTGTGAGCTGAAGACAGGCTGGGATCAGTGGCAGCCAGCTCAAACAGAACTTCACCCAAAGGGGCTGCTGAGCACCCAGGGGTGCTGACCTGAGGGGATATCCATGGACAGCCTCTCCCCTTTGGATCGCTGGGCTGGGGACAGGAGACAATCTGTGTTTCTTCCTCAAGATTGCTTTTGTGGCTTCACACTGAATCCCTCCTCTCTTTAGGGCAGGCAGGCTGAAGAGAAGAATATCCTGAGAGAGGAATTACTCCAAACTGAACAAACACTTTCCAAAATATGTTCCTCTGACACCTGCTCAGCAGTGGGGAAGTGCTGGTGGGATGTGAGCTGGATTGTCACCCTTGTCCCCTCCTGTCCTTCCCTGGCTCCCTCACACCCTGGCACACTCTGGTGCTGCTGGGAGCACTGGTGAATGTGTTCCTTGCCTGATTTCAGTGACAGGGCCATGAGAGCTACAACCACAGCAGGCACCTGGCAGAAGCCATGCAGGACCTGGCAGTAAATGAAACCCTCCTGAGCAGCAGCACCAGGGGCACAGAGGCTCAGCTAAATTTCTTCCTGCCTTCTGTCTGTCCTGTATTGTGAGGAAAACATCGGGAGCAGTGCTGAGATGTCACCCACTGGGCGCTGACTGCAGTGCTGTCACTCCTGGGCTGTGCCCTCACCCTGGGGTCTCCCTGGGCTGTCTGTCCTGCCCACTGTGCCTGGCACAGGCAGCGAGGGGTTGCCCACCATCCCAGCAGCCACCATTCAGGAGGAGCCACCAGGTGGCAGATGGCTAGAGAGGGAAAGCACGTCTTTTGGAGAGGAGTTTGCATTTGGTAAGCTTAGGCAAGTTTTAAGTAACTCCAGTTTTGCCCTTTGAAGTAATCAATGGAATATTTCGGAAGTCTCTGTCAGAAAACCAAGTGTGCCACCTAAACACTAGTGGGGGGGGGGGGGAACCCTAGAAAATGTTAGATCAAAGTGTTCATATTCTCTCAGTGATTTTCACGTGGGTGGCATCACAAGCCTAGACACCATCACACGCCTGCAGCTGAACACATGCAGGCATGCACTAATTGATAACTAATGTGTCCTTTTCCCAGGACTTTGCCACTATCAAAGCACTCATATCCCTCTGCAAATCATGTCCCAAAGCACTGGCTCTGGGCTGTGAGGGGCTGCTGGGCAGCTTGTTCCCTGAGCAGAGGGTGCTGCCACAATTGCCCCATTGTGCCAAGTAGGGAGCACTGGGTGCAGCAGGAACATTGACCACAAAGACCTGAGCTGTGCTTAATGGAGCTCTTGTAGTGCCTGCCTGCTAAGAGCCTTAACTTCTTACTGCATCTTGCCAGGCTTTAGGCAAAGCAGGGCTCCCAGCAGGGTGCTGGATTGATTTCCTTTCCCATGAAAATAAACTTATGACATCCTATTTGTTCCTTGTCCCCAAATCCCATTTTTTCCAGGTAGAGGGGAGAGGAATTTGATGGATTATAATTAAGAAGGTGTTGTTCTGAACAAGGAAGGGGCAGGAAGGTTAATGCAGAATGTGGCTGAATTGCCTGAGGAAGAGATGTTTTCATGGGAAAAGCCTTGTGAGAGGAGAGCTTTAGGGCTGTTCTTCCCTGCATAGCAGGTGGGTATTTACAGGCATGCTCTGGTTGAGTCTATTTTGGCTGTAGGTGGACACTGGACTTTCTAGGCCCCCCTTTCACTCTGCAGTGATGCTCAGCAGCAGTAACTGACAGGAGAAGGGCATTTGTACTGCTTGTGATAGGAAGCCCCATTGCAGGGCCATCAGGAAGGAGCTGCTCATGAGCCCACAGAACTCACAAATAAAATAAAATAAAGTGCTACTATATAATATAACCCTTCCCAGGCCTCCAGCACCATTCACCCCAGAGCACTGTACAAACAGTAATTAAAACTTCCCAGCCCCCAGCTTTGCCAGCGGTGCTGAATTCATTTTCCAGTGTGGGAAAAAAAAGCCTTTTGTGACTAAGAGAGACAACACAATTTTAACAGCAGGAGAGGTTCCTGATGACACACAAGCTGGGGTGTGAGCCTTGGTCCTTGCCTGGCAACAGGAGGCTTTTCAAGGCAAGAGCAAGTGGCTGGTCTCTTCTCCATCACAGACATTATGCATATCTATCTCTGCAGTGGGCAGCACAAGAGTAGCAGCCCCATGCACACAGCTCCAGGGGCTACCATCCAACTTGCTTTGCAGAGGTAAAGGCTGAAGGGTAGTGAAGGGCACAGGGGAATATGGGTGGAGATGCCTGTGACAAGCCCCTTGTCCAGTTACTCCTCCTGGAGCATCAATCTGCTTTATCAAGCACTGTCAGGTTCAGTGTGCCCCCCTCCTGACCATGTGTCTGAATTCCACGAGAAATGTGATACCAGAAACATTCTACAAGAAGGAAAGGAATGCCCGAACATGCAGGAGCTTGGCTTAGTTCAGAGCTTGCATTGCAGACCCGAAACACTGGCCCTTTGCTTGTGAGTTACACAGTAACCAGTCCAACACCAGAGAGCCTGTTCCTCTCCTGGCCCCTGCCTGCTCCACGCTCTCCAGGAGCCCTTGGAGATAAATCTTGCACAGCTCTTGGGTTCAGTGTGAGCCCATAGGAGCTACTCAACAACATGTGCTGCTTTCAGGGCTCCCTGGAGCCCTTGGCCAACATTCCCTTCCCATGGTTAATGAGCTGTCTCCAGTGCCCACCCAGGCAGTGCCTGCTCCCTTCCCCTCCATCCCAGCACTGCCTGGCAGGCTGGCCTGCCAAATCCCCCTCTGCTCCTGACACCTTTGGGAATCCTGAAGGATGATCTGGGAGGAAAAAGCAATTTTAAGTCAGGAAACAGATTATCTCCCTGCTCTGCCAACACTGCCTTCAAATCACAGAGCCCAGAGCCCCTGGCCCACAGGGGCACACACTGGGCTGTCTGGAAACCACAGGGCTTGGTGAGAGGTCCCATGGCAGAGGGGAAGGGCCCAAACAACCAGAAATTTCAGCCTCCTGTCACTGTTGGGCTGTTTCCAGACACATGCCAGCACCACCTGTGCCTGTGTCACTCCAGGGAGTGCTGCTGCAGCCTCCCAGCAGCTGGAGAAATGCTTGTGGAGCCAGCAGTGCTGCACTGAGGCTTATTCAGTTCTCTGTCCTGGATTCTCCTCACCTGTGTTATTTCCAGCCCTGAGGGAAGAAGAATGGGCTGGCTTGAAGGGCTTTGGTGAATCCTTCTGCAGCTGAGCTCTGCAGAGCTGGGCACTCACTGTGTTTCTCTCATCATCCCTGCAGGTTGATCCCCATGGAGAACAGGGTTTGGGCTCGCTGTGTTTCATGTGAGAAAGGGACAGCTTTCTGTAAAGGAAAAAGAGAGGCCTGGAAATCTGCTGCTTCCATTAGGCTGTCCTTGGGGCTAGCTTACTTTTTGGAAATCAGTGCAGCCATGAAGAAAGCAGCCCATGAGACTTTGCTGAGAGTGCCTAATTCCTATTAAATAAATAGGAAGAGAAGCAGCAGCACTGCAACAGGGAGTGTTCCCTGTGGACAATGTGATTTCAAATTAATTTCTCCATGGAGGTGTTCTCCCACTTGCCCAGCAGGCCTTGTGGAGGCCAGGAAGGCTCAGAGAGGGGATTGCCCTGCACCAGCAGTTCCACAGTTCCCACTCCATCACCTTTCTAGAACTCAAAATTTCTGCTTTTCTCTCTGAGCCAGAATGATGCCAAGCTACAACTGTTGAAATCCTTCAGACCATGCTCTTTCTCTATCCCTGCTGTGGCCTGAAGGGTGGTTTGTCAGCTCAAGGTGCACCATCAGAGCCATTAGGTGCTCACAGCAAGCCCCACTGCCTGGCACAGCTGTGCCTGCACAGCCCCACCACCCACTGCAGCACAGCTGGTGGCAAAGGCTGGGCTGAGCTGGCAGGGCACGAGGCTTCTGCTTTCATGCACCCTCTGCTTCTGACCTGGGTAGGCTCTAGAATTGTAACAAAGCCACAGGTACACAGGAATGTCATTTCAATGAAGCTGGATTAATCAGAAATGATTTCCCAGATGGCAGCAGCAGATGGAAGAGAGCCCACCCTCACCGAGGGTCACTTCTGCCAGGACAGAAGGCAGCACAGGGCTGAACAAGAGCATTTGTCTGAACTAATGGGCCACAGAGACATCTGAAGGGAAGTTTGCTTTGGAGCAAAAAGGGCAGGTCTCTGCTTTCAGTCACCGTCAGCCTGTGGCAGCTCTTTCCTCCTCTTGGCACACAGCTCTCATCCCCCAGCTGACATCCCACGGCAGCAAACACTAATCACATCCTCCTCCTAAGAAGAGATAACAGGGAAAGAGGCTTGGCAGGACAAGAGACCTCCCAGCAGCCCCTGCAAAGCCAATCTCGTGGCCTGGGGTCCCCCCAGTGCAAATCCCTGAGGTTCTTGTTTCCTGAGCTGGGACAAAGTGGGCACCAGGGGCTTTAGCTGATCTTGGGTGGAAAATAACCGTGAGAAAGGAATAAACCAATTAATTGCTGACCCACTGACAGCCAACACCTCTCTCCCACCTCCCCCTGCACAATAAAACCCGTCTCCTCAGCTCAAGCAGATTTAGGATTGCTGCAAAGAGCCTAGAGAAGGAAAAAAACCTTTCCCACTCCAGCTAATAATATTTCCAGATAATCTGTTTGAGGCAGCACCCTCTGCGAACCAGGAAAGCCTTTAAGAGCCGTTAACACCTTTATTCAGACTTCCTTATCCTCCCCCAGACAAGCTGTGATTAATTATCCAATCCAGCTCGATCCCCCTGGGAAACAGCTCCGGGGCTGGGCGTTCATCCCAGGATTTGCAGGGTCCCTCTGTGAGAGCAGCTCTTGCCCTCGCCGCTGCCTCCCGACCAGCAGGAAGGGGCTGGTGGGGAACAAACTGCTTCCAGCCCTGCACTTACATCAGCAAGGGCAGGGGATGAGGGGAGGGCAGGTTAATGCAGGGTCTTGGCAGCTCTCATGGCCTTTTCTTTGGCTGGTGTCCACAGACACTCCTAGCTGCACTGGCCCTGGAAGCCCCTTCCTGAGAAGGTGCCCCTTTGGTTCCCACCTGGATTTCACAGCCCTCCTTCCACCTTCACTGCTCTCTGACTCAGCTTACCTTTCCTACCATTGTCCAGTCCTGCTAATGGTGTTGGGGATGGAGAAGGCAGAGAGGAGAGGGGAATTTCTGCCTCAGATTGCTGAGGTGCCCGAGAGGTGCCCCTGTGTAGGTTATTGCAGACCAATGCAGCTCCTAACACTCAATTGTACATGCATTGTCCCACCTGTGCTACCTTTACCCACCAAATCCAGGCCCTTTTTGTGTCCCAGGGTAACTCTCCCATCCCTATGGCTGCACACAGCCTCTCCTGGCTGCTCAAAGGGAGGATCAGAGCTGCTCCAAGATCATGGTACTGCCAAGCAATTTACTGAACCCAAGAGGGGCACATTCTCCTTGTATCAAACACCAATCTCCACCCCATTGGGATGACACCAAGTGTTTGTCTACCAGAGCCCTTAATCCATGGCAGCTGTAGTCCTCAGGCTGTTTAAGGACTGACACATCAATGGTCACCCTGCCCCAATCCCCTCTGCTCTGGCAGGGTGCAGACATGGCTCCTCTGGGGCTCCCTGGTAGTGTCATGGACATGTTTTATGAATTTTCTCGCTGTAGAAAGTCCCTGTAAACCCCCCATTTTCAGGGGAGAGTCCCCATCACACCCCAAGACCTGCCCACAGGCTTGCTGGGAGGGTGTGAATGAGGGGGCACTGTGAGGCTGCCATGCCCATGTTGTGCAGCCATGAAAAACCTGTAATTAAGGAGACACAGCAGCCTTCCTTACAGCTTCTAAGCTGAAGTTCCACGCTTTTGTGACACTTGAAGGAGCTCCTTTCCATTGGACCCTGTCCAAGAACTCACCCCTGTGCACTGCATGTCGTCTGCTGGTCTATTTATACCTGCCAGGGGCAGAACCTCAGAAATATCCTCATCCACCACCTCAGAGCAGTACTTGCCTTCACTGTTTTCTGCCATCCACCTCTAGAAACCTTCAGCCAGGAAATAAAACCAGAGAGCACAGCAGTAGCTCAGGGGTCCCAGATAGTTTTGCAAATGAAAACTGTTGTCCTCTCCTTGTTCTCTTCTCCTCATTAACAATGTGTTTAGGTCATTTTCAAACAGGAGTACTTAAGGTTCAGCATCTTGGGTGCTCTTTGCCAAGGTGCCAGAGTGAGGAGAGAGAGAGAACATTGCTGCCAGATGGGTGCCAGCTCCCCCAGGATGCTTCACAGCCCCAGGTGCTGGTTTGCATCACACCTACACACTGCTTTCTGGGCTGGGCTTGCTTTCAACACTCCCTTTATTTTTAGCTACACTTTCAGGAAAGGGGAAAAGAAAAATCTCAGAACCTCTGCAGCTTCCTGAAGCCCTTGAGAAAGAGAAAGCTGAGTTGTGAGCAGGCAGCTGAGAGGGTCACAGCCCAAAAGCTGGAGAAGTGCATTGCAGTATGGAGCAGGGCCTTGCTCTGGTTCTGCCCATGTGAGGGCACAGGGGTTACTCTGTGTTACTGCTCCTGCATCCATCCCAATGGCAGCACATGTGCTGCAGACCCAGCACTTTGCACATGGGTCTAGCCACCACTGGGACAGGAGATGGGAGTTAAAAACAGGTGCTGCAGGAAGTGATTTGGGTGATTTAGTAGGTGGCACCTTCCCTCTGAGTTTGCAGCATGATGAAACTGCTCAGCAGGGAGTTCTGGGCCCTGTGCTGCTGCAGGAGGTGCATTTTAATGACATCCCAAGCTTGCCTCTTGTGGTCACCCCAGATCCCACTTCTTGCAAGGGTGGAGATGTTAGCTCCAGTGCCCTGGGCAGGCTCCAGTCTCCAATAATTCTGCTTTGCTGAGCCAAGAGCTGCAGGAATTTCCACTGGACACACTATTCCTTGCTCTTTCTTCCTGCTATGACTACTGAGCAGTTTTCCCAGATGCCAGAAAACAGCACTTACCAAGGCATTTCAAATTCAAATGCTTCCCATTGTCTTGAAAGGGCTTTTCCTGTTTTATCCCATCCTTTCTCTCTAGGATCCACCAACCCCAGGGTCTGCTTCACTTGCCTGGTGTAATCCTCTGCTCAGCTGTTGGCTTTGCTCTCCTCCAACTCACCCTGGGCTGTGAAGGTCATGGACATCCCCAGCTTTGGCTGAGCTGGTGCATCACAGCAGCCTCCATCTGCCCTGCTCTCCATCACCACCCAGGAAGGTATCAACTGCTCCTTGGTCCTTGACAGGAGATGCCAGCTGCTACCAGAAAAGGAATAATCGATTATGAGACTGACATTAACGAAATATGAGACTGGGACTTGGGACAAACTAAAGCCATAGAAAGAATTTTAAATAATTCACCATCCTGAAAGTAAAGCATATTACTGGGAAAGACATTCAGGTCCTTTCCCAGTGGCATTAACTTCTATGTAACCAGAGCTGATACCATGAGATGAGAGCAAAAATGGGACTACTGCTGGGTAGGCAATCTTGGCATTTCAAAGCATATTTGAAAATCATGGTTTTCCCCCCGTCCCTCCCACCAAAATTATTTACAAACATTAAAATATTCTGTTTTGGTAGTATTGCCTACAAGACAACTAAATCCAAAATAAAATAAAAACACAAAATGCTGAAACAAATTGCAAGTCCCTGAGATGTGTGCTGGCAAAACATTCATCCAAATCACTGCCTTCTGCAAAAATGCTTCTATTTTAGCAAAGCCACAGTTTTCCGGGGGCAGACTGATCCACCAGAGACTTCTGAACCCGCAGCAAGTGGCAACGGAGGCTGAAGAGAGACACTGTGTGGGAGGCAGCATTTCAAATGTCGCCGTTTGCTTTTCACTTGAAACCAATCCAAGGGCCGTGGGGAAGCGTTCCAGAGCAGGAGTTGTGCTTTGGCTGTCTGGAAAAGTTGCTGCCAGTGCCTGGGCAGAGCGTGGGCCTACCCAGAAAAGCCCTGCTCATCCACAAACACCCCTGGAAGGGAGAACGTTACCCAGGCAATTATTTTAAATTTATCTCAGCAATTAAATGCAATTGTGCTCACACAGCAGATGTGTCTGTGCTGGGTAAGCTCAGCTTAGCACACGAGGTGTTGGGAATGTTGTGCTGGTGGCACCCACCTGAGCTGCTGGGGGGCAGCGGGAAGGGACTGCCACAGACAGAAAAGAGGCACTTCATTATCTTCAGAATTCATATTTTCTTGACAGAGGCAGCTCTTCATAGGGGAAAAGTGTTTCCCTTGTGTTGTGGGGCAGGAGGGAATGAAGGATGCCCAAATGGCAGGGGTTTGGCAGCTCTGCCCCTGCACACACACTGTGGGGCTGGGTTACAGCCACGGGTCAGGCCCAGCCACGTCTCCCCTGGGATGGCAGAACCTTTCCAGGCTTCTTGGGACACCATGTGGGCTTCTGAGTGCCTATGGACACCTTGCAACAACAGCCCCAAGCACAATTCAGACTCAGCTCCTTTCCTTGATGTTGAAATCGCTGTAGAAATCCCAGTGGGAAATTCCTGAGGTGTGACAACACTCGAGGGGCAGGAGCTCCCTCCTGTTCCCGCCAGGCCAGGAGCTCCTGCTGCTCCCAGGGATGCTCTAAACAAACCTGGGGAGGAGAGACCTGTGAGAGAAACACCTTCTTGTGGCTTCACCTTAAAAGGTCAGCTCTGTTTCTTGTCATGCAACGTGCTCAGAACCTGCCCCAGGTGATTAAACGTCCGGGAGTTATTAGATCACACAGGGATAATCCTCCCTGTACCTGGCAAGGTGATTCATTATGATTCACAAATTCCTGTGGTGTTATGGTTCCCAAATGGACTCAGCATGTGAAAACTCCTCCACAGTTAGCAACAGAAAACAATGAGGGGCTGACACAGGACACCCCCCAAGGCTGATGTCCATGTACTCATTAAGGAGCCTCCTTAATTCTAAGGACAAAACAGAGTTCCCTGCAGCTTTTCCGCCAGGGTGCTGTGAGGTGCATGAGCCACCTGGGAGGTGACATGTGGGGGTGAGGGGAGGCAGCCAAAAAGGGGCACATAGACAGGAGATGTTATTGGCTGGTTAGGAAGGGGGAAAGGGCAGAGAGAACTGAGGTTTGTCTCCTCTGTCTCCACAGCAGTTGGCTCTGGGCTAGGGGTGAGTCACAACAAGAGAGTTTGATTAGAGAGAGCTTGATTTGTGAAGCGGGTGCAATTAAAACCTTGGATCCTCAGGGTCAGTTTTAGTAGCTTCATTAAACTGAATCAACTCCTGCCTCGCTGTGGGCCATGGAGGGGCTGTTTCTGCTCCTCCACTGTCTTTGAACTGCTCTTGCTGCAGCTCCTCAGGTCGAGGCAAAATCCAGCTGAGCTGCTGGGGATGAGCAGGAGCAGGGTCTGTTTCCCTGAGCATCAAAATGGGAGCACAGAACAGGCCTGAGAAAAAATGAGCTAATCCAGGGACGAAAAATCCTTCAAAGGCTATCAAATACAAAGGCAAAAATGGTGCCTCAGGAAGATCCTGAGTGGAAACTTGTGCGTGGGCAACATGTATGCAGGAGACCTGAAGGAGTTCCTGTGTCATCTTTTTCCAGAGACATCTGCTCTGGCTACTTTGCAAGAGAAGAAAAGGAGCTGGTTGGACTCTGCATCTGATTCCAAGTGGTTCTTAGCTGAGATGAGATGAATTACTGCCTGTGGATGTGGCTGCATCCCTGGAGAGAGTTGCAGTCATCCCCTGTGCTCTGATAAGTGAGAAACATCAGCTTTGCCCCAGGCAGCAGTTTTGGGTCCTCAGTGGGAAGAACTGGAAGCTCTGGGGTCAGGAGCAGCCACTGCTTCCCAAAGCTCACCTGCTACTGACTCACAGACCCCTCAGGCCAGACCCAGGACTGACCCCAAAAGAGAAGCTGGGGAGGTGAAAGCCTCATGCCCACCCATGCTGATGTCATGAAAATTCTGCTGCTGAGATGCACTGGTGTCACCAAGTTCACAGGTACAAAACCCCATTAAATATTTCATTCCCATCAATTGCTTGGTCTAAGTGCCTTCTGAGGAATTCATGGGAACGTTTTCTATTTGACACAGAGATACTTTCAATTATGAAAGATGGCTAAAAATAAAAGGAAATTATACTGTTCAGACATCTCTGGAGGTGGAGACAGGAGAGGAAACCGTCAAGGAGAGCCAGGAAGAGATTTTTGTTAGAAATAGAGAAAGGCTACTTATTTTTACAGACAGAAAATGTCAGGAGGCAGCCTGACTGGAGAATTTGGAATCTGTTGCTCACCTTCTCTATTAATAATTGGACCTTGACTACTTAGAGTCTGAGCCAGAGAGTCATGTCAGTCTCTTTCTCTGGTGTCAGGGGGTTTGATCACTCCTGAAAATTCTCAACTGTGGACTTGTTTTTTTTTTTTTTTTTTTAATGCAGGACCCCAGCCTGTGACACTGAAACCCGTTATGGGCTTTGCCTTTAATCTGAGAAGCTTGGGCTGATAACCTGGGGCTTCTTGTAGGTTCAGTAAGTCCATGGGATGTTTTGATGCTGATAAAACATTTACATTTTGTAGCAAAAATGATCTGTCTGAGAGCAGAGCTTGAATCATCAATCCTTTATGAATCAGCCCTTTGAGATAAGAGATTTATTCCTCTGACACCCATAACAGGTTGTTTAGCTTTTCCTACAGACCACTGTCAGAGGGACATGGCTGAGCTGCAGTCACCATCTCTCTGTACATTTTTTAATTTAAGTTACTAACTGAAGAAATATAAAACATACTGAGAGCTTTTGGTCTGCTCTGGCATTGAGTAAAATGTGTCTTGCACTCCATACTTGTGACCAGGGAAAAAGGAGGCAGCTGGAAAATACAACACTGGAGCTGTAGACAATTTGGTGTTTGTTACCTCTTGTTTCTTCTACACAGCAAATCAAAGTCACTAGCAAAAAAAAATTTAAATTACCACAAAAGAGCATAGTTTTGTTCTGTAGATGGGAGCTGAAAAGTCTCTAGACCTTTCTTTACTCCACAGCACCTGTTTTTAGAGACGCCTTTAGCAAAGTGCTGTGCTCTCATTGATTTGGGCTGTGTTCTCTGAGCCACATGCTCTAATTTTAAGTGATCAGGGGCTTAATTACCTGCACTCTTCCTTGTATTTTGAGCAGACATTTTAAGTTAAAAATACCAGGTGTGTTCAGTGGTTTAGGAGAGCATTCCTGTGCTATTCCAAATGGAAAATCATCTTCAGTACAGTGCATTTTCTGCAAAATCACCACTGAAGAGTGAAGCAGTCCAGTCAGTCCCTGGTACCACTTATTCTAATGGCAGATGTGTTGAGCCCTGGGAGTTCAAGGTGTTTTTGCACACACTTAGGCCCACAGACCTGGTGTGAAATATAGATAATCAGTGCTTTATTTCTAAACAGCTGCACTCAATCATTTTTAGGGGTAAAAAACTGTTCTCTGTTACCCAAGAGGACTGACCTGCCTGCTGCCACACTTCAAGGGATCCCAGGGGAAGATTGCAGAGTGATTTTGAAGTAGGCATCTTCCCACTGCACACACAGAGCTTTCCACCAGGACTCTCCCATGCCCAAGAGGTTTGCTTGTGGGGCTCCCTGCCCTCATGAGCAGCCCAGGGCAGGACAATTGTCCTGGAGAGGAGGAGATAACAGGAGCCACAATGAAGCTGGATACCAAGGGAGAGGTGTTCTGCTGGAGCTGTGCTGCAGCTGAGCTGGGGACAGACTCTGACCTTCAGAGGAGAGGGAAGAACTCAGACCTCCCATGAAGAGATTATTTACCAGTACTTTCTCTGGTTTCCCCCCCCCAAAGTGCCACTTCTGCCAAATCTAAGGAATAACTTTTCAAATGAAAATGCTTCATCCATAGAGTCACAACATGACAGATACAAAGTACAATTACCAAGTAATCATGGAAGAAACCTCTGCCAGAGGAAATGACCCAGCATGGCACACAATCTCTTGGGGAGTTCTGCGCATCCCCATTCTCTCTTTGCTTTCCCCTCTCTTTTCCATTGATCTCATTTCCAATGAGACAAGGCAACTGTAACACCACCAAAGGCACTTTTACTAACTCTGCAAAGCTCCTAAGCACCTAAAAGGACCAGAGATCTCTCTGGATGCACTTTGGGATGAGAGCATGGTGGAGCAGGCCCCCCATCAGGAGTTCTGCCAGCATCAGGACACGCCTGGGAAGGGAATGGTGCAAAAATCATCCGGTGCAAGCAAGTCCTAGGCAGGGTTTGTGCTTGTGTGAGCAGGAGAAGATTTGCTGGACCTGCTGGAGAGGCAGCCCAGTGGTGCTGTAGTTCTTGCAGAGCTGTATCTGTACCCTGGGACAGACACAGGAGCTCAAAGGACCCACCACACTGAGAACAGGGGCTGGTGCTGACTGGTGAGCAAAGGCTGCAGGTAAAACCTTGGCCTGAGAGGAAAAAAGGTCTCTGTGTTGTGAACAGTCCCCAAAGAGCCTCCCTTAGGAAAATGCAGCCAGCAAGATGAAATTGCCGTTCATGCTTTTTAGAGATGTTCAATGTATTAGGAATTCAATTAAGAGAATGTTCCACTGCAGGAAGCTCAAAAATTAAGATTATCATTATTGTAGTGGAAGGAAACATTTTTAATGCATTAATTTTTTTTTAAATAACATCCCTACTGACAATGAACTTTTCCTTGCAGCACCCAGGCCAGTAAATGAGAGTTTTCTTTAGCAGTGGGGAGCAGCAGCAAGAAGGTTACAAAAAAGGTTTTTGTGGGATGCAGAGCATTGGAGAATGCCAGACTGGACAATGGGCCCTGAGCTGTGGTGTAGAGGAGATGACTGCAGCGGATCCTTGATTTTACCTGTAACTTCCTCTACATCCTTCCACTTCAGGAGCCTGACCTACGTGGAGGCAACATAAGTGGCCACCATTGACTCAAAAAAGGCTGTAAACCCAAAGAAAAAGGCTGTAAACCCAAGCAGAGAGAAGTGACCTTCTCTCATATCCCCAGAGCAGGGATTGACTGCCTACTTGTCTTTTTGTGTTCCAGTTGCATGGTGCCAATACCCCTGATCCAAGGAACGGGTGGGTGGGTCCCTGCTGCTGCCTTCATACCAGGAAATAAAGCAACAATTCAAAGAAAAGGTGTTCCAAGCTCCTCCTCAAAGTCTGGATGGAGGACGTGGGTTGGGTTTTTTATTTGCAGGACAAGATATCACATGGAAATCCAAGAATAGAATAAGTTGCAGGGGAGGGAGAGGAGGAGGAGGAAATCACTGCTTTTGCATTTCTTGTTCCCTTTCCAAAGCTTGTGCATGCCACAGTTTTAATTAATAACACTGTCACCCATTCTAGGTTCAAACAAAGGAGTATAAGGAGGATGTATTCCAGGCACTCAGGTACCTGGGGAAAATGAAGTGATGGCTTTATATTTTGAGGCCTCATTGTGGGGGTCCAGCTTTTATTCAAAAGTTGTTCTCTGCCAGGAATTATCTGAACCATTACCTCAGGAGGTCACTTTGAAGCTGGGCTCAACAAGTATTTAAAATGAAAAAAAAAATCAAATACATTGTTTGAAGGCTAAATAAAATAAACAGACACACAAACACAGGCACCAGTAATAACAATTCTCTGCAAGGCTCATTGTCACTCATGTCTCCCAGAGACACATGCCCCATGCAGGCACTGTGTTGTCTCCTGGTGATGGCTGCCTGCTTGGTGCACTCCCCTTTGACTCTGTTTTGGAGCAAGGAGCCCCTCAGCTGTGTCTTGCCCTCTGCTCAGTCTCTGCCCCAGTGGGTTGGGTTCCCTGCAGAGCACTGGGCCTCTTTGCCTTTCTCTCTGCCACACTTGTGCTGCTCATCTCGCCACATTTCCCACCTCCATCAGGTAAGAACATCCTCCTTTTCACAGGCTGGGAAAGCAGGACTTCCCAAGACCACACAGAAATCTGAGGCAATCTCTGCAGGCTCCACTGACCCCTTTAATTTTTGAACAACTCTTTTCCCTTTGGGCAAGCCAAAGAGTAACTAAAACTATCTGCAAATAACTTCTGTGGAGGTAGGGAGTGCCTCACAGGAGGTTGCTGATGTGACACATTCAGGCTGTCACTGATCATCACTTTCCTGCACAGGCAGTTTGATGATACTGCTTTCCTTAATTGCACCAAAAATTTAAGTCAGGAGATCTAAGGTGCCATGAAGAGTTCACAGGGAAAAGAGACAATATCCACCCACCCAGGAAGGTTCTCCAGAGACAGACCCTGCAACCAGAGCTCAGATGGTTGGCGAATGAAATGACAGAAAGGAAAAATTCTCTGAAGCTGCTGTTTCCATTTCTATGGGGTTTTAACAGCAGGAAATATTTGATAACCCTGCATATCCAGTGGCAAAGGCTGTGGATACTGTTGATTTCTTTCTGGCCATTCACTGAGTGCCAGCTCAGCCTCCAGAGTGCCTGGTGAGGACCCAGCTTGTGATGGGAGGGCCACCCCCAGACTCAGCCCCACCAGCTCCTTCTCCTCCACTGTGTGAAAAATGCAGTGAGAAATTGTTTTTGTTGACTTCACAAAAAGGAGCTTTTTGAAAGCACTGAAGGAAAGAGGAGATATCACCATACCCAAAACACCAGCAGCAGAGAATGGTGCCTGACCATCAGACCCAGCCTTTCCCCAGACACTCCCAGCTAAACCTGCCTTCCAGCAGGTGAAGGTAAAGCCCTCTCTCCTTCAGCAAATTCAGGACTTTTCCTGAGCACCCAGACAAGACACAAACTCGTGTCCCAGTCTCCACCATCTCCTTTCCAGAAGCTCCAGAGAGGCTTGGATGAAGGCACCAGCACAGCTCATGACCGGGTGAGCTCCTCATCCCAGCCCACAATGTGCTTTTGGAGTGGGCAGCTGAAAGGATCAGAGGGATGAGTCAGGGGAAGGATCTCACGACACACCAGCACATTTGGAGGCTGAGGAGAAACCTGCTGGTGTAGGAGAGCAGGCCAGCCACAGGGAGCTGCTAACAAAGAAATCTCCAAATGGATCCAAACAGTACAGTGCAGAAAACAAGGGCCACAATCCTCCAAAATCAGTGTATAAGGAGGTGCCAAGGACTTCATGGGAAGGACTTGGAGAAACCCAAGGTAACAGTCAAAGGCATGGAAAAAAACATGCACGAGGAGCAACCTCCAGGACAGGCACAGATGGGTCCAGGAGGGTCTCTGGTAGCACAGAGCAGAGAAAGAGCAGGTAATGAGAGCCCCATGGGCAGCACATGGCATGACAGGCTGCCCCAGAGCACTGCAGAGTGGGTCACCAGCATTTCCTTGAGAATGGTGAAATGAGCTTCAAACCAGGCACAGCTGCTGTCCTGAAGCTCTAGAAACCCCCTGAGGGGTGTGAGACCATGAATGCCTCCCAACCAAAACCAAAAACACCCAGAAAAATGTAAAAGGCAAAGCTTGGCTGAGGGAGCAGAGGGTGCCTGAGAAGGTCTGGTAAACTGCTTCAATTGCCTTCCTTTCAAAATCACATCCTCACTGCAGTTATGTGGACAAAGCCAGTCCACAAGGACCCAGAGTTTAAAATCCTGATGAAAGCCCTCGTTTGCTTCCAAGGAGCAGAGAAACCAGAAAAAGCACAGTGCAGTCAAATGCAAAAGCATTTGCTCTTTCAACACCTACGAGCACATTTTTCTTTTTATGATCCATTTGGAAAACAGTGTCTTCTGCAAAGAACAAAAATAATCCTCCCGTCAGGCACCCCGAGGCATGGCAGTGGTCCCAGAAGCAAATCAGCAGCTCCAGATCTGCGTGATGTTGGGGAGCTTAATGAGGGTGGCATGTTCTGCCACGCACAGAACACACCTTGGTGAGGCAACAGCCCTGCTCAGAGCTGGGAGCTGCAGCCCAATTCTGGCTGATCCCACTTGCTTCAACCCTCACAACACTGCCAGCCCCCCACGCCCACTGTGCTGGGGAGCACTTGAGAAACCCTCCCAAAACTCAGCTTTTCCTTTTTTTGGCACTGCCAGATGAGTCTCCAGCCCATCCCAGTCCCTGCCTTGAGGCTGTTGTGCTGAACAGCCTCCAGTATTTCCTCCAGTGCCTGCAAACTGGTACAAACTGAGGGTGTATTTAGGGGTGCCCTTGAAGGGTTTTGAAGTCTAGAGATCATGTAAACATGAAATAAGTGTGATTCATTTGGGGCTGGGGGGGCATTGCTGCCAAGGCAGGCAGGCAGAAGTGTGGCTTCTCACATGAATTGGGATCCCATTTGCATTAGATTAAAGCAAGAAAAAATTGCCAGCAAAGTGGGATTAAGAATATTTATGGATCCTATTGGCTTGATGTATGTGTCTCCCAAGTGATGGAAACTGAGTACAAAATTGAGAAACTTCAGCAATCTGTGGGGGAAAGGAGACAGACAGCAATGACTTTTTAATGCTTTATACATTTTTTTTTTCCGTGAATTTGGTGCTCACAGAGAGCAATTATAATAAAAGGTTTGAAAAAGGAGGTGAATATAGCAATGCTTTGTCTTTCTAGAAGGACCAATCCATCTTAAGATCTCAAAGCACTTTTCAAACTCAAGGAGATCTTAACTGCACTAGGGCAAGAGCCATAAGTAAAATTCTGTCAATACCAAGCCCTTTGCAGGTGCAATGACACCAGTGACTTACACCTGCCCTTCAGGTGCTCTGGACATTGAGAACACTCTGCTTCTCTTCTCAGTGCAAAACCTCTGTGCACAGAGCTTGAATTTCTAACCCCCAGTATTCCCAAGCAGAGAATGCACCATGGTACGGAGCTGTGAGGAGTGAGCATGGAGAAGGATTTTAGCACAAGCTTCAGGGGATACGGGGCTAAATGATTTTTGCACAAAATGTCCACAGAAAAAATCCAAACCACTAAAGAACAGGTATCTAAAATGACTTCACAGGCACAGAGGAAATAATAGAGAGAGTCTGAAATGCAAAAGGAAACCTAACAGAAAACTGGACAGGCAAAGATGCAACCTGGGTGTTCTAGATCCAGCTAATTACCTACTTGATTAATCTGTATTGCTCCCTTTCTTTGAGAGTGGTTTACTGTGGTTCAACACCAGCCTTTTCTTGATCAACTTTAAATAAGTCAAGATGAGCCTGATTTAAAATTTACTGGATGTCTGTACACCATTCTTATGACCCGTGTAACCTCTCCTCCTTTTCTACTGGTGGAGCTACGTGCGTTGGCAGCCCTGTAAAAACTGAGTTAAGCAGCGTGAAGCACTTTCAAAGGAGACCTTCACACCTTCCTGTTTCCAGGAGTGCCCAAAACTGTATCAGATTTGGCTTTAAAAGCCTCAGTGCTGCTGGCTGGGTTCCTGCATACCAGGGCACATGAGTATTGCTAATTGACTTAGGTAAGCTCCCTCCACAAGCCTCAAAGTGCCTGATGCGATCGCACACCCTTTTCATTCACAGCCTGTTTCCCAACGTTTTTGGTTTTCCTGTGTCCTTAAATGGGGTTCCAGGGGCAGGAATTCTCCCATCACACACCTCAGGGACCAGAAGCAGCTGCCCTTCCTGCATTTCTGCAGCTCAGATATAGGTCCAGCACACTCTTGTCCCTCCAGACTTATCTCCCTACCATACTGCTCTGTAGCTAAAGCTGGTTCCCAAGGGATGGGTGACCCTTACATAGTCACAACCATAACATCCTTTTATGCATATTCAGTCCAAACCCACACTTCTAGGCAGGACATCTGCTCTTTCCTGGCTCTGTTTTGTTTTCATGTTGCACAGGCAGTTCCCTGGGCTGCTCCAGCCTTGGGTACAGCTCTTTGCAAACATCTCCAGCACAAGCAGAGGCTGAAGCTGGAGCTGAATCTGCTTGGCCTGAGACCAGATCACAGGAAACAGCAGCCTGCCCTGCAGAGATCATTTCCACCTTTGTTAGCTTTTGGCTCCAGCATCTATTTTGATAGATGCTGAGGTCTGAAGCTGTCAGTAAGGAAATGGAAAAGGGGAATGGCCATGCTTTAACTCTTGCTTGGCAGTAGCATTTGCCCACAGTGCTCTGATGTTGATATATTCAACTGAGACAAAAGAAGAAAAAATGAAAAAAAAGAAAAAAACAACAACAGCAAAAACCCCAAAATGACTACAACAAAAACAAACAACCCCCACACAAACAAACAAATAAACAGGAACCACCTGCTTAGAAAGAGCCACCACTGAGCCCTGTTCCAGGGCTGATCCATGGACATGGAGGGAGGAGACTCACCAAGGCTGGTTGCTCACTGTGCCACTCATTTTTGTGGATTGGGATAGTCCTGTACCAGCACCCCATTCCAGGAACCTTGCCTAATGCATAAGTGCTGGATTTTCAGCCTGGACACACCTCAGTAAGCACAGCATGAGCTCCTCTTGCTCCTCTGCAACCCCCACCAAAGGAAAACACAGCCCAAAACACCAGCAAAGACAGAGCAGGGAGAGAACAGCCACAGACCCACACACTGCACCCCATCAGCTCTGCCAGCCCTCTTCACACCACCCTGGCCCTGCAAAAACACCCTCAGAGCTCTGTGTCCACTGTCAGGCAAAGACACACACACACCCTGAATTCCCTCACATCTGCCAGAGAAGGGCAAGGAACTTTTACAGTCCACAGAACATGATCCTGAGGTACAAAGCTATGACAAGAAGACCCCAAGGGTTAAAGCTGGGTTTTACTTTTCTGCTGGCATTCCATCAAAAAGCATTCCACCCCCAGCATTTCAAATTACTACAGATAAAGCAGCAACAAAGATGCAAAACTGGTTTAGAAAGTACCTGATAATTTCCTTTTAAACTTCCATTTCAGAGTGAAAAAACCTTCTTGCTTTGAAATAAATGGCTCTGGACAGGCAGAGGTGGGGGACATACAATGTGTACTTCTCATAAATTCATATTTGAACTGAAAAAAGGAAACAAACTTCTGAGGATTTGCAGCCTCAGTAGCTGGGCATGTTCCTCCCTCAAGGATCTTTATCTGCTCCTCCTTCATCACAGCTATATTGCACGAAAAAACTAAAGAGAAAACAAACTTCCTGGTTCAGATAATCATACTGGTGGATTGACATAGTTACAATTTATTTTGCTATAAAATTAATCCAGAAAACCCTGAAACAAGAGAACATGACTGGCAAGATACCTACAGCAAATTTCATCTAAATTCATTAGAGATGGACAGCAAAGGTAAATTAGATACCACACAGTAAATTTTTTTTGTTGGAGCCTTCTCCAGAATGGATTCATAGGCTGGAGGGTTTGATGCACAGGATGGATATGAGGACTTTCACCATCAGGACTGAGCCACTGAACTGCCCCTAGTTCCTCTGCAGTCTGTGGGAACTCAGAACCCTTGGTGCTTCAGCTGAAAGGGGTCACAATGTAGAGAAAAAGCACAGAAAATGTATAGAAAGCCTCAGAGAGGTTGTTCATCGTTGTACCTCGCTGGCCGCTGAGCACAAACACTGAAAAAATAATGGGAAATGATGGCTTGGCAATAACAAAGGCAGGAAACCACCTGTTTAGCATCCAGCTTCTGCCCAAGGTAACGTTGATGAGAGAGCTACTGCCTCCTGAAGCAGGTGACCTCACAAAATTGGCCCTGGCAGAAAAGTTGTGGCAGGGTCTTGACCCCTGTCCCCTGGCCAGCACTTGCTCCACACATGTCAAGCACAAGGAAGAGCCTCTTGCTGCTTGTGGCCTTTGGGGAGACCCAGCAGTGGGGATGAACACTGGCCACTGGAGAAGAGCATTTCCTACCCCCAGGAAATGGAGAAATGGAGAAGAGCATCTGTCACCCCCAGGAACCTCTGCATCGCTGTCACCTCCTCAGCATTGCCCTTTTCATCTACCTCCTAAGCTGGAGTTACACATCCATGAGATGAGAGGTTGGCTGAGCCAAGGCTGGTTGCTCCTGGGGTGTCAGAGACCACCAGGGTGTGGGCAAAAAAACCACTTGTGGGCTTTGTGGTGAGCAGAACCCTAGAGAGGAGTAATCTGCTCAAAATAGCTCGTGTCACATCACCTGTCAGCTGGCGTGGGGCACGGCAGCTCCACTCCAATAACAGCAATGAAACAATGCAAACAAGAACAGGGCTTAGTCACTTGTTCGAGTCTCATTCCCTTTTGTTTTTACAGATGTGCAGTTCACGGAAATGAGATGATTAGCTCATCAAAGCATCTGTCATCTGAGAGACAAACCAGCTTTTCACAAACGCATCCAAGTGACAAGACCTGTCGGATACGGGCTGCGGGGAATCTCTCTGAGTCTTATTTTTGGATCTATTATAATCAGCCTCACCAGCTTATTAGTTATCTCCAACACCTCAATGGGGAAGGAAAAGATAAATACATAAAAACTTGTCATGGCAATCTGAAAATGGTGGTTTTTTTTTCCTGAAGGAAAAAAATCCTTGTACTTTTACAGCTCTTTCTTTTAACACAAGCTGTACAGCTTGGCCTTTACTCCTGGAAAATTTAAATGAATTGCCAAATTATTTAAATGGAATAAGTTTTATTTTTATCTTCTTAAATTGGGACACCTTAAAATGAATTCATCTGGTGGTCACAGGCTTTGCCAATCAAAGCAGAACTACTGGTGTGTTTAACTCTGGACAAGTTGCTTTGCTGCTTTTCCAGATCAGGAGAGAAAGAGTGGCCAGATACTTAAAGGATCTCGACTGGGACTCAGAGGATTTAAGCTGAGCATCAATCTCCCCCTTGGGCTTCTTGTGCCTGATGGCACCTCAGGACATCCCTGCTGTCTGCGCACAAAGCTTGTGAGCACAGGGGGGTTTAGATTCACATTGATGACAGGGCTATGTTGAATCCTAGAATGGTTTGGGTTGGAAAGGACCTTAAAGATTATCTAGCTCAGCACAGAGACATTTAGTGGCCTTTAGGATGCAACAATGGAGCACAAAGGGATTTTAATTTTTTTTTTTTTTTATGAAAGACCAAATTGCTGGGCCTGAACGGGTGATAACTCATTTTTTCTTAGACCTTTGCTGTTAATCATACCACACCTACCATGGCAGCAGTGGCAAGCTGTTTTCTTGGCCTGATGCCACCCAAGCCAGGCTGTGCCATCCCCTGCCCTGTGCCCGCCCGGTGAGGAGCGAGCTCAGAGTCCCAGCACTGGGAGTGTGCACAGCTCCAGGCACAGCCCAAAGCTCACGTGGGCTCTGCAGGCAGGGAGCAAGAGAGCCCAGCCAAAGAGAGATGTAAGAAGTGGAAACAAACGGAAATGACACAGCCTGGGCATGAAGAGACATGTACAGTCGGCGTGGAGGGAAAAAATGGGTTGTAATGTAAAATCAAGCAGTATCTGTCAGTTCTAACTGCTCCTGACAGCCTGACAGCTCCTTGCAAGTACAGAGACACTGCTTGGCCTCAAACAGCCCCAAGCACAAGACAGCAGAGTGGGAGAGGACTGAGAACTTCAAAGGACTAATCCTTAGCCTTGCTGCCTAGCCTGCTAATGACACACAATATAACACTTTTTGGGAAGTGCAGGCTGGCCTTCCCTTCACCCACTCTCATCATAGGGAACATGGCCACTCCAGAAAATGGAGAAACTATGGCCATGCCACAGTTTCATTTTGGCTCATTCTTTGACCAGGTGCAACATTAGCTCCCTCCTGGTAATGGCCATGGCCCTCTAAAATGCCCATGGTGTGTACCCTGCCCAGATCCTGCTTACTGCCACACACCAGCCCCTCTGCTACCCAGAATGCCCCCAGAGCACGGGCTGGGGCTCAGCACTGCTCTCCCAACACTGGGCACTATCTTCTGAAGCAGAGAATTCTTGTGTTGGGCACTGCTCATCAGTGTTTAACAAAGCTTTCCAACCTCTGCTTTCTGCACTGTGAGAAGGGATGTTGGGTAGAGACTTTGGTCTAGGCAGCTGTATAGCCTGCCAGGCCCAAATGGCTTTCCTCCTTCCACCCCTATGCTCATTCTTTTCTCCTGTTTTCTATTCACTCCTTTCCCTCCCTAAGCCTGAATGTCCTGTGTGCCCCCCGGATCAGCAGCGTGGTGGCAAGGAGATGGCCTCCCTTGTTTGGTGGCTCTTCCCAGCCCTGGAAGAGCTCCTGGCACCTCCTGAGTCACAGGGATTTTCTGTCAGGACCTGCCTGGGGGATGATTCAGCCCAAGCCCAGGGGATGGGACAGATGTAAGAGCCGTGTGGAGGCCTTGGCAGGTCCCTCCTGATGCCTTCCCCAGGCAGGATGTGGGGCAGGGCACTGCAGGGAGAGGAGCAACGCTGCATGGTCACTTTGAGTAGAAGAAACCACTAGTTTGAGCCCCCTCATCCCCTTCCAGCCACAACCAGTGCCAGCCCTGGGCCCAAAGGGACAACAGAGCCTTCCCTGTAAATTAGAGATGCTTAGAGCTTGTGCCCAGCAGCACAGCCTGCCCATTCAAAGCCAAAGGAAGGAAGAGAAAGATATTCATCAGCTCCTAACCAGTTCAACCCCACCACAGGCTGAGCTGTTTGTAAGAATTGATTACTTGCCTCTTTCCCTTGAAGTCCTAGCACAGCTCTGTCATGCTTTAACATCTCCTCCCAAGTACATCCTCAGCTTGTTCCAGACAAGATGTCAACAAATGCCATCTCCAGGTGGGGACAATGCCCTGAGTTAACAGCTCAACAGAGACACCAGCTGTGGTGGAAAGCAAAGGAAGAAGGAGAGGCCCACAGGTGGGGATGGTGCCCTGAAGATTGTGTGCTAATCACAATAAATTAATTGGTGGTCAGGAAAAATCCCATTGTCCTCTCTTTAAACACCCATAAGTGATACTAGGATTTACTTATTAAAGTAACTGAGAGGACTGAAAAAATCTACTGTATTCCACAACTTGCTGGACTCTAAGGAGAAGCAAGTCAGTAAGAGACTTTACATTCTCAGCATTTTCTTTCTAATTTCCCTTTTTGTTCTACCATAAAAAAAGAATGGAAATACAATGGCAATTGTTGAACATCATGATCCTTCTGTAGAAAACACTACACTGGGCCTGCAGTGACACAAAACCTGAGAATCAGATTATATAATTTTTCATAAAGCTGGGGGAGCTGGTCTCCAAGGGCAAATACCAAGTCACTTAGCAGCTCTCCTGCCATAACAGCTTTCAGCTTTCCAATAGAATTTTTCCTGGGTTTCCTCCAAAATCTAATAAGACTAAAGCTTCCTGGAATGAGCTCACTCTGTAGAATTTCCCCCACTCGCCACTGGACAGCAGATGTGTGTCTGCAGGGCTGAATGCACGGGAGGATTGACTCCTTAGCTTAGGTGGTCTGGCCAGAAGTTCCTCCTAGCTCTGCCCTTCCTGGGCCTGCCTGCAGTTGGGTTTTCCCTCAGGCAGCAGTGGTACCCCCAGTCCTGCCTGACCATTCCACTGACCATCAGTGCACCCTGGCCACCCCTACATGTCACACAGCTCACAGCCACCCCTCTGTGAGGCTGCAGCAGAAGTGCAGCCAGCAGTGCCAGAGGTAACAGCTTGGATTCCAAAAATCCTCAGTAAATATGGCACTGCCTGCTACCAGAGTTGGTGGGATCTGGGCACCTCATTCCCCTAAATCTGGGCAGGAATTGCAACCCAAGCACTCCCATCCTAATGCAGCGAATCCTGTAGGCAGCTGCTCAACTCATCACTGTGATCTGGGGATTAGAAACCAGCCATCCACACACAGAATTTGTGCCTGTTGCCTAGAAGACAAGCAGTACATCGGGGGGTCAAATCCCAAAAGGAAATGCCTTTAGCTTTTCATGTTTCAGTCTCAGTGGCTGCTCAAAGACTTATTGTATCATTAATATCTGCATGGAGATTATTCTGAGTGGTTTACTGGAAAATTATGATTTGTCAGCAATTAGCATAAAATGAGTAGGAGCTGAAGGCAGAACAGCCCATTATAAAGGGCTTTTTAGACAGAGCTCTGATGCTGGTGCTCAAAAGAATATTTAAAGAATGATTCCTAAACAGCTACAGGTCAAGCAGATATTTTATATAATGGATGCAGGAAAGTCTGATTTACAATTGGAGTCCAAAGAGTTCCTTGCTTTTGAAAACACAGCTTTTCTCCTCATCTTATAATTTCTATTTGGAAAAACAAATCCCCCTGCAATGCACACCTGGCTTTTCATTTGACTTCTCCAGAAGGTTCTAGGGAGAGACCATTGATCACAGCTCAGTGTCTGAATACTTCAGGCCCCTCCTCTGTACCTCCTCCTTCAGAAGCCAACTGAAATAAGAAGGATAATTTTACTTTATGCTTCAGGAGTCTGCATAAGCCTTCAGAAAAGGTGTGAAGGTAAAGATAATCCTTCGGTCACATTCTCCCTGCTCTGCTTTGGACAGCTGGTAGGTTTGTTTGTTTGTTTGTCACATTGGAAAAATCAAGAGAAGATGTCAGCACTCTCTGGCAGTTCCCTTTGGGCCATCAGGTGATTCTCCTCCATGGCTGGCAGTGAAGCTGGGATCCCATCCTCTCCCATGGCAGGGCTTTACATGCCCTGTGATCAGGGAAGGAGGTGGTTCAGCAGCATGAGAACTTGCTCTCTTCCATGTGAAAACTCAGAATAATTAATCTTGCTACCATTATATGGATAAGGATATGAAAACAGACACAACAGCCCAGGGACAGCCAAGAGACCACAGGTGTCCTTCACTCCATTTGGCATTGCTGAAATCTACTGGCTAAACCTGCTCCTGTTCCACTTCAAAATCCTGCCAAATCCCCAGTGCCAAGAAATCACCGCCTACTTCTTCTGGGATTATGATGCATTCCTTCCTCAGACTCACAAGCCCATTTCCTTCTCAGTGGCAGAGGATTAAATTTCTTTCAGAATCAGCGGAAACACTCTGTGCTCTTACATAGAACGCTATTAGTATTAGAGCAAATTCATCTCTGATCTCATTCATCATTTGCTTCAGTCCTCTTGGCAGACAATACATCAGTCTTTTAAACTGCACAGGCTTCTTACTCTCTCAGAGAAAAAGCTTTGGCATCTGGTTCAGCCACTGAACCCCAGCATGACCTGAGTCCTGGATGGACAACAGCACAGGTCCTGCAAAATGACTCAGTTCCATACAGTTTCCTGTTAGTGACCTTCATCAGAAACCTGAGGCTTCCACACTGAAGGTTCATCTGTACCAACCTGCTTACACCAGGGCTCCACACGCTCTTCTGAATGACTTTCCTTCCCACATTTCTCATTGTCTCTGAAGTGGTGCAGAAGTGGATTAAATAAGCTATCATCTCAGTTAGTGATAATGAGAAAATTGAAACAAGCTGTTCTATAAATGTGATCATTATCTAGTAAATTAAATGAGATATTCAAAGTGTCCACCCAGCAGTGGCCAAGGAACTTCTCTTAGTCTGCATTTCTTTTATCTGGGAGAAAGAGGAAATTATCACAACCTCCTGCAAACCAGACACTTCAATGAACACCCTGTCATTAAAATCATCTGGCTTTCCACACTTTCTGCACTGGGCACTGCACAGTAACTGCTGGCTGCTCAAAGACCAAGACATCCAACTGGGGATGTTGCTGGTGCTAATGGCCTGTTAGCAGGGACCCCATTCCTGTGTTCTGTCTCCTGCAGAGTGGGGCTGGGGACACCAGGGAGAGACCTGCTGTCATGAACACACTGCCTAGAAATCCACTGCACATAGTCGGGGCTGCGGGGATAGCTTCGGTTTGGGGATCTACTGAAGATGATGGGGAAGAGAAACACAACAAATTCAAAGGGCAAATTAGAAAAAGTTTTTTGACAGAAGGATGGAGGAAAGAAGCATCAGTGCTTCATACCTGGTTGTTTACTGGGATGTCACTGAAGATGGTGGGCAGGAGGAATCAGCCTATCTACTGCTGTCTGTCTTCTGCCTAAATGCCTGAAAGTCTGAATCTCAGGAAATGCAATAAAAAAAAAGGCACAGAAATTGGGAGTATGCATTCAATCTCTTGTTTTCCTTTGCAAAACCTTGATGAAAAGCAAAATAGTTTCCTATTTTCACCCCATTTTGCTCTGTGGCTCTGTTGATCCCATCCATGCCAGGCCAGCCTGCTCTCTCACCCCTGCTGCAGGCACACCCTGCAGTGGGGTTGCTCAAATGTAAGAGATGTGTGAGGGATCTGGCCCCAGAGTGGAGGAATGACCTCACAACAGGATCCATGAACCACAGAATCATAAAGGTTGGAAAAGACCTCCAACATCTTCAAGCCCAACCCATGACCCAACACTGCCAAACCCTCTAAACCAAAGGGCCATCACAAAGGGCCATGTCTGCTCCTTTTCTGAACAAGCTACTCCAGGGATGGTGACTCCACCACTGCCATGGGTGGCCCATTCCAATGATAAACCACCCTTTCAGTGAAAGCATTCTATCTGATGTCTGACGTGAACTTCCCCTGGCACAGCCTGAGGCCATTTTCCCTTGTCTTGTGAATGCAGAAGTGTCCAGAGAGCTTGTACCCGGCAGTGCTCCAGCTTGCAATCACTGACAGGTGATTGCACTGAGCTGCAACAGCTCTGGGTATTTTGGAGCTTACACAAGAGCCTCAACAAACCACAAACAAGTGACCAGACCATAAAATGCAGAGCAGGCCCATGGTATCCCCAAGAAGTCATAACTGCCTGCAAGGAAGCAGCTGCTGCTGGAGAAGGCAGCGCTGGGCACTCTCCATGAGAGCACTTGGCTCCAGCAAACCTCCTGCTCTCCCTTTCAGGCAGATTATCCTGGGGCTGGAGTAAAGACACAGACAGGGAGTATAATGCTAATCCAGAGTCTGAATCCATCTGAGCCAAAGGAAACCTCTGTGTCAGCATCAGAGAGCAGAAGCTGCAAGCTCCAACTGGCCATGGGAGGGCAAACTGCTCCAAGCATTGCTGCACACTTCAACACCAGCACTGTTAACTTTGCTTGCAGTCAGCCTCCCTTCCTGAAAGGCAATCCAGGCCTGCCTTCCAAGGAGTTTTAATTTAATTGCTTGGAAATTTTGGAAGGGCTCTTATTTCAACCAGACAGAAGCTCTGGAAAAGGCAATGAGCAAAGCAGGACACACTGGGAATGTCCTGCTGCTCCCGGGCCAGCACAGGAATTCCTCTTTTCCCCAATGGCACTAACATTAAGGCAGGCCTTCAGCATAACCCAGTCAAAGCAGGCTGCCAGGAAACTACTGGAGACAGTTAAAAACAGGGGTTGTTCTGATCCAGTGTTAACTCTTAATGGAGAAGGCAGTGATTCCTCGCTGGGGGCACATCACTGCCACTGCTTTTATTCAGCAGTCTCTCCCCTGTGCTGCCTTTGATTGTCCCTGCTCTCTCTTGTATTTTCCTTTATAGACTGTTTTTCTCCTAACACGGCAGAAATCAACTCAGAAGAGCTGTTTTTGTGGCTGGCCTGTTTTCAGTGCATTATCTGCCCTGCAGCCCTGATGGCAATAAGCATCAATCAACGAGGAGTGGGTACTGCAGCCCATCACCATGGAGAGGAGCAGGGTGTCAGCGCAGGACCTGGAGATCACTCTGCCCAGCAGCATCCTCATGTGTCTGCACACACATCTCCACTCCTTATTTCACAGCCTTTTAGCATGGAAAAAAACAAGGTGGTGTCCTTGCAAATATCTTTACCTCCTTTTATTTATTGTTGAATTTCAAGATGAAGATCAGTTGAGTTTTGTGTACATGGGCCAATTCCCAAATGCTTTATTTCCTTTTAGTGCTCTGTATGGCCCACAACATACAGCACTATCCTAGCTGGAAAGTGGTGAGGATCATTAACATCTAGAAAAGCCAAACTTAATAGCAGAGTGCCAGGTCAGCCAGTGAGCTGCTCACTACCCATCTGCAGACAGTGCCTCTGGCAAGCACTTCTCATGGCTGCATAATGGCTAGGATGGAGAAAAGCCTCTCTCAACCTGAAAAATGAGGAATGTTCCCAATACACATCCATCTGCTAGGGAGGAGGCAGGTCATGATCAATGAACAGTGAAATAGTTGGAGTTTAGTTAAAAAATTAGGAAGCAAGCAGACTTGTATCTACTCTCTCAAGCCAGCTGTCATTGTGGCACCTGAAAACCCTTGGAGGAAACAAAGGGATTTGCTCTGTTTCTCTGTTCCTGAAAGTATCACAAAGCAACTGGTGGACAAAGCTCATTCAAATGCCATTGCTCAAATGGATCAGCGCGGAAATGCAGAGGGTTGAAGGCAAAAGGCACAGATTGCAGCCAGGTTTGGACAACAAGCTTTCCAAGAGCAAAGATAAGCAAAGCCAACCTGTGTCTGCCTGACCTGCTGCCTGAACAAAACCTGAGCCATGAAAACCTTGAGAACTACCAAAAGGAGCTCCTTATCTACAACCCACCCTGCTCAGGCACTAGGAAGGATCAAATAGTCTGGGCCGCAATTTCTCAGTGACCATGTGGATGTGGAGGTGCAGACCTGGTGCCATTTCTCACAGACCCGGCAGCCTTCCCAGTGCCATGAAGAGTTTTGCTTGAGTAAGCACCCAGGAGGGTCCAGCAAGCTCCAGTAAGCACCAGCTCTGCTTGGTGAGTGGAGACCTTGCCAGGGCTGGGAAGAGAGGCACTCGTGCAGAGAGGCAGCCTGGTGAGAAATGAAACACACTGGTATTCAGGGCAGGAGGGCCAGCAGAAACCAACACTGACCACAAGGGCAGCTGCCTTGTGCTTGAGCTGCTCAGCTCAAATCCATCCTTAAATCCTGACAGCAAGTGGCTCAGGGCCCTGCTAATCCTGTGCTCTCACATCTGCACAGCTCCATCAGGCAGGAGGCAGCTGCTGGCACTTCTGTGTAGTCAGTGCTGACACCTTCAAGTGGCTTTTGGTCCTGTTTTGCTCTGCCCAGTGCTTGGCTGTGCCTGAGGGCTAAAGCCACCCAGCAGCAACACTCCTGTTTGGTGATGGAGCCTTGGAGGCCACATAAAGCATCATCCCCAGCACAGGTGATGAGGGAAAGCTTGCTGGGATGAGCTCCCAGCTCACACACCAAACACCAAATGCTGTGAGCAGGGCCTGGGCATTGCACACAAGCAGATCTCTGCTGTGCTGTGGTTTCCAGGCCCTGGCACTTGGCTGCTGCCAGAGCTGGGCAGGTCAGGAGAAGCATCATCCTCAGGAGGAGCATCATCCTCACAGTGACCAGCACAGGTGGGGGCTGCAGCAGGGCCCAGGGGAGCTGATCCTCTTCACAAGAAACTTTGCCCAAGCCAAGCAGGATCTTCCCATTCTATTGCTGCTCAAGCAGGAACAGGAGGTTGGGCTGACAGCCCCTGATCCCACACCACAGATGAAGAGAATGCTTCCAGATCATTGCACAAATAATAATGGCATTAACGGAATTACAGGAAATCCTTGCTTTTCTAACTCCAATTCCAGGTTGAAAAGCAGTGTTACTAGCAGGCATACATGAGCTCAGCTGCTTTGATTAAAGAGCAACTCTCTAATCTCTGCCTGGACTCTGCCCTGGGTTTTAATGCCTGATTAACTCCCCCCTGCCAGGATTATTTTGCATCTTTGCATATTTTGGAACTCTTCATTTTAGTCTATTGCTACAGACAAGGAGCTCTTTGGAACAACTTTCATTTGCACTGGCAATATAAAGCACTTTGAGTTTGTGGCTGAGTGGTGGCTGGAGCACAATTCGAGGGACTTTTAGGGCAATCTGCTTCTTCTCAGGGAGCAAACCCAGGACAGCACACTCTCAACATGAAGGAGGGTATCACTGAGTGTCTTAGCCCTCTGGGAGACACCAAATGTCACTTCCAGAAAATCAGCAAGTTACCACCAGTTTCAGAAGTGGAAGATTGACTCCCTATCCTGAGAATATTGAGGCCTTTCATAAAACAATAATGAAATACATTTTGGGCTTTTCATTCTCCTGCACAACTCAAAAGTCCTGTGGAAAACACAAAACTTATCACAACAATTATTTAGACATCAAATTCCAAAATCCCTTCTAAGAAAAAAATCAAAACTGGCAAGAAAGGGTTTGAGCCAAGAGGGTTTGCTGTGAGGAGCACCTAATGCTTTGGGTGTCCATTGCCTCCACAGCCTTCTCCAGTTCTCCTGTCTTCTATATATTCCCAAATGCCACCCTTGAGGATGTAATTTGTTGTGCAGCAAAGGCATTTCAACACAGAATGACAGGATTTACAGATGGGCAGAGTGGGATGGGGAAGGAGGAAGGAGAGTGGGGTTCAGTCACTGCCTCAAGACCAAAGAAGCAAAAAGAATATTTTCACAACAGTGCCCTTAAAGGAGGAAAAACCTGTCCCTGTTCAATCAGGTAACTGGGTCACACCACAGCTGATGGAATGCCAAGTCCTGAATGATAACCATGCTTTGGGGTGGCAGGGTTGAAAACTCCCTGTAACAGCTCAATGAGTAACAGCACAATGAAACAAAGAGCATATCAGGTGATTCATGCACAGCTCTGCAGGTGCCCTCCACGCTGCAGCCACCAGAAAAGGCTCACTCATGTGTTAAGGCAATTCTGCCCGCAGGCTGTCCCAAGCCTTCAGCATTTTTTCCTTCCTTCCTTTGTTTTTTCCACACATCCAATTATTGAGGATGTTCATAGAGAAATGGGATTTCTGGTCTCTGGAAGCCCATCTGCTCCCCTGTTTATTTCCTGAAGTTGTCACAGACATCTCATAATGAGTTCCAGTGTCACGACCACACTGATGGCTCTTCCCATGGGGAACACACAGGAAAACCACTCTGATGGAGAAAACAGGCCCACAGAACCCAAAGGACCCTGAAGATATGGGAGAGAGCAGAAGGTAGCTCCATGTTTCATCAGGCTCCCACCAGTGAAGAAAAATCTGGGAGACATGATTTGCTACAGCATCACATCCCAGCAGGCTGGAAACCTGAGGACCTGCTCTGCAAAGTTCTGCAGGGACACTGCACACTCCAGTCCACCAGAGCTGCCCTCCCACTGGGTCACTGGTTGGGCCAAGAAGTTGCTCTGGCTTGGTGCTGATGTAACCAGTCCTGACTGGCCAAAGAAGGCCACAGAAACTGGCTGGGATAAATCTGGCCAAAGGTTTTCAGAAGCTCAAGACCTTTGAGGTGGGTCTACCCAAGCCCTCCCTTGCTGTGAGAACATCGCTGTGACTGCCTCCTACTCCTGAGCAATGAACTCCTGAATAAAGAACTGCAGTGAAAGGGTTAAAACTACTCCCCAAAAAAGGATTAAAACAAACTCCTCTCCTACTTATGACCTTCCTTTTAGACTTGCTTTTAGTGAGCCTTTTACATTGCTGTGAGCTCAATACAGTCTTCTCCAGGTGTCTTTTTTTCCCATCAGCTCTGTGGCCTGGCTCTGCATCCACATTCTGCTGCTCTGAGGAGCCTCCAGCTGGTTTCTCAGGCAGTTGTGTCCTTGTCAGGCTGTCTCTGCCTCCCTTCCCCATTAGGCTCAGTGCCCCATGGCCAACTCAGATGTTTGTCCCAAAGAGAAGGCTCTGGGAGGGCAGATCTTTCTGCCTTTCAGGGCCAGACCTAGAGCAGGGGCACATCCCACCAGGACAGAATCCCAACTGGACACAGAGCAGACTACACATACCAACTGATGGCTGGAGGAGCCAAATTTCCCAGGGGAATTAACTCTATCACTGGTGCACATGCTGTGGAGTGGCTCAAGGGGCAGACTCAAAAGAGCAGACAAAGCAATACTGCCCAGGTCTGTGCACAAACCTTCAAATGAGCCAATTCAATCTGGCTTCCACCCTTTCTGCACTCCCCTCTCCTGCCTGCTGCATGCCTTGAATGTCTGTGCAGATTTTGCAAGGTTACCAGCAAGCAAAACAGGGTTTTGCATTCAAGCTCAGCACATGGCTACACCAGCTCCAGGGAGGAGCAGGGATTTGTCCTCAGCTCGAGTGGATCTGCCCACTCTGTCCCACGTGCACTTGCAGCAGTAACACCTTTGTGGCAGATGACCTCTCCCTTTTTGTGTGCTCCCAGAGGGACTGTAGCCAGTCCAGGAGCACAGGCAGACTGGGGGCATTCAAACACCATGGAAAGCACACAGGATATGCCATCTTGTCCTGAGGAGTCACACAGCAGGGATGACATCTTACATCTCAGTTTTGCTGTCTACAAGCATGGTGAGTCAATAGGACTTACTGAAATAACCCAGGAAGAGCTACAGTTCAGGTTTCCTTACATTGCATTGCTCAACTGAGCTGCCTTTGGAGGGGCCCACATGATGGAAGAAGTACTGTAGGCTGTCCTAGGTGAAGTGCAGCTTTGGGGGTGATTTGCTGTCCAAAATACCAGCTGAAGACATGATTCTACACAGGAGAAAGAACAAAATCAGGGCTCCTCGTGATCCCAACTGGCAGGATGAGCATGTGCAGCGTGGGAGAGCAAACAGACAGTGGGGGAGCCAAGTGGAGAAAATACGGCAAATGTATGAGAGGCAGATGAGTATCATCAGTTTAACCAGCAAAACACCATCAGCTCTGATGGGCTTTAGGTCAGTAAGAGGTGGTAAAACAAAACAACAAATGAGCTTGTTTTCTTTCTTTGCTCTCTTTCTAGGCAGCATTGGAAAATTCAACCCAGCTCGTGCTGGAATACACGTGGCTTCCTTTTCACTTGTGAGTTCCCTTAGTTCGAGATTATACATCTCATTTCTCCACTTTTCCAGAACAAAGACACCACTGTTTTGTTACTGTACAGCTACTTAGTCACTGCTGAACCAGCCAGAAAACCTGGTATGTCAGAAAAAGCATGAATAAAGGATTTGATTAGGGCAAAGGGAAGAGGGAATGGATATGAGATTTGTCTTGTTGTTGCACTCAGTTATTAGATGCAGTGGGGACACTGGTATTGCATTTGAAAAGTTTACAATAAAGCCTTTAATAAACAAATTCTTGGCCGATATACTTTATAGAAATTTAGGGACTTTGGTGGTAGGAAGGAGTTTTACACTTGCTAAGTGCAGCTCCTAAGAGGGACTGTTTCCTAATTTCTAATAAAAGACCATTCACAAATCTAATATCCACCACAAAAATGGTCCTGTTCAGCTGCTGAGGACTCACTGCCTGTGAATCTCAGCAGGGCTGCAAGGCAGAAAACACAGGATTTTTGGCCTTTTATTCCTACAGGCTGCATCGCTACTCACTTCAAGTAGAGAGCTTTCCAAATAGGAGCTGACCCATTTCTGCCTGTGGCATTGAGGGCACTTCTTCCACTAATGTCGTGTGCCAGCATGGTGCACTTGGTAATATTTGTCTCTGGGACAGCAGGTTAGGGATTTACTGAGTCCCACACATCATGTCCTTTAATTCAGTGTCAACCAAGGATAAGCCAAGGACCTAGGGCAAGGCGTGATCCAATACAATTTCATGCTGGGTGGGTGCTGTATTGTTAGAAACACAGCTCCAGCTTCCAGATGAGAAGCCAAGCCTGAACTGCCACCTGGCTGTACGTGCTCCAGGTTTGGGGAGAACAGCATATTCACATTTTCTCCCTTCTGTCGCTCAACACAACAATGTGGCTGAAACGAATGGCGATTTAAAAATTAATGAAATAAATATGTGGCTATAAAATCAGAAACAGCACAGTTGCAAAAGGGAAAGCAGACAGAAAGAAATGCATTTCCCTTGATAAAGCTGAGGTTTCCATCACAGGGCCATGGAGGGCTGGGCAGAGGAGGATGGGCAGTGACATTTACACTGTGGAGATCCCTCGGTGCTCTGCCCCCGGCGCTGCCTCCCTCCCTGCTCAGGGACACCTCCACCACAGACATCTTTCTGGTTGGCTCCTGCTGCAAATGGCAGCGTGGGGGCTGACCTTTCATGGGATGACAGCTGCTGAGCACACGTGTGGCACTGCCCATCCCCTCCCCAACACCAGGGCCCAGCACGTTCTGGGCGAGAGCAGCCCTTGGCTGCAGCTTTGGACCTGGGGCCCTTCACATCCTGCAGGCTCTGGGTGCAGAAAGGAAAGTGGGAGTGGATCTGCCAACACTCTAAAAAACTCCAGTGCCATTTCTACACCAGCAACATCCTCCAGCTTCTGTGAAAGTGGACTGGAAGGGTATCTGGTGTTAATAAACCCACATCTTTTCACAGTAAAACAGTGAGCCTCTGGGGCTCATGTTAGGACTACAAAGCTTGTTTGTATACTGGAAGGCCACAAAGAATTATCCCATCTGACTTCCCATACATCCCAGCCTATTCATTTTCATGTAATTGCCCTGTATTAAGCTTAATTACCCCAACATTAAGATTAATGGCTTCTGTTGATTAGCCTATCTCAAAAGGGAGACTATTAGAGTGTTTGAGACAAAGCAGCCTGTGCTGTGGGTGATTTTTTCCCGAAGGCTTGCTGTCCTCACTGCCAAAAACACAAGCCCTGTTGAACTTTCTTTGCTTCTTTTCACCAGCCAGGGATGCACGCCCTGATTTACCCCCCAAGATTAAGGAGCCTTTCCATATCTGGTGCTTTCTCTCTGTGCAGGTACTTGTGCACAGAAGTCAAATTGCTTCTCTCTGCCTGGCTAAACAGGTCTCTCACCCTTGACATCTCTTTTCTCTAGCTCTCCTCTCTTTTTGTGGCTCTGTGCTGTGCCTTCCCCATTTTTTCAGACAAGCTGGTAAAAGCCCAGGGGCAGGGCTGCATCTGTGCCTCTCTGAACCTTGGGATGCCGCAGCATTTAGCATCAGCACCAATAGCAGCACATTTGCCAAATTAATCCACCTCCCACCAAGGAGGGTTAAAATAAAAATTGAGGCTGATGAAAAGAAAAAAAAAAGAACAAACCAAAATCAACTGGATTCTCCTTTGCTCTTGTTATTCAGGAAATTGGGAAACCTTTCTATAAAGCTACATAAGCATTTTGCTTTAGCTGTAGCCACTTTGAGCTTGTATTAGCCAGGAAGGATCTTAACACAGTTCAGAAACTGCTTCCAGCATCACTCCTGAACCAGAATCACTACTTTGCAGCCTAGCAGATAAGTGTAGATGCTAAATTCCTATGGTTTTTCTTGGAAATTATTTCTGAAGTTATTTTAATCCACTTACATTTTTTAGTGATCATTAATTGGTACAACTTTTAGTGTGCAGCAAGGCAGCCCAGGGATGGACCATGAACAGTCACGTTGTCATGTACTCAGCTGCTGCAGTGGAAATCACTCCCTCTCCTCCTTGCTTCTGGAAACAGAAGAGGAACTAAGTCTCCATGGGTTTTGTTTTGGCCTTCAGTCCAAAAACAACTAAATCTTCAGTGGGTGAAAAAGGTTTCACCTAGGAGATGTGATCTTCCTCACTAGAGACTGCCAGCGCAGGGAGTTTGTCCTGGGGAGCCATCAGAGAGGAGCTACCCAAGCACAGGCCAAGAGAAAAAAATGCCTTTTAAGCCTTGCTTTGTCCCTTCTCTTCCCTTGTGCCAAGACTAAAAAGTCAGTTTTAGATGGGATGAAGAGAAAGACATCACTAGTCTCTTTTTTCTGCCACAATCCTTCCCTTCCCCTGAGCTCACCCTGGTGCCAAGCAGTCACACCAGTCATGGTACAGCTGGAGAGATTACCTACACATCAGGTGTGTTTGAACTGAACACATTTAGGAAATGCAAATGACCATACAAGGACAGACATGCCCCAAAAGCAGCCCTGGGTTTTGGGCACTTGTGTGTGCTCCTAAGCAGACAGATCCTCTGTGTCTTTCTACTTGTAACAAACCCCCTAATGTTTCTTTGCTCAGATCTCATTCTTTTCCTGTTGTTAATATTGCTATTGAGCAGGACTTTATTCCCTGAAAGACTCAGACTCTGAAAGACTCAGGAAGACTCTTCTTACTCTAGTTTTCAGCTGCTGCCATCTGCTTCCCTTTTCAGACCAAGCTAAGCACCAAGTCCATCAAGGCCACAGCAATGGCAAAAGAAATACATTTCAATGTGGTGAGCTTGCAAACACCTTGAAAGCATGTAGAAAGAAAGACAGGGAGTCTTCCTCCAGGTTTTCCTACAGTTGTGGTACTTCAGCCTGTCCAGCAAAGCCTCCTCAAGTTCACTCCAGCCATGAGCTAATTTGGACCAGGTTTAATACAACCCCTGACAGAAGGACTGTGAAAGCAAACTAGCCCCAAGCCTCAATAAATTCCTTGTTTAACTATTAATTTGTTTAACTCTACCTGAAGGATGAGATTTCTGGTGCAGGCAATCTCCTTCCCTTATCAATTAATACTATTGCATTTTAATGTTAAAATAATATGGCAGAGGTGCTATGCTCCCTTCAGGACATGGTTCACAGCACACAAACAGGCCAGGGCTTACTGGTGGGTATCACCACCACTCTTCTGGTCTGTTTATACCAGAAAGTTGCTGGAAAAAATTTCAACAAGAGGAAGCAGGCTTCCTAATTTTGTTTCTATCCAACCAAAATTGTGCTGTGTGTAGAAAAATCAGGGAGAAAAAGCAGCATCCCTGGATGTTTGTACAAGTGCAGACTGCCCAGAGCTGTGGCCCAAAAGGTTCACTGGGGGCAGAGGCTGTGATCTGGTTCTTGCTCTCCTGCAACATCCCAACTCTTTTCCACTCAGTCTGTCAAGAGCATCTGTAAGGCTCCAGAAATTAACATTTGTGAAACCTTTTGAGATCTTGAGATAGGAGTGGCTATAAAATCCCCCAGAACTATTGATGTGTTTTATTATTTATTAACTCTGCTGTCATCCACTTAGTCCAGAGCTCTTGGAGTATTTTGAGCAACAAAGAGAACCACCATGCCTGGAGGGGCTTGAGTTCTGCAGCAAAGTGACCCTCATGGGCTCCAGAAGGGCATTTTCATGAGCAGTTTTGAGCAGGACAAAGCCAGCAGGGGAAGGCAAAGCAGAGAGAAAACACCTCCTGAGATGCCAGGCCTCCTGCAGCAATGTGGGGGCTTTTGGAAGTGTCTGGTGGATGAGGCAGGGTGTCACTCAGAGGGGACAGGCTCTGCTCTATGGCTGTGTCACAAGGTGCAGCCCCACATCCAGGCTCGGATCAGCAGGGAGAGGCTTGTCCCAGCTGGGAGAGGTCGGTGGGTCAGGAGGGCAGAGCAGCACCCACGACCCCTCTGGCCACAGGCTGGACCTTCCCCAGCAGGGGACCCTGCAGCCAAGCGGGGCTGCTTTTCTCTGCATTGTGTCTCTAATCGAAGCACAAAAGCCGTTCGTTTAAGTGGGTTTAAATGGTTAAAGGCACTTGTTCCTCTGAAAAGAGAATGAAATTGCTATTGACACCTCTATAAAAGAGAGGCTTTTCAGGCTCACTAGGAAAGCAGCAGACGAGGAGTCTTCCTCACTTTGTTGCCTGCAATTAGATCTGCAGCCTCCTCCTTTGCTCTTGTATTAGGAATAGGTACCGGTGTCTTCAAAGGATGGGAAACTTAATGGCCTCATTGGTGGTTTGATGAATAATTCATGATTCTGCATTAATCGAGAAGTTAACTAAGGTCTGGAGAGGCACAGTCTTTAATACAGAAAAGCATCTTTGGGCAGTCATTCTGGGTGCTGGGTGAGGGACACGCAGGATGATCTACACACACAGGGATGATGCACATCCCCCAGAGGGCACAGATGGACAGGCAATGCAATGCTGCCTTTGCTCAGTGCCACACACTGGGGGCTTTTCAAATGAAGGTAGAGACCTCCAGGTACATCAGGCTTTCTTCACTCACCCAACTGCACGCTCAGGACAGGAGCCTGTATGTGTGTAACCCCCCTGTGGCACCCCAGCAGGGCTCAGAGCAGTGCCTGGGCTCTGGCTCCACTGCAGGTGGTCACTGAGCAGCACCAGGTTATCCTTTGGCTCAGAGAAGCTCTGCCCCCTCTTTGGCATGGCCAACAAGGCCATAGTGCCCCACGGGGAGCCACATCAGCTCTGTGCAGTGGCACATGCCATGGGACGGCAGCCACCACCATCCCTATCTAAGGATGGGGGTTGGCAATTTCAGCCAGCACCTTGGGTGTTTTGCTGGGTTCCTTTTTAAAAGCAAAGCTGTTCCCTTACTGGGCTTTCTGCAGTGCCTCCCACAAGAGCCCGTCACTGCTGTGCTGGAATACAAATAAATAATATTGCACATGACTCACTGGTTGTACTTGTGAAACATGAGGAAAGAAGGTAACAGCCAAACCTGTTTAAACACATTAGCCTGAGTGACGTTTTTAAGAAAACAATGGCAGCGCTGTGCCCACTGAAGCCTTCTCAGAGCAGTGCTAAACATGCCACTGAAAATATCATCTGTTCAGATTTAATCATCCTCCATTCACCCTTCCCAAAAATAAAATGAAAAAAAAAAAAAAAAAAAAAAAAGAAATCTTTCTGGCTGAAACATTTGGTTCTTGCTCAAGAATCTGGTCTGAATTTTATAAAGGTTTCCTGGAAGCAAAGATCAAGGGGCTGGTTTGGGGCTCAGAAAAAGCCCTCTGGCAGGATGAAGAAGAGAAAACTGCCAGAGACTGAGACTGATACTTTGTCATTAACTTATTGGGAACACTGCACAGGACTGTTCCTGCTAATTAAAACCAGTGGTGACCAAAGCTCATTTGCAGAGATTGGGCTTGGGCCAAGCGTTTGTGTGTGGATGAGGAAATGAGATCATAAAAGTCACGACTGGGCTCCAAGCTCAGGGTGTGTAATTGCCTCTCACACCTTGCTTCCCAGCCCCTCCAAATACCCCCTTTTCTAATAAAAGTGGTAGTGGAGCTACTCACATCTATTTTGAGCTATTGGACCACAGAAAAGGACCAAGAAAATCCCTGCACTGGGGTTGTCCCCTGTATGAGTGGATTAAAACTGCTCTGAGGTTGGCCTCCCTCCAGCTGAATGTGGCTTCTCTACTTATGACTTTTACATGAAGGATTTCTCCTCAGGTAAAAATCTGTGCCACTGTGAGTTTAGCCAGAAGCACACTGAGATCCATAGGATCTGCCAGAGCTAGGATTTGGTTGATAGTTCAGAGGAGAGCAGCTGAGCCACAGATCCATGAGGATGGCTGAAATCCTTGTGTCCAACACCCACCTTGGAGATGGCTCCCCATGACCAGTCCTAACCCCACAGGTTGACAACAGGCAGAGGCCCTGACAGCATTTCCCCAAAATCTGACCTTGTCACACTCTTCTATCCATGAGGTAGGTAGGGCTGGTGGGCTGATGTGAGCAATGCCGCAGAACTGCTGCCTACTTAAATATATATATCCACAGGGGAGGAAAATACACACTGCCTTCAGCAGATACTGTGAGCTAAGTCACAACACGCCCACTGGCACGTCCACCTCCCTAAATGTTCCGTCCCAAGTGTCCCCTCACAACCACACCACCGGGTTAGAGCAGTAAAATCATGTTAGCATCTCTCCTACCCCTCAGTAAACAATGCCTCCACACGCTGAGGCTGCCCCAAACACTGGGGTTTTGTTACACCAGTGTAGTTTTGCTGGGAGTTTCTGAGCCATGAGCTAACATGCCACGACTTTTCCTCCAGGAGTAATGCAGGGCCTGTTTGGCACCCTCAGCCAGACCCAAATCTCTGCTGATAAAAGGTGTCCAACAGAAAGAACAGGAATGTCAAACCAGTGATGACAACTCATCTCCTCTAATGGCATGTCTTCTCATCTGTTTTCTTCTGAGAGGACAGAATCAAAGCCTGAATTAACTAATTCCATCCAGTTGTACACCAACTAATTGCACTGGCTGTGTATCCCCAGCTCACTGCATCCATCTGACAGCCATTATTCCTAATGTGTCTGAAAAGATGGTTTGTACATGGGGAGTCCTGTCTCTTTTCCCAAGGAAACCAGCATTCTTTGGAAAGAACCATTCTTTGCCATCACAGTCTGATCTCATGGCTCTTTCCCCCAGAAAACACAATGTTTAAGCAGAAAATCAAGCAGTAAATATCCTATCTGAATGCTTGGGATCGCACAAGGTCACATTATTTTCAAAGACCCAGCATGTCCCCAAAATGGCACTAGCAACAAGCATCACATAGCAGAGCAGTGGGGAGATGGGGGAAATGAATGAATCCCACAGTGAAAGTGGTGTGTAGCGGAAGGGGGCTGAAAATTACGGTGCTGAGATCTCCCACAGTGGGAAAGGAAGGGCAAGATTGAAGGGAGGGATGGGAAAGGACAGGCAAAGGTTCCAACATCAACCCACCAAAGAACATCTCCTGGACCTGCTCTGTCCTGAGGTGTCCAACTCCAGTGTTGGCACTATCTGCCCAAAGGAAGAGGGAGAAAGGTGTTCAGGACAGGCACTTCTAGGCTGGCACCTGACTTATCCCTGCTTGCACCAGAGCCAGGGAGCAGTCCCTGCTCCTCCCCCTGCAAAACACAGCGATGAAGAGAGAGCACACATGGCAAGAGACACTGGGAGACACAACAAGGAAAAAGTGTGAAGGCACAGACAAAAGAGTCCTTGTGCTTTATCTCCCAACTTCAGACTGCCCTGCCAGATGAAACACAGTTATCTCCTCCTCCTCCTCCTCTTCTGCTACCTCTCACAGCTCTTGTGGTACAGGGGAAAAGTCTCCAGCCCTTCTGAAGCCCTCAAAGTGAGCATTTCTCCTGAGAAGCCTTGTATAACCTCTTCTAGCTCTCCACAGAGCTCTGTCATCCTCCTGGGTCCCACACATCCCCTCCATGTGCTCCTTGCTTGCTGGTGTCTAGCCGATGCTTTACTGGTTTATTTTCATCTGCTCAGTTCTTGGGCTGACTGGGCACTGTTTTCTGTTGTTGTTGTTCCTGGATTTTATTAAATACAAACAAGCCCTCCCCAAGTGTTTCTTGCAAACTCACACAGGATTGAGACTCTCAGACCCCTGGTTCCTGCTACTGAGAAGTGCAACGAGCAGGAGTGGGCAGTGCCCTCCAGATTCACCCTTCTCCCTCTCCAAGGCCTCCCTCCTTGCCTTCATCAGGCACATCACAGAGGTGAGGAAGACTCCTTGCTTAGCACCCAGGGCCTCCAGTGTACTCAAGTCCACAGCTGAAACACAGCAGTTTTTTCCATCCTTACATTAAATGGCTCTCCCTCACCTCATCACAGCCTGGGCTGGAGGAGACCCCTGGGATGAAATGGGGCTGCAGGAAGCATTGCTGCTTTGCAGGGAGGTGTGAAAACTGCTCAGCTTCCAACACCTCTGAAAAGCTGAGAGTGTTTTCAGAGCTTTTGCATTAACTAGAGATTAGATGGACTACAGTTGTTTTGCCTGAGTGCCTCTGTGCACCAGTACCTGGGAATGAGCAGTGCCAGGGCAATGGGAACAAACCACTTGCATAGATTATTCCTGTGTTTAGCGCCCACAAAGGAGACAAGAGCATGAAATTCTGCTGACTTGCTAAAAAACCACAGCCCATATTGCGAAAGCAGACATTTCATGAAATGAAGACAACTTTTCCATGTGTTTTACAAGATGACTGACCCAGGGGGCCTTCACCATCCTCTGTTTCCTCTGCACCTCCTGTAATACACTGAAAAGTTTCAGGTACTTCTTCAAATGACTGCCTTTTACTGCCATGGTCGCTGTGTGCATCCTGGCCCAGCAGGCACTTCACCAGGTGACAGTGGCAGAAAATGAAGTTGTCTGTGGGGAAGGCCCTGGACATCCATTTGCTCACAGCATTCAGCAGCTGATGAGGAAAATGGCTGTGGAAAGCCTGAGGCCCTCAAACAAGCATGGTGGAGCACCTGAGGCTTCCATAAAACCCTGTGCAAGTTTCACTATATTTTTTAAAAGATTTGGGCTTTCCTAACACCACTGAAAGCCCACAGGCAGGCAGTGGAGGTGGGACAGCCCTGATGACACAGGGTCCCTGGCAAGCAGCTGTTCCTTGCATAGCAGTGTCCATCCCCTGTGCTAATCTCAGGATACTGGGCACCAGTGTAGGTCCAAGGTATAAATTTGAGAGTTCTCCCCAAGAACAGTGAGATGGGTAACCCAGCTCACTGCAGAGTCAAGCCAAGGCTTAAGAAATTCTCATTACTGCAATTTCCAGTCACATTTTGCGGTGTGACTCATTCAGGGTCACACAGTAAATACAGGAAAGACCTAAGATAGGTCGAGGTGCCCTGACCCTCAGGGCCAGGTGCAAACTACTCAACCATGCCTGTCAGATTGGGTGAGGAAAGTGCAGAGCTCTGGAATTCTGACAAGATTTCACAACCTTCCATCTCAGAGCTTAGAGAAAGAAAGTGACATTAAAAATTATTTAAAAGAAGAAAAGAACCCCTCCCAGCACTAGTGCCAAGATAACCTGCTGACAAAAAGAAAGGTACTGAGAAATAGTCTACACAGGTGGGTCGAAAAATTATGAGGCAGGAAAAGGAAAGAGGAAATGCAATTGAAAGAATGGCATTAGTGTGAGACAGGCTATTCTTGACAGTTGCACAAGTGATTTTAAAGACAACTAAAATAATATTTACATTCTTACAAAATCACTGGATTTTGAAGACAACTCTGTTAGGTCATCTCCAGGGAACAGAAGAATGATGGGCTAATTAGCTGTGTTTGCCAAAAAAATGCTTTTCTTCTTTTTGTTATTATTTGCCACACATTTCTCGCCTGGATTGGGACCTCTCTGTGTGAGATACTGCACACATGGACCGAGCAACAGCTCTGGCCTCCAGATGTTTACTCCTGGCCAGTGTTTGCACTGTGGTGGTTCTCTGAGGCCACGTCCAAGCACAGTAAAATCCCACAGCGAAGGTGAGCTCACCCTCACAGCTGCCAGCTCTGCTCCAGAGCTCTCTGTTCACTGGTGTTACCCAGCAAACGCAGGCTGTGCTTTACCCAAAACCCATTTGCTCAGTTGAATAGAGAACAAACAGAGCTGGCCTGAAACTGCAAATCAGGCCTTGGTTCCAAACTCAGACAGGTCATGCCTTTATCCCCTCTTTTCACACATTGGCTGGTTTCCTGCTTCTGTTCAGAAATGAAAACTAACACACATGAAGGGCAGTTTAGTGGGATGGGGCTTGTGGTGAACGCAGGTCTGAACACAGCTGGGGAAAACACATCAGGGGCTGGCGAGGGCCACACCTGCTCACTCCAAACTCCCTGCACCCAGCAGTGTCCATGACCCAAGAAATCAGCAATTCTGCCTCAAAACAAGCCCTTGGATGAGGTCACTGATTTCACGACCACCACTGTCTTTATCTCAGCACCAGTTTTCTCCCTTTCACCCTTCTGGTTCGGTCCCCCATGCCACCAGAGGGGCCCAAGCAAACAGCTTGCATGGGGCTTGGTTGCCAAGGTTAAACCATGCCAGAAGGGAAAGGGGAAAGTGAGGGAAGTATTGCAGCAGAAAAGGACAAATAAAGATCTCCTGTATGCTAGAGGAGTCTCACAGTTCTCCAGATAAATTGTGGGCATTCCCATCATTTCCAAGTGATCGTTTAACCTTCATCATAAAACCTCATTCCAGGATCAAATCTTCCCAAAGCCAGATGCCTGTAACACTGCAGCTCTCACCATATGATTTATTCTGGGTAATCTGCCTTTGCAACATGCTGTGTGCCTTCTCTGGCACCATGGAAATGCATAAGTGACATGGATAAAGGAGCAGTGAGCTTTATGCTTGCTCAAAGACAGCATAGGAGAAATGACCAAGTACAACATCATTTCTAATACAGCCTAATTTTCAAATCCACTGGGGAGTTCCTGCCAGGTATTTTTCTGGTGGAGAAACATCACTAGCCTGAAGCCAAACGTTTGATATAAGGCTGTATCTGTGTGGAGAGGTTATGTGATTCAGAGGGAGAAAAGAAATGGGTGATTTAGAGGAAAAGACTGTGTTCAAAGCACTAATTACAAATGAACCAATTCTTGCACTGATGCCAGCAGAAAAACTTAAAAGATACACAAAGAGCATCACTAAAGTGCTGGGGTAGCTTCTGTCTCTTCACAGCCTGAGATGATTAATAAACATTCAGGTATTTGTGAAAATGTTTCACAAGGCTGCCTTAATTTTGACCAACACTTAATTCTCCAAAGATCTTTCCTAGAAGCCTGTTACTTATTAATTTCTTTTTCTTGGACCTTCAACTCTGAGCTTTAAGGCTTTGATTCGTGGAGCAGAAACAACGGCATGTGATCTCATCAGCCACCCACCCTCCCAACTGCAGAGACCAAACCTTTGGTGCAAATCTTCTCAACTGCTGAGAAAATGTTAACCAGGAGCACACTTGCAAAAACCAGAACCAGTTTGTGAACAAACGAACATGTCTCACTGTAAGAGCTTTGGGGGGAAAAAAAGAGATCTTATAGCATGGAATAGAAAGCAACATTTTTTTTAATGGCTCTGAGACCTTTTATGAGGTATGAGCTGCAGATTATTGGGTACATCCAGCTCACGGAAATCAGTGAGGCTACTTCAGGTTCCATGGATCTAGATGGATTTAGACCAGTTGGACATTAAGCACAGATACCTCAAATAAATCTTGCTGGACCTCGCTAGTCCTAAACATGCTGAATTTTAGTGATGCTTTTCACAACAGGAAGAACATTCTAGGGAGTGTTAAACTGAACTAATGCTCTCACATAACATATGCACACCAGAGGGTCCACAGAAGTACATTATGCACATTAGCTTAGTTGTAATCACTGATAAAGGTAAAATTGGACTCCAAACACAAATGAGAAACTTGAAGTTGGGATGATCCAACATAATCTTAAGGTATGCTACAGAGATCAGCCATTTACAACCATTGAGGCATGATTTCTTTTCCATCACCAGGTGAATGCACTTTCTGCTGGAAGGGGACAGAATAGGGAGGAATTGAGTGCCAAGAGCTGATCTGAATACTTGGGATAATAAGGGACAAAAGACTAGCCCCTAAACCAGGAAATTCTGAGCTGTATTTTCCTAAAATCTCATGAGCATAAAAATGCTCAGTTTCCAATGGGATGTCTGGCACCTCTATCTCCAGTTCTGCTGGCTCACTTAAAAGCCCTGGTCTTTATCAGATGATGCAGTTTTTAACCTTAATCCACAAAGTCTCCCCAGGTCCAGCCACACTCAGGAATGGGTTTGTTCAGGCCAAGAGGAAGGCTCTGACTCTCATACACAAATCCCAGACACTTCCCACCTTTCCGCCGTCCCCACCACACTGCAGAAAGCTTTCCCAGGGAATTGTGTGCCCAAGGAAAGCAAAACGCAAGCAAACAAAAGACCTTTTGATCATTTTATTAGGGCACAACCTACAGTACTTCCTTATGCCAAAACTGGGGCAGGAAATACAGACGTGACTTCTGGGAGTGCTCTCCCCTCGTTATCACTGGAAAGGACAGGAACTTTGTGTCGTATTTAGCCAGAGATGCACACGGCTTGGGACGCTCTCTTCTGCAAGATGTAAACAAACTGGCAGTCAAGAAGATTCTCTCTCTGGGTTGTTTATATGCTTTTCCTCTGACCTGGTCACTTCTTTCCTGCCCAACTGCTTGCTGTGGGAATGTATTCCCAAGTGCTCATATCCCAGCCTCTTTCACTCTCCTGCCTGAAAAACCGGTTTCTGCCCTGATGCTGCTTTGAGGGAACACACTGAGGCTGTGCCTCTCCCCAGGTTTGGGGACTCCCACCAAAGCTACTGGGAGTCAGTTTAGCTTTGGTGAGAGGAAGTCAAAGCCTGTGCAGTTTCAGGTTTGGGCTCTAATTGCCTGTGTAGACAGGGACATAAACCTCCTGGGCAATGCAAGGACAGCCCTGGTGACAAACAGAAAGTGGCACTTGTGTCTGTGGTGCCAGACCAAAAGTAGTCTGGAGAGGGTTTGTGGCTCTGCTGCCCACAGTGTTTTCCCTCCTGCCTATCTTTCTCCCATCTTCTGAACCCTCAGTGCCATGATAAAGAACAAGTCTCCATAGGGAATGTCCCTTCTGCACATCAAGATCTGAGAAATGAAAGCCTGTACTGCAGCCAGTCTTGTCCTCCAACTCAAGCCTGGGCAACCATGTGGGCCCTTGCAAATCCAGACCCCAGGTTTCAAATCCCCTAATAGTCAGGCAAGCCAGTACCAAGGGGTTGGAAACTTCCCATTCTGAGAGGCTGCTTGATCCCACCATCACTGGGATAAGCAGGAGAAGAGCCCAACCTCCCCATTGGCCCAGGCTGCCCTGTGGACTCCCTCGAACATGCACACAAGGACAAAGCCTATAGACTTTTTTATTTCACAAGTAATTAACTGGGCAGCCTCCCCTGAGCCTCTTCTGTTGTTTCCTGGGCACATCTCTGAAATTAACCTCAGAGCTAATGAAGCCAATTATCAACAGCAGACATGGTCTCCCTCTAATTATTTTCCCTGGAAAGGTCACCCGAAGTGGCACATTGTGAAACCCAGCTAATTGCATTGTCTGCTCACAGCGCGGAGCCGGCTCCTGTAGGGCTGGCCAGGCCCGGGGGAGCCTCGTGTGCCGTGGCCCAACAATTGGAGCCTCCAGCAGGGGAAAGAGGCGGCTCTGAGGGAGGAACCCACTGCCAAGGCCTCCTTGCCACCAACGTTGCTCATGGATCCAGGCCCTGCCTGCTGGCTGATCCTCCTTCTTTCAGATGTGGCCAGCCAGCCCAGCAGTCAAGGCAGAAGATTAAATGAACGTGCCAAGCTATCCGGGTATCAGAAGGAAGTGTCTGGATGCTTCTCTTTGGAAACGGTTTTGTTTTTATTTGTCTTTTTTAAAAAGTATTATTTATTTTCTTCTTTAGAAAAGAAAGGCAGGAAGAATTTTGGTTGGAAAAATCCAAGCCCGTGGCCTAGCTCTGGGACATGGAGAGGGATGTGGTTGGTAATATCAGCTGTAGAAGAGCTCAGTGAGGGTGCTGCCCCATTTATAAATTAACAATGGGGGGAGGAGGAAATCCTAGTATTTTTGAAAATTATCTAGATAAAATATGGTCAGACCAAACAAAAGAAATGGCACAGAGCAGGACAAGAAGAGAACATCTTGCACTATTTTCTTCAGGCAAAACATTTCTGATAGAACAACCAGCAATGTTCCTGAAGAGACCATGAAGCTACAGATTCTCCACTCTATGAGTATTATACTGGCCCTGCCCTGTTTTATCTCTGTGATTACCAAAGCTTTCCTGAGAAGCCACCAAGCCTTGCTCTCACCAGCCCACAGAGCAGCTCAGGGGAGGAGAAAGGACATATTTCCTCATGTTTATCTGATATTTTCATACAATAAAAGTAGAATGCAATATACTGTACCCTGTCTTCATCACCTGCATCCAGTAGCAAATACAGCTCCAGTGCAAGACCCCATTGTGTTTGATCCTATGGATCAGATCTCACCAGACCCCACCTTTCCCTGTGAGGTTTTAGGAAGAAAGCTAAAATTTTGAAGCACTTCTCAAATCCCGTCTTTGACATTTGGGATTAAAGAGGACGAAGTATTCATGCCTACAAATGGATGCTATTTGGGAATTTGAGTGGGAAGCAATGCTGTGACTGCTTGTTACGTAACCAAGCTGAACCTGGAGGTTTTCTACCCCAATTCCCAAAGTACAGCAGGATCTCTGCTATTTCTGATGGGCTTCCCCGAGCCCACCAGCACCACCATAATCCGGTTGCTATGAGGCTCCAGTTTGTTTTCAAACACACAAACAAAACTTATCTGGGGAGAACTGCAACATCCATCCCTCCGGCAGGACAGTCCAGGACGGACTATCCAGCTGCTAGCCTGGACCCTGCAGCTCACTTTTATCAGAGGTTGCTTTGGAAAGAGAACACGCTAAATCAAAAGCGGCTTACAAAAGATCCATCAAAAGCAAGCTACAGATGCTGCATTTCTGGCATCAGCAGCAACAGGATCCCAGCAGCTGGATGTGAGACCAGCTGTGTGGACTCTCTCCCTCCTCTCCTCCTCTCTCCCCTCCGTGGCTCGGGGCACAGTGTGCCTGTGCCCCAGTGTGACACAGCCCTAATCACATTCACATGTCAGGTCACACCAGGCGGGAGATGATGTGTGTGACCACATTAAAGAAGGGAATTTTTCCCTTTGAGATTTCTTTGTTGACTTTAATAAAGGCTCCCTCTGGGCTTTCATGCTTCAAAAGAAAAGGGGAGAGGGACCATCTTCATACATCCTAATTAACAACATTTAATAATTGTTCTTGCATGCTGCTTTGGTTCTGCATCTTTGGCACTGCATCTTCCTTTCTCAAAGGAAGGAAGGCATTTCTGAAAGGGCTTAGAGAACATCAGCGTCCTCCAGCCTCAAGAGACCTCAGAAAGCCATGGTGTACAGATGAATATGCCAAAAGATTTGCTTGTAATTCTGTACAGCATGGCACTGGCAGAGACACCCATGGGGACATGGGTGACCAGATTCATCTTCTGCAGAGTTTCTTTCTTAGGTGGGAGCATGAAAGTAGTTTTATGGCCTCTCCTTGCCCTAGGAGAGGACAGAGTGGAGCTGCTGCTCTGACATTTCTGTTTGGGAGGTTTGGAAGGGAGCACAAACTCAGCATGCCAGCAACATCCCCATCACCTCTGACGTACCTGGCACTGTAAAAACAGAGTCTCGGCACCTCCCTGAAATCAGATCATGGATCCCACAGTGAAGTCCAGGTGGGACAAAGGAATACCAGGATCTTTTGAGAAGCCAATAGAAAGTAAGTCAGTCATACTCCTGATATTTTCAAGGGACACTGTGCTTTCAGTAAGAAACAGAATTTCTCCCAACTCCATGGCCACTGAAAAAAGAGGTCCCATGTATATCTGTGAAGAAAGTGTAACTTTCTGGCACTGAAGCCCTGTTTTTGGGGCTCCTGATAAAAAACTGCCATCACTGCAGTCCTCCTGCACACACCAGCTGCACACCAGAGCTCCTGCCAGCTCACACCACTTCTCACTGCAGGGCAAGATACAGCCTTGGTGCCCTGAGGGTGCACAGCAGTGATTGCAACATCAGTATCTCTGACCCAGACAGCTCTGGAGCCTTGCACCTGAGACAGGCACCACACACTTCCCCTAAATTACCCATTCAAACTCCAGATAATTCTTAGAGCTCTGTTCAGAGAAGGGACTTTTGGAAATCCACCAGGGATTTTTAAAGTTATTTTCCAGACTTTAGGACTCTCCACTTCCTTGCCAGACTATGGTGTTCACATCCTCACACCAATTCCTTCTTTCTCACAGCAACACAAAACCTTCATCCTTGTAGTAAGATCCTCTCAAGAATCTGCATGGTCAGGAACTCTCACATCCATTTTGTGTAAGGGAAAAACCAAGTCCATGTGATTCCCATACCACAGGAGTGGGATTACCTGGGCAGTGTGTCACTATGTCTGTAAGTCATGTCCCAACACCTAAACCACAAAGCTACGCCTCTTATGGAGAGCTCCTGGGTTAAATACAGAGATCTCCCCCTTCCAATATGCTCAGCTGGAAGATCCAGGGCTTTGTAGTGCATCAAGAGTGACGAGTGGTTTTCCTGCCCTTCCCTGCAATGATCCACTTGAGTAGTTCCCATCACCAGTTCCCATCCTTCCTCAGTGATGGGAAGGTTCCCACATGGTTTAATTTAACCAGGCAGCCTGGGTAGGGCAGCTCAGAGCCCATTCCTGAGCTCTCTGAAACCCTGCTATAAAAGCCCCAAGTTTTTGTTTGCCTGGACATGCTGCAATGAGTATTTAAGCCACTACCATGAACACAAGAGATCCCAATGTCATTCACAAAATATTTAGGCAGAGGAGGATTGCAGTCCATTTAAATTTTTAAGGGCAGCTTAGGCACTATTTCTGTCTGGTCTATGAAGAAGGTAAATGAAAGACACCTCAAGCTGATAACATGAGTAAAAACAGGAGGACTGGCAGGGCCCAGGACTGATGGTTTGGGGAAGATACAAAGAACCTGCCAGGAATACACTGGATTTAGGCTTAGGCCTGTTATGGCCTTGGGTAAACGAATGCTACGTTTGTTAACCAACATGAAACGCAGGAGTCTACAGAAACCACATGTTTTCCATCCATTCCATGTGCTACATCAGCTTGATGGAGTTAGATGATGCAGACAGACAGTCTGAGATCTGGGTTAAATAAGTTGAACTGCTTTATTTTTCTCTTGGCATTGCAGTGGGCGCAAGAAATTCTCACAGGGTGGAACATCTGGAACACATTATTCACTAAGAGTGAAAGATGCTGTTGTGTTTGTGGAGGAACCAAGCATGCTTCTTGCAAGCATCTGACACAAACCAGAGTGACAATTAATGGCATGGCAGCTTTCTTTAAAGGGTATTAGTTCTGCCTCATGTTAAATAAAACCTTTGTCAGCTTAGCTGACAGTGCAGGTTTCCAAGAAGGCATTTCCCTAGCCCAGGAAGAGACATGTCTGAAGTGGCAGCCTGGCATTTGCGCAGGCAGCAGGGGGAATTCCTACATACAGTAGCAAGATGGAACTCCTGTCAGATTTAGAGCACAGTAGGAAGCTATTCTATGACTTCTATCGACACATAGATGATATTTTTCACCCAACAGCTTCCTCATAAAACTAATACAGAAATACAGTGTAAGTCAGCCAGAAATCTGTGGATTTCAGTCAAAATCAGATGAGCCAAAGCAGCAAACAAAAGGATTTTCTATTCTTTAGTGGCTGGTGGCTCAGGCTCTTGCACAGAATATGGGAGCCTTGGATTGGGTCCCATCTTTCCTTGAAGGACCTTTATTTCAGACTTTAGTCCAGTTTTTCAGCTACTTTTTTCCCTAACTAAGACACCATATCCTCCAACAACCAGTGGTCTACATCCTGTGTGTGAGGTCTTTCTTTCCTGCAAAAACTCACCAAGGAAAGCTAGGTGAAAAGGTGAACACAGAACTGGAGAGATAATCAAGATCCTCCTTCCTTGGAGGACAGATGGCAACAACCTGAGTCAGGAGAGGCTGCACCTCATGGGAGTTGCAAGGGGATAGAGGGTGATCCCAGGGAAGCATAAAAGGGATGAGACTGAGGATGCCATCACCCAACTGAGCAAGCTGGGTCAACTGGAAGAAGAGAAGAAAGACAGGGCACCTGAACTACAAGGTCAGTGGAAAAAAAGGACTTAGGGAGAAGATCCTTCTTGTGCTTTTGGCTGATGATACCAGCATGTCTTCCACCTCCCAGATGGAAATCCTGAACAACCTTTCTGAACTACAGGTTTTTGCTAAAGCAAATATGTACATGTGTACCTCAGGATACACTTGCCACATGATGCCAATGCCAAAACCACTATGTCAGCAATACATTTTAACTCTTCAGGAAACTACCTTTGTTTTCCTTTTCTGAGTATGAACAATTCAAGTAATTTGCTCTTACCCACTCTTCCTGAAATTAGAAAATAACTTCTAATAAGACCCAGAACAATCTTACATAAAAATGCCTACTCATTTTACCATGCTAACAGAAGAGCTACTTCACATTCAGACAGAATGAACAAATAAATATGTTTTCAGACCATAATGGCAGAAAAGTGCTTCCACTCTATGTGTACATCAATTATTTCCTTCTATTTAAACCCATGACTAATTACCCTTGGAAGCAAATAGCTAACATCCAGTCGAGTACAGGCATCCCTTTTAATTTAATCAAGAACTCATCTAGCTTGAAAATCATGGCAATTATCAATGAAGTGGAGGGTTGTGTGGACCTAAGCCCTCTAGCAGAAAGTGCAGTGCATCATAGGAGGCTGATTTCCAGAAAGGATGAAGGGAAATGTCCAGATTATGGACAAAAAATGCACAATTTGTGAGATAACCTCAGAGAGGCACTCACGATTACTCGGAAAGATGCAGAGATTAGTGTTTTTCCCAGCCTCAAAAGTTCATGGCCTAATTTTCAGTAAAAATTAAATATTTGCTGTGAAAATGGGGGTTTTATGGAAACCCCCAGATTTTTCCTCCAGAAGGCAAACTAGGTATAAAACTCCAAGCCACCATCATTAAAAATCCTTTGAGATTACTTTTGCCTCCCCTCCAGGTGTATTCTGAACCAATTCCTCCTGCAGCTCAACATAGACTGGGTCATCTCAGGACCTTTAAGCTGACCCTGGAGTTCAAACTGATTTTTTGTACACCCATCCACATGAGAAAGGCACATTGAGGAGACCACACATACACTGTACCAGCTTTCTCAAGGGTTTCCCCATCTACAACCATTACAGCTGTCACATCACCTCACAACACATCTTTGCCTGCTCTTCAATTCAGCTGACACACTGTGTGCCCAGCAAAGCAGCCAGGGTAATGCTGTGGGCAATATTTTGAGATTTTTTGCCATGGTTTCTAATATGCAAACACAGTCACAGTTTTTGCCTTGTTACCGTCACACAACCTTATTCCAGTTTTGGCCTCCCTCATTTCACTGGTTAGAAACAGGCTGGCTTTCAGAGAGAGGAGTTTGAGCAAAGAGAAGGGTCAGACCCACACCTTCTGCCCCTCCAGAGACCAACCACTGAAAAACATCACAAGATTCATAATCACAGAATGATTTGAGTTGGAGGGGACCTTCAAGATCATCTTGTTCCAACCTCTGGTATGGGCAGAGAACCTTCCACTAGACCAGGTTTCTGAAAGCCATTCCCCTTGTCCTGTCACTACATGCCCTTGTGAAAAGTCATAATGATCCTAAGGCAGCATTGGGGGTAATTTCTTGGATTTTAACATCCATCTGTTGAGAATACATCACATGTGTTTAACAGGAAACACACAGCTAAGGCAAAGATGATACGTGAGAAAGAAGGTCCTTTACCTCATCAAGTCCTTGCAAGAGCTGAAGAGCATTAGTGGTTTCTTCCACTGACATTTTGCATCATTCCTTTTGGAGGAGGCTCAATGTAATGTGAATTAGATATGTTGCTAAAAAAACCCTCCAATACCAACAAGAGATGTCCATGGGTGTCTTTAATGCCTCTGTACACCACGCATCTCAGCGCAAGACTTCTGAGACAGAAAAAGACAACATTAAGCAGCATATGTATTTGTGTGTTTATATATATATATATACATATATATATACACACACATGCATAAAAATATATACTCTCATCTCCAAAGATCAAGTCAGATCACTGGGAAATTCTTATACTTAACAAGAAACTTCACGAAGCCAAAAACCAAGAGGCATTTGATTAAAACAACCAATTAAGGTTTGGCATGGGTACTATGAAAACCTTAGAAGCTGTTGGCTATCAAAACTTTTCTCCTGAAAGAGAAATCTTCATTGCCTGCCAGAGACAGTAGCAGCTCTACAGGCTCACATGCTGCTCTGCTCCATGTTTTCTGATCTTTGACCAGCCACTGGCCAAAACTGGTACAGTGTTTGCCTTTTGACACGAGGTTCAAAAAATTCCCATTTTTTAGATAAATATTTCAGTTTACAATCAGAACTAATTTTTCATAAATTTACAGAAGCCATTACTCATCCATACTTAAAGGAGGATTGTAGGCCTGCTTTGTGACCAAATACTCCACCAGATTGTGTATTGCCTCATTTTGCAAATCTTCCTACAAACTGCACATGCACAGAGCAAAAGCTTTGATACCTGAATATCTATGAAAAATCCAGGTTTAATCCCAAGTTCAGTACTGTAACTACAGAGCTGGATCACACCTCAAAGGTCAAAAAATATTTAGCAGGACACAGAAGAGCTTCTGCTCTTTATAAATAAAATAACTAAGAGACATGAATTTCTAAAGCTAGGTTCTGAGTTTGCACCCAAACCCTTACAAAAGTGAGAGATAATTCTAAGACATAGGAAACCTTTGGTCTTCTCAGTAAGATGGAGTATGTTTTCCTTGCCAGTTTGTACATGTTTCAACAGCCTTCTGCCACAGTTTTGCCCTTCTGGAACTTCAGGTTTAAACAAATCCAGGATGCCACAGGGAACTTTAATTGATATAGAAGCAGCAAAGCCTGTTCATCTCCAAAAATCACTCCTGAGATGGTCTGTGAGCAGATGCAAAGATATCTTTGGAAACACTAAGTAGAGAGGTGAGGATCCAGGAAAATGGCAGAGAAAATGGTTTTATGTTCATTCCTTCATGCACACACATGGAATGCTTCTGAACAAGTCTTAACCATGCAGGCACAGACCTGGGGCAGAAAAGGATGTTCCCAATCCCTCCTGGGTTTGCTGGGCAGGGCACTGCAGGTGGATCACAGCCCAACAGAGTAGCTCTCAGGAAAAAAAAAAGGGCAGCTCAGCAAACCATCAGCTCCAACTCTATGCACCCCAAGAAGGCAGGAGCAGATGCCAAAATTCCCCCTGAAGCCACAGCACCCCGGGGCTCAGCAGTTTTTCTCCCTGCTGTCACTGTGCCCAGCATCCATCCCCACTCCCCAAATGGGTGGTAATGCAACCAGGCCAGCTCTGTGGGAAATCCCAGGATATCCAGCACTGCTTGGGAAATTAAAACCCAAAGGAAAGACGAGCCTGAATTTTTTTTCTGAACAGGTCTTCGAGTTTTTTTGCTGTGCTCTGATCACAGGAGTTCATTTCTGTCTCATGGTTCGCTTCCCTCCTGCAGACTCCGGGAATGCCCCTGGGAGGTTCCAAGGGAGCCAAGGGAAGGCTGCTCTGCTCTTGCCACAAGCCTGGGCAAGCACAGGTGGTGAACAAATGTACAGGCAAGAAAAAAGAACAGAGTAAAGGAGAGACCAAAGGGGAGAGAAGAAAAGGAGCAGAAATCAGCAGCAAGGCAGACTATGGAGGTGGGGGGAAAGCCCAGGGACTGAGGAAGAAAGAAAAGGAGCAAGATAAATACAGGGTTGTGGCAGCTGTGTGATGACAGGCACTGGGACGAGCAGACAGATACAAGACCCAGCAACAGTTGTGAACTAAAAGTTTACAAAGGCTGATTTCTTTCCCGGATTCCCACTTTACAGGACTTGAACTCAGGAAGAGAGAAAACCACAGACTCAGTGTCTGCTCAGCCTGCCCGGGACATCCTTTAAGAACCAGCCAAAACCCAAAAGTGCTGTGATGTGTGACTGGAGGTCATGAAGAGCTCATGCAAGAGAGCAAATCTCAGGGGAGCCACCCATTTCCCAGTGGTGGGTGGCTCAGAAAGAGGCTGCCTGGCCTCTGGGATGTTGGCTGTGGGCACTGCAGGGCTCGTGCAGAATTAGCCCCTGAACAGGGCTTTAAATCCATCAACAGGACAAGCTCTCTTTTATGGCTGGAGACCCGAGTGGCATTTATTATACTCCATTCAGGTTTGTAGGAGAGCCTTCCTGGAGCACATGAAATACTTTCTTCTCTTCCTATTTTCTTCACTTTTTTTAAAGAAAAAAAAGCCAAAGCATGCTCTGCTGTTACATGAAAAAGCCAAAGCAAGGACACGAGCATTGCCTCAGGATCTAGAAGTGAATTTTAAGCCATTTCACTGCAGCAGATAAACTGATAGAAGTGGCTTACAGCCAGCAGGATTTATACCTGCACAAGCAACACCCAGTGGATTTCCAGTCCATCACCATAATTGCTGCAAGCAGTACATGCCTATTCATAGGAACTAGGGAACACAGACCTGAAATGCTGGATTTGTTTTTCTTCTTCTTCATTAGTGCTTATTTTAACCTTCTCCTGCAAGTCAATGGGCAAGTTCCACTACTGGCAGCTGAAGACACTTTTTATTGCCAAGACTAAAAACTAATGTTCCCTTGCTATAGGCTTTATATTCAAAGCAGAAGGAAGAACATGGTTCAAGACTGCTAATGCAGCTGGCTGCTATTAAAGAAAAAAAGTCTCCTCTAAGCTGGCTTTGATGCCAAACAAAAGAAACAGCTAAAGGTTTTCCCCCAAATAAAGTATCTTTTCATGAAACAGAGTCCTCAATGGGAAAATATGCAGGTAAAAATCTTGGTGCAGGCAACTTTCTGAGGAGCTGTCTTTAGGTTGTCCTTCAGTATAAACTACAAATCTATCTCTATGATGCTGTCCTGTGGGGGGAGCAGGGAAGCCATAAAGGTGCAGCTCCCACAGGTGGGGCTCCCTGCCTAAGCTGTGCATGGTGGCACAGAGATGGGAAATGCAAAGCAAACACATTTAGATCACAGAATATACTGAGCTGGAAAAGAGCCACAGGGATCCTTGATTCCAACTCCTGGCCCAGCACAGGACAAACCAAGAAGCCCACCATGTCCCTGAGAGTATTCTCCAAACATTCCTTGAATCCCGTCAGGCTTGGTGCTGTGGGGAGCCTGTTCCAGTGCCCAAACACTGTCTGGGGGAAGAACCTTCTCCTGATATCCAACCTAAACCTCCTCTGACCCAGCTTCAGCCCATTTCCTCAGGTCCTATCAGTGGTCACCAGTGAGTTTGCACCAAGCCCTTCTTTGTGCCCAGGTTTGCTTGCATGAAGGGAGGTGGTTGCCTTTTTCCAAAGAGCTCTGCTCCCCTCCCGTGCCACCATGCATCCCCTCCTCTCAGCAACAGGGAATACTGACTTCAAAATTGGTTTCCCTGCTCCGAAGCCAACACACAATATTGCACTTTTAAATTTAATGGGTTTAAAACATTCAGGTTCCCTTCTGGTCCCAAATGCATATGCATTTCTTCATGTATTCAAGCCTAAACTAACCCAGCTCCAATTCCTGAAAATATTTAAGGATGCACTTAATTTAAAACATGTGAGCAGTCTGAGTGAGGTCAGTGGGATTCTGCTTGAATATATCTGCTTTTTAACAGACTCCAGCCATGCCTCTCCCTGCTACACCTCAAGAAGAGGGCCAGGAAAACTCAGTAACAGCCAATTTTGCCAGTAGGGAAAAAAAAAAGTAAACAGGAAATGGAGAAGTGAAACCATTTGCCCCAACATCAGAAAGCAAGTCACTAATACAGCCAAGCACCAATGATCCAGGGAACAACAGCTCCAGTGTTCACAGGGAACCACACATGGGGCTTTCACATCACAGCATGCACAAGGGCTTCAACCACAGCAGTGCTTTAACTGCCCATCTTCCCAAAACAGTCTTAAGGGGAATTAAAGGCAAGTCAGGCCTGATGAGATTATTGTACCAGTCGCCTCCAAATAAATACAAGCTAAAAATAGCAGCAGAGGACAGATATTGCATCTCACCAAGAGGCGGATAAGCCGCCCTCGCTGTAGGCACACGAAAGAAGGCCAGACAGATGTTTACACTGGGTGATTTAGTGCATCTGAATTTGTCAAGTTGTTTGATAACTTCATACTCAAGAATGTTTCTTTCCTCATTACAGAAACATCCTGGTTTCCAGCAAAAAGTGCTGCTGGCACCAGAATCCCCCACATGCTGTTTTCTGCACAGCAGAGATCAGAGGAGTTTGTCTCTCAGAAAGAAAAGCTGGAGATGGGTGGCAGTTTTCTGTGAGCTTCTGGTGGGTCTTCCCTTCCCTCCTTGTACTCTTTAAAAGGTGGACAAGCTGGATCCTTTCTTTCCCCAGGCTCCTGGCTGCAAAGCAAACATGCAATGCCAGCCCAGTGCTATTCTTCCATTGCTGGTGCTCTGCAGGGAGATGGGATCTGATTCACCCCAGAAGCTTTGCCGCTGTGTTTCAGCTCTACAGAGACACTCCTTAATCTGCACGAGGAATCCAAAGGACCCGAAACAATAAGAGAGAAGGAAATCATTGTTTTAAGACACGTACTGAAATATCATTGTGTGGATGTACTTAACAGATGGGGAATGCAGTGGCCAAGTTCAGGCTCCCCTGGGTGCGTTTCTCAGAACCAGCCTACCCCATCCTTTCTCTGGGTAGAAAAACAGGAGGGGGATGATGTGTGAAAGCTTCCTCGACCACATGGAGAAGTGATGGTAGTGATGGTAGCTGGGATCCAGGGTACTGAAGACCCTGTGCCAGGGTGATGCAGTCAGGCATTTTGCAGGGCTTGGACACCTCACTGTCTCCCAAAAGCCCCTGGGCCAGTATATCCCCCTGATACACACAGGGGATCAATTGTCCAGCCAGCAGAACCCAGAGTTAGCTGCAGATATTTGGATTCCCCTCTGAGAGATGCTGTACAGCCAGGATTGGCAGAGAGATTTTGGGTAAGAGCTCCCATTAGTCCCACTGGAAGCTGGAGACCTAAAATTCTGCTGTAGGGAGCTCTGAAAACGTCAGCCCGAGTTCGTTTCAGGAGCGGGGCTGGGATTCCCTCCTCCTCCCTCTCTCCTTCCCTTCAGCAGCACAATGTCGCCCTTTCTCCATTTCCGAAAGGGGTCGCGTAGGGCTCTGCATCAGAGATCAGGGGCCGTTGTGAAAGGAGGAACCCGCAGTTTGACCCCTGCTCTATTGAGAGACCTTTTGTGCCTCTGCAAAGCTCTGCACTCTGCATTGGCCTCTCGGCCAGCGGAGGGAAACACTGCAGGAAGCAGGGATTTATTCTGCTGCTGACAATCAGGAGCAGCAGTGTCCTCTGGTGCCTTCATTGTCCAAAGGTGTTTGACTGTAAAGCTCACACATAATAGCGACTTTCCAGTGATGCTTGTTGAAAAAGCCCTTTGGAGCTTGCCAGCTCTGCCGGGAATGAAAGACCTCAGGTGTCCGGGCTTATCTTCCAACCAAGCTCATTTATTTAACAGCCAACTCTGATTACTCCTTGTAGTTAAAAGAAAGCCCCAAAACAAAGGCTCAGCAGCCGTGTGCTCCTCGGCCATTCAGCGCTGCCGGTGCGGGAAGCAGGTGTTCTGAGCTCTGCATTCCCACTCCACTCTGGAGAGGCTGGAATAAGACACCAGCTTTTGAAATGTCCGCTCAGAAAGAAAGAGGCAGCACAGCCTCGCTCTGCAGGCTAGGAGTAGGCAAAGGGCTCAGCTAATTCATAGCATGAGCTGGCCAAATGCTGCGAAAAGCATTCCCACAGAAAATTCTGCAAATATGGAAATGAATCCAGCTAAGTGGTTTTTACACCTCTTCTTTTTTTCTTTAATGGTGTTTCCTAAGTGCTTGGGGGAGTGCACATTTTTCACTTCTCTACATACCTCTTTTGCTGATAAACAGGCATTTGCAATGGAAACAGGTTGGATACCAGTAGGAATTTCTTCTTAGAAAGGATGGAGTCACCATCCTTGGAGGTGTTCAAAGTGGCACTCAGTGCCATGGTCTGGTTGACAAGGTGGTGTTTGGTGAAAGGCTGGATTCCACGTATCTCAAAGGTTTTTTCCAATCTCCTTGATTCTGTGATTATGACTCTATGAAAAAACCATCTCCATCACTGTGAAACGACAATTCAAGCTTGGCTGGCAGAGCTCTCATCACCCAGCTTTGAGCATCTTCATCTGAATTTTAAAAAGCATTCTTCAAAGTGTGAACTTAGTTGGGGTAGGGAAGGGGGAAACCTTGCAAAGGGAAGTTTTTAGTAGGAGGAAAAGATAACATTTGTCACGTAAGTCACAAATTGCAGCATGAAATATCAAACCACAGGTCAGGGTGCCAGTGTCATCTCTGTTTTGCCCTCATAAATAATATTAATTAGTATTTGTTATGCAGAGGTATTAAAAGAAAGGGTGATGAGGAGCTGCTTGTGCTGACACAGGCCCAAAGGTTCTGCTTTCCCAGGGCTTGGTGTGCTCTGGGATACTAGACCCGGAGGAGCAGGGGCAGCTGCTCTGAAATTCTGCTTGAAGTTGGAAAAATACCCTGGCCAAGCAGCAAACATGAGTGGGATTTCCTGGATATTTGTGTTCATATTTTTAAAATTTATTCCACCAAAAAATTTGCTGTTTCCTCTCCCTTTTTTCACTGGTCAGCTAAGCAGCAAAAGTGGGGCTAAGGCACTGGTCCAGTTCAACTGGTTTCTGTGCTGTAGCCTCCTCCAGGACATGGACAAAGGCTCCTTGTCCTCCTCTTACTGCACACAGTATGGCCAGGCAGTGCCCATGTCAGCACTGGATGAGCCCAGCCCCACCACCCAGATCAGAGAACAGCAGCTCAAAATGGCCCAGACAAATCTCAGCATCTCTGGCATCTGGCTGCACCTCTCAAGCCCACGAGCCTGACAGTGCACTGGGGCCCTTCTGAAATGCACAGTCTCTCCTAACCCAGCTATGCTCAGATAATAGCATCCCCCACACCTCCCTTTTTAATAAAGCTGCCAGATTTAAAGATGCATCACAGTAATTTCTTAAAAGCTACAGGCCATCAGTGCTGCCTAAGTGCTGTTTACTGGGAGTACGGCACTGGGGGACTGCAGAGAACTTGCAAGCTAAAAATATTCCCACCTCATTATATGCTCCAGTGGATTACTCAATAATTACATTTATTAGATCCAAAGGTAATTACCATTTTGCTAATCAGGTGTCCCTTTTGTTAATACACAAAGTGAACCATGCCACCATTATTCTTGGCCATGCCTCACGCCTGCAGAGGTGGGGCCCCTGCACTCACAGCACTCTGCAAGGAGGGTGCTCATCCCCAGGCATCAACTCTGAACATCTCCTCCTCCTCCTGCAAGGGTAAGGCTTCTGTATCCAAGAAGCTCAAACAGATCCAATGTGACTGTCAGGAGACAGAGGCTCTGCCCAAGCCTTCTGGCTCCAGAGCAGGGACATTTGCCAGAGATTCACTCTGCCTGCACTGAGCACTTCATGCCATGGGTGAGGCCTCCAATGTGACACAGACACAGCAGAGTGGCAGCTCTGTGAGAGTGTGACAACCACTTTCCATGCTGCAGTGCAAAGGAGGCTCTGCAAACCCATCCTCATCATGAGGTCCCATTGCAAACACATCACCAAAACCTCTCCAGAAGCCTGAACACCTTCAGGAGCTACATGCAGCAGCAAGCTGGTGACCTGCAGCTGGATTTAGGCTGTGCATTAGGGTTTCTTTTACAAATACTGGCCAAGAAAAGCCATTCTAACTTCCTTATGTGTTTAGCACTATTGCCATGCCAGAAGTCCCCTAGCAGCCCATGCAGGGGAGGAAAAAGCCAATTTGGGGTTGTGACAACCCCTCTTCCATAAGAGCTGTAGATATTACTCCTGCTGAGTGGCAGCAATGTTTCCAGCTGGCCCAGCCAGATCAGGAGCCTGAAGGGGGCTTGGACCATTTTCCCCCCCAGGAGCACCAGCTGAGAGTTCCAACCACCCTCCCATGCAAAGCCATCAGTTCAGTGCGTGCTGTTACTTTGGTCCTCCTGTTGCTACTTCATGGGATGGGTTTCTAAGAGCGCAGAGAGGGAAAAAGCTGCCATGCTGCCAGTAGAAAATATGCAGGAATGAGAGGTCAGCAGTACAGTCCCCTCAAAATCCCAAAGACATATTAAAGGCTTTATTGTTTGGCATCTAATACTGGGTCCTGCTTTGTCTCTTCTCTCTGCATTTAAAGCTACACTCACTTTTGGGTTTTTGTCCAAGTCTGATCAGTTACCAAAAGGCATTTTTATTCTCTCCACAGTCATTTCTGGGAAGAGTAATTAATTTATGCTAATTTGGAGAGAAAAGGAATAGCAATGAACTTTTCCAGTCCAGAGATAAATGGTAATATATCAAAATCCTACTGGTGATAAAAAGATAAGACACATAAGTTATGATCTTTCCACCATAAAGTGCTGCTTATTGAAAGAAGCAAATTATTTTTACTAGTTTCAACCCTTTCAAATAGTCTAACTTAAAACAATAGTCCATTTTTTTATCTGAGCTAAAATGCATTAGGCTTGTTCCTCCCAAACCAGACCATCTTCTGCTCAACTGTTAACTGGTAATCTAGAAGCAGGAAATTCCATTAACCACCAGACTGGCTGTGCTAGGTATGGGGGATATTGGAGAACTGGGCTGGATACAGATGAGAAGAAAGGAAAGAAATTCAGTAGGATTTTACCTTCCACTGAATATTTTACATTCCTGTTTTCCATGTGAGATGCTTTTTCTGTTTTCCTTCAAAGCAAAAATCTGTTTTCAGCAAATGAACCAGAACACATGAAACAGAATACAAAGTTGGGGAAACACAGATAAAAACCCCAAACATCTAGGGATTCATAATTCTCCCACTCTGAGCCTGGACCAGGAGCTAGCTACAGTCTCGCCCTTAGCTCAAAACCACCCTAGGTGGTGTAGTGTTGCAGTCCCAAATGTTTAAAAGGCACAAAGGAAGGACAAGTGCTCAAATACCAAAGCAAAATGACTTTGTGCAGTGGCCAGGTGGATATAGAGGAGGGTGGAGAGCACGGTCAGAGCTACAGCTCATTGCCTGCAGGGAGAGCAAGACAAGAAAAGCATTTGGAATAAAAGTATTGCACAGCGGAAAAACTCAGTTTTACAACTGCCCTACATCTCCTTCCCTGGTAACACCAAGACACCAGCTACATGAAATCTCACTTTCTAGAGTAAAAGCTAAATTACTGACAAAATGCAGGGAAAGGAGAGAGAACAAGCTGAAGAGCTACTGAATCAGCTGCACTGGGAAGGAATGGCACTGGTTGCCCCCAAAAACATCCCACTCCAGGGATGGAGCAAAGCCCTCATTGATCACTGGGTGCTGATGCCACCTCTGTGGCACTTAGTGCTAATTTGCAGCATTTAAGGGTGATTATAGGCTTGAGCCACACAGTTAACTCAATCCATCAGAAAACACATCCCAGATCCAGGCTTCATTTTCCCTAAACCAGGTGCCTTTGGGATTGCACAGACACACACTTCAGCCCAGAACCTGAAGCTGACAGGCTGTTTACAGAACGAGAAAAGCTCTGAAGGAATTGCTGGCAAATTATCATGGGGAACATTACCAAGCAACAAGGCAAATCCCCCTCAAGAGGGGAAGAAGTGCTGCTTGCACTGGTGTCTCTTTGGGGATATTGCTGAAACCCCACTGCTGGCTGCATGGAGAGCAAGGGCTCAGGCTTGGAATTTCAAGGTTCCCTTCACACTGTGTTATTTGTCAGGAGGGAACAGCTAATAGCCTTTCATCAGTCCTTTCTGTGCTCCCTCTCCAAAAATCAAATTACTTCATGCAAATGGAAAATTACCTGAGAAATCAGGCAGGTGTTTAAGAAGGGATTGGGATCCTCAGAGGAGGAGTTAGGAGTACAGAGCCAACATCTCCCCAGTGGAAACCCCAGCAAAGCATAGCCTGGTTGAGATCAGGTTCATAAATGATCTCTGATGTCTGTGTGATCCTTCTAGACTTGTCAGCCGCAGCAGTCCTGGAAGCAGGTCCCCAAGAAATCAGCAGCTTTGCTGTCAGCAGGAATGATTTACATCCCTCCCATCCTGAACCTAAAGACCAAGTTCAGCTCTTGCTGTCCCCTCTCCCAGCTGGGTTTCTTCTGCTTCCCCAGCTACCTTTCCATAAGCTTTGGAGATGCTCAACACCTTCCCCAGCTCTTCACCCTGGCAAACACCATGGACATTCCTCAAGACACTCAAAAGCTCAAAGCACTCATCCCACCAAGCAAGTTTGGCTCCTCCAACCAAAACAAAACACCACAAGAAGCCAGCTGGGACTGGGCAGCCAACACTGACCCTCTGAGTCAGCTCATCCTCTCTATCCATGCATCACTCAGTTCCTACCAAACTTTAGCAGAGGTTTTTCAAAGTGTCCTGAAGGATCCTAGTGACTGTCAACATCTTTGTCAGTGTTAGTTCACTGTTCCCTGTTCCCACTTCATTTTCCACAGGGTCACAGGGATCTGTCACATTTCAGGGCTGTTTGCAAGGGAGGCAAACAGCTTATTTATAATTTATTTTCAGTTATCTCTATTTATTCAAGATATCATATTATTTAATATTATAAATATATTAATACATGAAATCTTTATCGATTTAGGTTTATTCTGGGGCAAAAGAGGGACAAGTCCACAGCTTCAAGACGCCAGACATATTCCCAGAACCAAGGCAGTGAGACACCAGCACCACAGGGCTTAGAAAACAGGCTCTCAGGGTTTCATGTTCAATCCACCAGACCACAGGGCTTCTGCAGACTCTGCTGCTGCTGGCAAAGGACAAGGCAACAGGAATTACTTCCCCAAATGACTCTGGGCTGCTGCAGCCTGGGTTTCTTGGTGAAGGAGCTGCAGAGTCATTTAGGTGGAGCACTCATCAATGATTTAGGGTTTCTTCTGCTGGGGAAAAGGAAAAGCTGCAGGCTGTCTGTGTAGGGAGACAAGTGGCAGGGCCAGCACTCAGATCACCTTGCAGCAGCAGGCAGGTGCCAAGGAGTTCTGACCAGAACCAGAACACACAATGTGGCATGCTGGCCACAGCCAAGTTTCAGACCCCTGTAAATGCCAGCCCCAACCTATTCCCTAATGCTTTAAGCTTTCCAAGCAAGGAAAGCATCACTTATGACAGGCACAGGACAGAACTCCCTGCACCACAACAGCCAAATTGCTCAGCTGAAGAACATGAGACCCAAATGTTTCTTAATGGCACAACAATGGCTGCAGAGCCCAAGCAGGCACATGTAATGTTCCCTACAAGGCCAACCAAAGCTGCTGTTTGCTTCTGGGAGCCTTCTGAGGTTCAAAGATCTTAAATAAACAAGGCAGCAGTTGAAAGCCTATCACTGGCTTCCCTGGCAGCCAGTCTGCAGGAAGCAGAAGCTTGTAAAGAAGGTACTGAGCTCCAGCTGGCAGACACCAGCCAAACTCCAGAACATTTGTAGAGAAAGTTTAGGGCAACAGGGCTGGCTTCTCTGCTTGGGGAAAAAAAAAAAGTAGCTTTCCCTTCCCCTTGGATACACCAGCAGTGGGATTTAAGGTCTCCAATCCATGGCCTGAAAATGAATAAGGCTCTCCTGCCCCCAGAGACCCAGGACCAGTGTGAAGGCAGGATGCCCATTGGGAGGGATATTTATCTGGGTTCCCTTAGGAGAATTGCAGTGGCACTAATGATGACCCAGCAATTTAAATTAGGACATAGAAAGGCTTTTCTTAGAATAAAAGTTTTTAGAGCATGTAGGACATCCACTGCGAACAGCAAAATTTCTCCACAACCATAAAACCTCACAAAACCCCCAAAACCACGGGCAGGAAATTAAAGAGAATTCAGAGGAAAAACAACACCGAATGATTACATCTCTGTAGGGATTATACTGGGAAAAGCTAAAAAAGAACAAAGACCTTGATCTTTCAAACCCAGGGCCTGTGCTCCGTTTTGCCGGCAGGAGCTGCAAAGGCTCAGATGGGGCACCAGGGACCATGGGAGGGGAGACAACAGGGCCCACGAGACCCCCGTGATTTCTGGCTTGCTCTTTATTAATTCCAAAACTGGAATCGAGTCCAGATGAGCTGAGGCCACAGGCTTATTGCACTTGCTTGCATTTTTCCTCCTTAACTTTCTTTTTCTCCACTGCAGCTCTGTAGTACAGTTTTTATTTTAGCTAACGAATCCCTGCCCACACATGCGAGAGACTCCAAAACACCCACAGACCAGAGGCAGGGGAAGGAAATGCCGGAATTGTTTGCTGAAATCTGGCAGAGGCTATTTTTCACTAGAGGCCAGAGGAACACAGTGTTCTCCAGAGATCCCGAGAAGGGTGAGGTCAGAGACTGGCTTCTGCCACAAGGCCTCAGCATTGGGAGGCTTTTTTGTCTTTTGCAATTACATAATGTCTTTTCCATGCCTTAAGTTGGTTGCTTCCAGATTGCTGGAGAGAGCTCTGAAATGACACACTCCACAGCTTTAAAAAAAAAAAAATACCAAAAAACCACACAACACACTTCTGCTCATATAAAACTGCAAAACCTCGTTTCCTGCCACAGTCCCGTATTGTAACAGATGGAGGAAAGGCGGGGGAAAGGGCTTTTTTTTCCTCTTTCATTTTCCATATTATCCATGTGTTGGCAACACACTTCTGTCACAGAGTGGTGGAAAGTTCATTTACGGGAAACCTTCCGAAACTGGAGCAGCTCATAAAACTTTTAATGCAGACCTGGTTAAAAAATAATGACATGAGACCTGAACGTTTTTCAGCGCAGTTGGGGAATGCATTTTTGGTCTATTTCTACACCTGAGCAAGTCATGATATTAAGAACTATTTTAACCATAGAAAGAGAAAAACTCACCTAAAAGGGCAGAATAAGGATGAAGTGAGATTTCAAGGAGTGAAATTCCTTGGGTCTTGTGATCCAGGCAGGTGATGAGGCACCTGAACTACTCTGCCTAAACCTTTTGCCCACCCTTACCTGTGGGGGAACTTCTTAGCAAGGCTTTTAGCCAACACTGACCAAAAATAAAGCAGCTACAAGGCAGCCTGGAAGCTTTTGGGAATGAAAACGTCACTTTCTAATTTTTGACTACAGGCAGAAAATGAAGCTGGTTTGGATGCTGGGGCAGAACCACAGGCATCCATGGACTGAGGAGCCCTGCACTAAATTGCAAGTTATGCCTCTAGTTGGTCACAGCCTGGGGAAAACCACTCATATCCGGATCCACAAAATTAGTTTGGCACCAGAGCACTACTACTTTGAAGGCTTCAAGCAACTTTTTCGCCTCTCAGAGAAATGACTCTCTTCCCTAAATTAAAGTGCTGGCCCTCTTCCATAGGAGAGGCATGAGGACCTGTGGATCTGAAGGGTCATGAGGAAGCATTTTTCCAAGACACTTCTCCCTGAACAGCTCTGATCCACCAGGGCTTTCCTTTGCCCATCCTGTACCCTTTCTGTCCCGCTTTTTGTCCAGATACCACAGAGAACAGAGCATGGGGTCAGTAAATGGGGTCAGCAATGACAGTATTTGCCTAATTTGAGTATCTGGATATATGGAGCAACTTGGAGGCTCTTGGACAAAGCCACAGGGAGTTCTGCAACAGCCACAATGTGGGTAACATGCTTCAGCTGCTCTAAATCCTAAATATGGATTTAGGTCCATGATTTGGTTGAATCTCCTGGTTCAACTACTCAGGTGAGGAACAAAGTCAAAAAACACCCTGGAAGGGGCAGAGGGAAAAATAATAGGGAAAAAACCAGAGAAAGCTGGTCACAATCAGCCCATTCTTTGCTCTGGTGATGGAGCAAAAGCATTTTCTACATAACTTGGTGTTGGAAATCTGTTCTGGTGTATTCCCACACCACGTGCACGAGGGGTCTGTGTGCCACTGGAGCGCCTGCAATGAATCTTTCATTGTCCTTCCTCAGCCTTTCCAGTAGGAAGAAGCTACACATTTGACCTTATAAAAAGCAGTAATTCTGCCTGGTAAGATGAGGCCAGCAGCAATCCAGGCCCTGCTGGCAGCCTCAGACACACGGGAGGAGATACGGGTTGCTGCGGCTATGCTGCCAAGTGCTGCTTCAGCATTTCCATATGAAGCCACTATTTTCAAGACTGCTACAAGTGAGCCAAGAAAAGAAACAAAAGGAGTCTGCCCCCAAAATACTTTTCCTTTAAAAATATATAAATGATCCTGAAGGTTTTCATCTCCAATAGAAAAATTTAGAAGGGGATATTCTTGTTTTACAACAGCTTACTTCCCCATGAAGAGGACTGCTGTTCTTCTGATTTTTAATGGAAGCTTGCTCACACACCTTCTCAAAAGAAGGAATCAAACAGGTAATTTTTTTTGGTAAGAAAACTGCTAATATGATCAATCCGAGGCTTGTGGAGGTTAGTGAGGCCAAATGGGGAAGACTGAATGAAGATGTCTGTTAGGATGTCTTATAATTTGTCTCTTCTAAAATCCTTGCTCTGCCAGTCACTGCTGTTGTGTCTATGAGTTCTTAACAAAAGCAATAATTAGAATTGTTAGGAGGAATTAGTCATCCAGTATAAGTTGATTTTCACTGTCTTCTAGGGGAAGGAGTAAGAAAGATGTGTCAGTGGTTGAGACCACCTGCCTGACATCTCTGCTCCTGCCCAGATGTCCTGTGCAACCCCAAGGGCCCTTGGAGGCTGTTTTTGGCAAGGTAGCACAGAACCTGGTGACACAGGCAGCTCCTGTACTCTGTACCACTGGGTACTGCCAGAGCCTGTGCTATGATTGGTCTCATGTTCCTGCTGGTGAAATGGGGGCAGGAAAGTCTCCCAGCCAGCACAGCAGAGAGACATCACCTGGGAATCCTACAAAACACACCAGATCCTACAAAATACACGGAAAACTTGCCCCCTCTCCAATGATCCTATGTTGGACCTGAGGCAGGAAGAGGGATGTGCCTGCAGACCTCACCCATCCTTGCTGAAAGCAGCTGGGAATTTCACACTCCAAACCTGAACATCTTGTGTTTCATGTAATTTCATTGAAAATATTTTGATTTATGATCTCAATTACCCGTTAACTGAAATCCCACATCTCAGCTATCATGAAATTAAGCAATAATGAATAAGAAGCTGTGCTGTTGAGGCGCTTTACAGAGTGATTCATATTAAATAAGAGACTTTGTAGCCAATGTAATAGTTTGCCAGATTAACACATACCTCGCTGAATAGTAAATACTTTTATTTTTGGCTGCTTTGGAAACACCATTGCATTCAGTAATTAGCAAAGAATAAAACTAGTAAAATATATGAAAAAGAGTCAGAAGAAAAACTTTGGGTTTTTCTTCTTTGGGTATAAGTGGAGCTTGTGCCTTATCCAAGCCTGAAGGAGAATTTAAAGATTTAATTACAGCTAATGAGCACATATTTCAAAAGCAAAAGCTGCAAAGCTCTTTTTGCAGCTTAATAATGCATAGAAGGAAACGGCGAAGTGTGGTGCTTCCACGGGGAGGGGGGCAAAGTGTGTTTCTCTGGGAACACATTTAAAACCCAAAGGGAGCTCAGAGTGACCCAAAGGCCAAAGAGGAAAAGCAAATCCTTCCATGAGATAGTCAGTTCTCTTCCAGCTTTTGCACACTAAAATTCCTCCCAAGCTCTTTTGAGAATTACTACATTAGGCAAAGCTTAAGTTAAGAAAAAAACCTGAAAAATTGTCCACCAAGGAGCCATCAGGACTTGCAGAACCATCTCTGCCAATTCTGTTTGCTTATGAAATATTAACATGGTGCTGATGACAGCTGCTGTCTTTGGCAAACATGGGATACACAAACATTTCCTTCTGAGGGTGCATGTGGAGAAACCTTGAGGTCATGGATAAAGTTGGGAGAGAAAGCAGCAGGTGAGGACACCTGAGGATACCTTGACCACGAGACACTACTGATGAGGCCAGGCAGAGATGCCTTCTATGACCACAAACCTTTTACTATAAATCTGAACCCAACCACTCATGTGTACCTCCCAGGTAGAAAGGTAAAAGACCAGTATTTGTAAGGTTCCTAGAGATCCTTGTTAAAAAGGCACACAGACCAATTTATCTCTAAAGTGCTCTAAAATTATGCTCTATATAGACTACTAGGGGACTAAAATTGAAATATTCCTGTACAAAGGAGCGAGACACCACAACAACTAAAACAAGAATGACTTTCTACAAGGAAAAAACCAGATCCAGATGAGTCGTGTTCCTCCCTCTGAGCACTCAGAACTATCTCAGCAAATCTTTAATTTGTTCCTTGAAATGTCACTGCCTTATACAAGCCTAATTCAAGGAATTCCTTGCAAACAGTGAATTTCAGATCACTCATGGTCAAATTTAGAAATTTGCTCCACATTGAACAATTTTAAAAGCCCCAGTACTGCTCATGTTCCCTGTTTTGGTGTCTCTGCACTTGCAGCTTGCAAGGCATTGTAGGGAACACAAGATATGGAGCTGATGTTCAGAGAAAATTTGCACAAACACATTTCATTTTCTGTGAGAAAATCATGTAGCAGAAACATTGCTGCTGGAATGATCACAGAAAAATTTAAAAAGCCTACAGAAAAGGTAAAAAAAAAATACAAAAACTCCAAGAACCCAACCCGAAAGCTATTCAAACAGAACATTCATACAAAAAGCAGAAATAGTCCCAAGCTGGTTTGCCACTTGGTTTCCAGTCCCAGTTTACTGAGTGATGGGTGTTGAGTGAACTGAGGAAACTATTACATTTTTGAGGGTTTCACACAGCTTAAAGAATAATTTTCATGACATCAACAAATAGCTTGATTTGGAATCTGAGCACATAATTCAACTCACTAGCAAGTCCTTGCTAGAGAGAAAAAATATCCTGAAGGGATGTATTTTCAAAAATCAAACCCTTCCCACTCTTAAATATGAAAAGTTATTTAAATCTTCTCCTTTTATTCAATAAATCCAACCTTTGAGGCACACCATGGATTCCTGTACGCACAGTTGGTCACTGCACATGCCCAGGTCTATGACTAAAATGAGTGAAAAAGATAAAATGATGCTTTAAGCACCATGCACCAAACCACCCATCTAGGGAGCCTGCTTCTCCAGCCACAATATGCTTAATTGCAGATTACAGATTTCCATGGACAGATTCCTGCTGCTGACACAGATTCCCACTTCAGCTGTGAGAACCTTCCCCTCTCTTCCTTCATAGACTCTGTCACACTATACACAGAGTATCATCAAACTATTCCAGAAAGTTCCAACCCATACAATAACACAGTAACACCATACCTCTTCTGAAGGCTTCAGGTATCTGCCCATACAGAGGAACATCTCACCACTTCAGGAGGCTGCAGGGGTCTGCCCTTTATTAGCCCAACCTTTTATCCCCTCCTGTTGATGTGTTGCACCTCTGTGCCCTGTGTTCCCTTTGGTGGTTGGTCAGTGCCCCTGGGCACTCCATGGCTCATTGCTGCCAGTGCTGCTCACCTGCTGCTCACAGCTGTGCCCATTGGGGATGAGGCTGGGCCAGCCCCACTCCCAATTATCACAAACTGTGCTCATACAATGATGGCACTGCCACTGTGCCCGAGAAGCTGCACAGCAAAGTCGTGCCCCAGCACACCCTGGGGTAGGGGGCAGTTTGTTCTTGGCTATCTATGGATCTACTGAGTGATTCTTTTGGAAAATCCCACCTCTGGTTATGTGGGAGCCCTCAGAGGGTGAAAACACTGTAACAGTCCCTAGCAATACAATAACTTGTACTGGGGACAGTGGTTCAGAGCAGCCAGGATCCCATACCCAGCTCTTGGGCCACCCTGTCAGGACATGGCACCAGAAACTGGAGTCAAGTCAATGCAAAACCACCAGGTTCACCAAAACCCAGGAGCTTTGCTCAAGAAACTCACATCTTGAGTTCTCTTGAAACCACAGATGATGACTGGCCGCATTTTTGTTCATTTACTTGGTTCTTCTTAGGACAAATATATTTAAAAGCAGTTTTCTCTTGCCCATATGCTGCTATTAAGATCCATGGGCAAAGCCTGGCAATTTATTGGTAGTCTAACACTATTTGCAAAAACATAATAAAAAAGCCAAAATTCGATTACAAACATAATAAATTGCCTCTCCAAAGGCACCCTGTGCATCCTGCAGCCAGCACAATCCGAGTGGCACTGGCAGTCCCTGGGCAATGCTGTTCAGCCAAACCCAGCAATGGCCCACGTGCACTGAGGGCTCACACTGGCCATCTACAGAGCACAGCTGGCCATCCATGAGCCATCCTCACTGCTGGGATGCTTGGCACACCCAGTGCCACCTTTCCCCAAAAAGGTCAGTGGGACACACTGCATATAGAGCCTCCACACCCTGGCTCAGCAGAGCTGTGTGCTGGAGAGTTGGGTGTTTAAATACTGAGCAGCTTAGCAACAAATGCTCAGTACACAGAGCAGGTAAATAATTTAACAACTTCTCTGTGTTTATTAGCCAAATCAAATATTCACAGTGTGAGGTGCTAACAGCAAAAACTATTTTTCTGTTTGGGCCAGGTGAGGTTTCCTCTGCTTAGCTGCAGCCTTAACTTTATTTTCTTTACCAATTGTAACAGAGAAAACAAAGATTATACTGCACAAAACTGGTGCCCAAAATCCATCTGTCCCTGAAGGCAGAAGCTATCCAAAGTGAAGAACACACTTTGATTTGCTAATGTTTTCCTGTTTCCCTCTGGTTTTCATTTCAAGTAGGTGTCAGTCTCTGGGAAGCTCAGAAATACTCTCTACCTCTTGGAGCTGAGCTTCTCTCAGTAACACTCTAGAACACTCTCCAGGAGCTTCTTAGGTTGAGCAGGACTTGTCCCTGTCAGTCTGATGCTCAAGTGTGAGAATAATTATTCCTTTGGCACTTTATGCAGTTCCGTTCTGCTCCTTATAATAAGGATTGGAGCTCATTAGTACAAAATATGGTGTCTGAGAACTATTAACACAAACTAAAATATCCTTGTAAAACATGGAGAGAGAGAGAGCTGGAAATCTATGTGCAAAGTTCTGTTTCCCAAAGTTTCAGTGGGTACTAAAACCACATAGATCTACAAACTCTGGGGGAAATCCTTCTGGTTTTGGTGTCCATAGAAGTCCACCCAAGGAATACAAGGGACTCCACCAACCTTTCACTTCCATGAAAGTGGCAAAGCTGGGCCAGATCACAAGATAAAACACAGGACCATGCCTCATAACCACACCTTGAAAATGTTTTCTGTCAGCTGCAGAGCATTTTATTCTCTCTATCAGCCTATGGAAAGCACAGCAGGCAGGCTCAGCACTCACTCTGCCCCACCAAGCCTCCAGTGCATGGTGCAAGGTGCCAACACAAACCCTGCAGGCTCCTTGGCATGGAGAGCTGCCCCTTCCTTGCTGGGCTGTCCTGCTGCTGCTAATCAGTCACCCAGTAATGAGGAGAGGAGCTGGCCTACGTGCCTGGAGCCTGGTGCACACGTATGATCTCAGCAAGCTCGTGAAGGTTAAACATGAGAGAGGATGTGAACTTTGGACCATCATCAAAGATACACTTGGTGACAGAGGGAATGTTTAGAGAGGAGATAAACAGGACTGTGAGGAAGGTCAGACAGGGGTGTCCTAAATTAACAGCTCACATAGAGCCCCCACCTGAAGGAGAGGAGCAACACCACAGGGGCTTCAGTGCTGCCCTTCATTGGCTTTGCCTCTGGAGCAACACCCTCTGTATTCCAGAGCTGCCTTTCCCCCAGAGCAGGCAGCATTTACACTGCAAGATTGGCATGACTGTCATCTTCCTGCACATTCTTTACTGCTGCTGAATGCACCTTTCTTCTGCCCCTTGTTACAGCTTTCCTCTTGCTGCTTCTGCTGGGGCATGTGGTGAGTCTGGTCTCAAATTAAGGAGAGCTGAGTGGTGTGCAATGTCACAATTGCTGTTAATGATGAGCAAGGGCACAACCATCAGCCTCTGTAGGCAGGGCAACACCCTGGAGAGCTGGTCCATGTTTAGAGGTGTGGACAAGAGTCAAAATGTCAAAAATTAGAATGAAAAAATAGGGGGACATGTGAAATCTGTGCTTTCCTTCTGAGCTCAAATTTATTTCCTTTTTTTAAAAATAAAACTAATGAAATAGAATTAACAACAACAACAACAAAAAAGAAGTTCGACTTAGACCAAAAAAAAAGAGAATTAGGAAAATTAGCCTCTTTACTTATCATTGCATTGAAACAAATATTGCCTTACACTAAGAAACTCTCAGGCACAGTAGTGGGACTGCAGAAGTTTCTTAACTTTCAATCCTCTCTTGCTAGGCACAAACAGGAAAATGGTGTGAGCAACACGTGCATGAACTCTCCCCAGTAATTCCAGTAATGGGACTCAAACAAAGTAAGGCTGTCCTGAATTGCTGTGGAATAGGAAAGAGGACAAGTGTTTCAATCTGATATATTTCAATGACTTTGCCAGCCTTCCTCTAACAGAGGTCTGGCACAATGTCTTTATCTGCTGCTTTATCTGTCCAGAGGAAAGAGTGCCAGGCCCATTGCTTCCTATGAGGATACGTCACCCTGGTTAATGTACAACATCCCTGCTTGTGTCTGCACACACAGCGAGGGGTTACGTGATGCTCTTCATGTCCTTCTTCTCCAACATCAGCTCTGGAGCCTTCCACCAGCACCAGCCACACCCTGGAGCAATGCCAGCACCAGGGCTCTGTGAGAAATGGGAGCCTTGGCTTGAGGCAGCTCCCATCCACTCACAATCTAAATAGGGGCTAAAATAAACAGGTTATGGCTTCTATTGTCACTGCATCGTCCTGTCCTGACTCAGTTCTCAGCCTGGGGAACTCACACTGAGTCACAGAGGCTTTGCCTGGAGCGAGGGATTCGTGCTGGAGGAAAGGTTTCACCACCAGCAGCACTTGGGGGTATGCAACAGGGGAAACTCCAAGGAAGAGATGAAAGGATTGTTTTGGTTTGTGTGGGTTTTTGAATGAGCTTGGCACTAGAGGGAAGGTACAAAATCCAGGGACCTTACAGAGAACCAATAAAAGCAGTCACAGCAGAGCAAGCTGGCCAGCCTTATCCAGAACTGAAACGGATCAGTAGGGAAATAATGTCAGCTTGTGTGGTCCTTGGTCTCCTGGTTACCTCTCCTGGGTGAGGATGTGTTGAAAGATGAGAGCCCCCAGCCAGAAAATCCTCTGGCAGCTCCCTGCCTAAGCATACAGAGTTTTATCTTCCTCTCCAGAGGCCCCATTTCAGATTTGCAGAACAAAATCTGCTCTGGCCTGTTCAGATAAAAGCTCTCCCAGCCAGCTAACCATGCCATCTCCTAAAACAAGGGCCTTTACTTGCTCTGGAATGCACGCTGGCTTTTTCCTTCTGTCTTTATGGATTGAACCATGCAACCTTGGATTTCCAATGCAAGAAATTACCTGTAAAATACCTAGACATGAAAGCACAGGAAAAAAAGGCTGCCCCCATTTCCCTGCTAGCTAAACTGCCTGGACAGAAAAGCAGATTTCTGCTTGTGCTGGAAAAACAGAGCTCTGATGAGGAAAACCATCCCAAGCAGTGCTTTCAAACCCAAATGCAGGCACTGAGGGTATTGATTTCTTTATTATTGACTGTTCTTGTTCACTCTGTACAGAATTTCCATTGCAGGATGCTTTCCTGAAGGCCCAAGGGACTGCTGAGCTGCAGTGCTTGTGTCACTGGTGGCCAGAGTGAACAGCAGCTCACACTTGTGAGTCTCAGAGGGGTTCAACAGGATTTTAACTGAAGGATGCTACAAGCTCACATCTCAATTACACCACGTGGAAAAGCAGATCTGAATTTCAGCTCTGATGACACTCTCTCTAGAGATTTTCCTACCTCTGCTATCTTAAAAGTGCTACAGCTGGCTACCACCCTGACATCCTTTAGGAAAAGGATTTGGAATTGGAGAAAAAATAACTACAATATTATTTACCTCTCCAGGCCATGGCTGAAGTCCTTTATGGCAGGCACACCAGCAGTTTCATGAGGTGATGTTGCCAATTTTATTTGCAGGGGATTTCACAATGGAGATACAATAATGAATCTGAACCAAAGGGATACAGAGTCACCATGATGAGCAGAGCAGTTTAACTTTGTCACCTCATACCCTGCTCCATAAGGTATTCCCTTACTTTAGCTGCTTGTCAATCACTTTTTGTCCTTGACTAAATATTCCTGATTAATATTTTCAGCCTTCTGCATCCTGTTGAATTCAGGTTTTAAATGCCTTTGTCAATAAGAGTGGTCTGGAAGCCACCTCTGTTGGCTGAGGAATCCTGTTCACTCACACCAGAAAGCTGTGCAGAAAAATTGCATCCTTGCCCTCAGCTTCCCAAATTCTCTCCTCTCCACTTGGTCTTACAGTCTGGGATCCTGCACACTGGTAGATCTCAAGTTATGGAATGGCTGGCTGGCCTTTACAGCCAAAGAAAAACTGGCTTTCCAAGGCTGTGCCTGGATGTGATGCTGAGTTTTGTACAGTGCAGCTGTTCCATTGTGCAGTTTAGACAAAAAGTTCCCATGAATCTAAAAAATATTAAAAGATTTTGCTGGGCCACCTACAGCAACTTCTGTTGTGTGTCAGTAATGGGAATGGCATCAACATGTTAATCAAATAATCCTGATGAGTTTAATACATGGGGTGAGCTCTGCCTTGCAATTCTTTTATTCCTGTAACTGCTGGATGACCCAGTTATAGGCTGATGATGATGATGATTTTTTTTCACTGTAGTAATTAATTCTGTGAATTTTGAAAGTCTACTGCATTGTTTTTAAGACGATGAAATGTCCCACTTCTCCACTTGATCCTTTAAATATCAGGCCAAAGAAGTTAAAACCAAACAATGGTATTCGCCTTGAATGTATGGTTGGCACTTTGAAGACGTCCCTTTTATAATGTGGAAAAGGCAGGCTGTCATTTTCAGATCTTAAAAATGCTCAAATGCTCAAATTATCAGTAGAGTTGCACCAGGACTGTTCTCTTGAAAAAAAAATTCCTTTTAGCTGTAATACTTTGCTCAAGCCACTTTAAGCAGTGCAAAATAAAGATCAAGTACATTTTGAACTGTAATGCTGCCTCAAATTAAAAGTACTCAAGGCTTTCTTTTGCAAGACCTGATACACAGAGGAAAGAAAAAGGGATGACAGGTGAAAGTGACCTTTTCAGGGAGAAGGGCAGGCAAACCCATCATCCCCAGCTCCTGTTACCTGCTGCAGCCTGGACTGATTTCCCCTGGATTAGTGTCAGATGCTGATCTCCCTAATTACAGTGAAGGCTGTTCTCCTCTGTAGCTGCTTTGTCTGATTCTAGCAGGACTAACTATGACAAAATACAGGATTCAGGTGGAACAGGCATTAAACAGAACCTCAACCTACAGGAGCATGGAATCATGGCATGGTTTGGGTTGGAAGGGCCCTTAAAGACTATCTTGTTCCAATGCCCTGCCTTGGGCAGGGATGCCACCCACCAGACCAGGCTGCTCAGAGCCCCATCCAGCCTGGCCTTGAACACTTCCAGGAATGGGACATCCACAACCTCTCTGGGTAACAGAGAGGATAAGTTTTGCCTTCAATATTTTCCCCTAGGACTCTGAACAAGGCAAACTTCTTTAGTGTCTCAGCCCTGCTTGCTGCTTTATCCAGAAGAAGGTGCTTTTGCCTCTTGAAATCGTTACCATCAGCTTTTGCCCTCTCTCCAACACCACCATCCTTTGGCTGGCTTCACTGCTAGAGACTGTCAGCTCTGCAAAGCCAGATGGATCTACCATCATGGCAGCAGCACTGCTGAGCTCCAGTCATGGCCATTTCCAAAATGGATGTCACCATCATGTCATTAATCACCACAGTCAAACATGAACAAGCATTTCTGAATTTCTCTGCACTGGTAAATCTTGGTGCCTCCCCCAGAGCTGTTCAAACAGCCACTGATGCAGCACAGAGACCAACTTTGAGAGCTTGGGGAATTTTGGTGAAGCAAGGGTAGACCAAAGCTGCAACTGACCTCTTTCTCCTCCTGTCCCACAACAGACAACACAGAAATTGATTAATTCCCCAGGATTTACACTCAGTAGCCTCTTCATTGTAGCATGGTGCTTTATTATGTAGAGATAATGGTGAATGCAAGCGCAGGCAGTGAGCAAACAGCCATTTGGAGATAAGTCAGGCAGCTAAATAGGCCCTTGTGAGGCCAGTGCCACGGAACCCAGGGCTCAGATGCCCAATTAGCTCCATCACAGGCCAGGGAGCTGGCCCAGAGCCTGTGAAGGAGGGACACAGATATTTCCTTAGTGCACAGAAGCAGGTCTGATCTTCTCGGTGCATCTGACACCCTTGCACAGATCCATTCAGGCTGACAAAGTGGTGATTTCAGCAGCAACACTAACGAGGCTTGATTTACCACTCTCATTTGCAGACCACGTTTCTACACTGTCAACACCACTGCTTGAGTTCCTCCCTTCTTGCCATGAGCATCTTTCACTTCCCTCTCCAACAAGAACACACAGCTTTTCCCTGTGTCCTGTCACCCAGGCCTGGGTAACCTCAGCTTTGTACCCATCCCCAACCCTTTCCCTGAGCAGGTGGTGGCACTGCCAGGGCTGGTGCAGAGCCACTGCCCTGCTGCCAGGGGAGCTGCTATGGCCACAGAATATGATGCTAACTGATGTTTCTTCCAATGGGTACATGCTGAAAGCAAGGAAGAGAGGAGAAAAGAAGAGACAGCATAGGAAATACAGGGTAGGACCAGCATAGCATTACCTTCAATCTCCTTTTCACTGCTTAGCAATAAGCTAAAGTTTCTGCTGGCCTCAGAAATAACCCCATGGCGAAGGGCCACTGGGTCTGGATGCAGCAGCAGTGGCAGAGGCATGTGCAGTGTCTCCATCCCCGCCCCAGAATCCCACCCAGCTGTCCAGGGCAGTGATGTCTCCTATCACACAAACAGCCCTTTCCTCAGAGAGGTCACAGCTTGATTCATAGGCTTTTGTGAAGGCTGATTCAGCTGGGCCTCATTCATGCCTTTTCTCAGGCACAGGAGCTAACACTGCACTCCTTCCAGAGTTCCATGCCCATGGGGGGCCATGGCTGCTCCTTGGGAGCACAAAACTGAGCTCTGGCTCAGCCCCATGCCTTGGACACAGCAGGGTTGCCCCCAGAGAGAGCAGAGACTCGAGTGACCTCGTTCAAGCCACCAGGGCCTGGGGAGAGTCTCCCATGTGGGGGTGGGCACACGCAGGATGTGGCTGCCAGACCCTTCCAGTGGTCCCACAGCAGCACGAAAACCCAAAGAACCATGGACCCTAAACTTGTCACACTGCTCGCTTTTTCTCTCCTCTCCTCCTGATGTCAATTCCTGGTGCAATCCCAGAAATAACATGGACAAATTCTTGGCTTGCTATTTTTGGCAGCTCCTCCCACTGAGGAAAGAGGGAAATTACACTGTGGGCTATTCAGGCAAGCTGGCATGCCGGCCACAAACACGCTTTCCAGCCCGTAGGGCTCTAATGATAAATCCTGGCCACGCTGAATACTTGGTTTGGCTTCAGAGAGCCTTTGGAAGGGCCAGCACTGTGCTAGACAAGCTGCCTACACGTTTAGAAGGTGCTATTTATTTATTAAGTCTATTTAACGAGTAGAAATAGAGCTGTGTGGTGGGCACGGTGACCCAGGGTGACTGGTGTGGGATGAAAGGCTCCTGGCTTCCTGGCATGTCAAACACACCCGCCTGGCACCACTCCCTGGGCTGCAAAGATAAGTAGCTGGGTGATCACCTTTTAATCTGCACCTAATTAGCAAGGAGCAGATGTCAACGGGCAGCCAGGCCAAAGCAAAGGAGGCCATTTATGGACACCAAGCCACAAAGACACCTCCTGTGTGTAACCCAGCATGTCCTGAAGACACCAGGGGGGAATAACAAGGTGCAGCCTTCCAGCAGCCTGCCACAGAAACTGCACGCTGTGCAGGGTACACGAGTGCCTTTACACCTGAAAGTGCAGGTTTGTGTTGTGGTAGGTGGTGGATGAAAGAACATTTTGTTACTCTGGGTTTACACGGCATTTACTACGCCATGGCACCACTTCTAGGAATTCGTCTTCAGTGATAACAATAATATCCTTGGATTTTTATTTTCTCTAAACACGGTGCCCACACACAACTCAAAGCAGTACAAAACTGAGGAACACACCAAACAAGGCTGGTTTAAAGAAAATCAGCAGATTGTTTTTAAATTTACAAATGCTTCGATGGCCAAAAGCCTGAAACAGTCCCGAGTGGAAGAAGATTTTTATGGAAAGTACACAGGATCTTTCATGCTCATTCATAATAGATGGGTTGCACCCAAACAAATCCTGTGACACCTAAAGATGAAATGTTGAATCATCCCTTTCAGGGCCTTGAACCTACAATTTGGTCCCAGAAGGTCTACCTCTTTTCTAGCTGAAGCTTTGTTTCAAAAAAAAGGTAAGTTGCAACCAGGCCATTTTAGATTCTTCTCTAGTTCTAGATTTTTACAAATTCCTGCACTGTTCAAACCTAGGAATTTAATTTTCCTGATCACAAAATTTCAAGCCAGACATAATATTTGGAACTAGTAACAGGCAAGGATGTCCCTGAAGAGGAGGTTGGCCAACTTGTGGCTTTGATTCAGAGCCACATCTCATTGTAGCTGGCATTAGAGCCAGGATGAACTGCTTGGCACCTCAAATCCTTGTGCATGAAAATGAATCCATAACTCTGGATTCACAAGCCCTAAGAGCACTAAATAATATAATCTGACAAGCTTGACATCTCCAGGGTCAATCAAGCAAGAGACACACAGGAGCATCATATCTGTGAGATGCTGGGTTCTGCTGTGGAGCCAAGTTGTCACCCTGGCCCTGGCATTACAGGTTACAGTCAAAAACCCCTTCCTGTTACATAAAGAGCAAGCAGATGTTGTATGTCCCAGTCCAAAACTTGCTTCCTTGTCCTGTCTTACAGATGTCACACTTTCATCCACACAGTGAACAGTGTGGTGGCTGAAAGACCAACTTCTTGCTGGACTAGCAAAATCCACAAAAGATTTGCACAGTTGGAAACCCAGATATGGCATTATTCATAAAACAGCTGCTGGGGGCTTCAGAGGACAGGGCAGGAGGGGAGGAGAATCTGCAGCAGATGGTAGTGTCTGGCTCATGGGATATTGAAGAGGAAAAGCTTCACTTTCTGACAAAAATCAAAGTCTAGCTTGATGCCTTGACCAGCAGCCACACCAGGTCACAACCTAAGGCCATGCCATGACTAAAACAAAGACATAAGAAAAACTGTCCTATGTCTAGACATATTTTAAGAGTAGTCCTCTTGAAACAGATTTAAATTGAGCCTATCTGTCTCTAGACAACCTAGACCCAGCCCAATGACCCCAGTTTTCTCCAGGGGGACAGTCAGTAAATAAACCCCATGGTGTCAGGGAGCAGTGGAAGATTCTGCCAGGCCAGATGGAGTTGTCCAAAAAGCTTCTGACTTGATGATGTTAGCACAAAGAAAGCCCAGATGTTTGTAACTGTTCATGGGCCAGAAACTCACAGCACAGCCCTCCCAGACAGATCTTCAAACATATAAATGCTCAGCCATCACAGTACTTTTGAAGATGCTGGATCACAACAACTGGCTGGACTGCCAGCAAGTAATTCCCATCACTTTATAAAGCACATTAGGCTGCCCAAACAGGAGTAGTGCTCTGTGCTACAGCAGCTTTAATCCTATTGAATATCACACATGACTCCTGCTAAGACAGGCTGCAAGGACTTCCATTTTCCTCCTCCCCTGCAAATGCCCATAAAGTTCTTGAATTTTCTGAGCTGTAACTTTTCACACTGCTTTCTGTGCCAGCATTGGCTTTCATTATTTCTTTTAAATATAAACTTGGAGCAAAACCTCTTCAGATGTTTCAAGTTACAAATGGGTGGAAAAAATATAATTTTCTACATTAAAAAGAAAGTTTTGTGTGCAATGCGAGGGAGACACACAGAAGGAAAGAAGCAGGGAATAGCTCAAAAATGGCAATACTTTGAAACCTGAAACTTGGCATGGGGACAGTTCCTGACAAAGTGTATGCTCTGCTAAGTTTAGAAAAAATTGTGGTTGTAAAATAAAGTGATGAGCACTTGAGTACGCCCTGGTGCACAGACAGCAGAGGACACTGTTTGGATTTAGCCATTAACCCTGAGCACCATTCTTTGTATCACAAGCAGCAATCACAAAAAAAAAAGACACTCCACGTCTAAAACAACATCTCTGAGCTTAAAAAAAAATATATAAAATAAAATAATATAAAATAACATGCCAGTGGCCTATCCTTCTAGTGCATACTAAAATATTTGAGCCATTTGGAGTGAACTAAACCAGACAGCAGAGCCTTCAATTTGGGCCACTGGGCCACTAATTGATAATTAACTGCTCCTGGACAAAGAAGCCAGTTCCTCCTTCTCTTAAAAGATGAAAACTGAATCCAGTCCACCACTGTGACCCACCATGCCACAGCCATGTTCCTCCTGCATTTAAATGTTCCCTATTTCATTCAGTCACGAGGGGATAAAAGGGGAGAGGCAGTGCCAGGGTGGGCAGAGCACAGATGGATGTCTGGGGAGCCCTCCCGAGGCAAGGGTAACATCCCCTGGATTAAACCAGGTGAGTGTCACCAGATGTGAGTCCCAGCACACCCAGGACAGGTTAATCCCAGCAGTTAGGTCAGAAACCTTCCCTTGCATCAGGCCAGAGCTGGGGTAATTTCACGCTTGAGGAGCAGGTACTGGAGAGAACCCCTGAGCACAGAATGAGTCATTTGCACTTGGAAATGGTCAGAGAGTTCAGGCATTGTCCCCAGTGCCTACTGCCCCCCTGCATGAGAGAAAAACAGTTCAGCTGCTCAGCCAAGGCCAGGCTGGACCCAGGCTGGTGGCTGGGAGAGGGTCAGCAATCCTGGAAAGAATTGCAGTGACAAGGACAGATGCTCCTCCTCTGGCTGGCCAAGGGATGGCTGACAAAATTTTTAAACTGGAAGAATAATCTGTCACTTTAGGCTGGGACATGGACAGTCTGGACAGGTAGGGATATTTCTCTGTACACAGACATCCGCCTGCAATTTGTGGGTGTCTGCACAATACAGCAATGTGCAGAGGTATTAACCCAGAGCCAAGAGAGGCTCTGGTGGCAGCTGGTGGGAGCAGCCAGCCTGTGCAACAGGAGCAGAGCCTGTCCTCACACACTGATAGTGAAAGCTGTGCTCACACTTGGGACTGACCTCTCAGGCTGCACACAGGGTGAGCAAGAGGCTCTCAGCTCCTGTGACTGCCCAGCAGCTCACAGCTCCCCAGCACATCAGCCTGGTATTTACAAAAAGTGCAGATTCCCAGCAGTGCTCTGCATTCCCAGATCTCACAGCACTGCCCAAGGAGAGCAGGTAGAAAAAAAAAGTAGATTTATCCCTGATTGTAGGTAAGATAAAGTGCATAGTAGCTTTGAGGTTCCAGCTGAGCACTGCTCATTGCTACTGGTGCCTGTGATCCAGCCTCAAAGTGTCCCAAACTGCAGAGGAATCTTGCATGCAAGAACATTCCCATGAAAATTAGAATAACAGCAGCCCCATTTCATTTTTATATTCAAAATTTGCACACTGTGGCTGAAAACTTGGCTGTAGCAGCCCCTCTCAGGGTTCTGACAGGCCCCCTCCAAACTAACATAGGAGTTAGCTCCTTAACTCCATTGGAGGAGTAAGCCTGTCTGGAAAGAGCCTCCCAGCCCCTGCCTTGCTTACTGACATTTCCAACAAAAGGTTCAATTTGTGTAATTTGGGAGAAGAGCTCTCTATTTGCCCACCTTTAAAAGCTGGACTAGCGCAATCAAAGCCATTTCACTGGGGAAGTTCTGTATGAACACACAGACACACAGAGGAGCTGAAGCCCAGCATGCCCCTGTAAACACCACATTTCCTTCCTCACACACACATGCAAAAAGGTGGGATGGTTTTAAACACCCTCTGTTCAGAGAGACCTTTCATTTTAGCTATCCTGGGTCAAAGCAAACAACATCACATGGTACCTCAGAGTGGTTTCTTTTGGCTTTTTATATTTGGAAAACACTGAGCACATTTTTACTGATCCAAGTATTGTCCAAACAGGCACTGGCATCACTTTCATATTAGTTCCATCATCCTCTGTGCTGTAACCATGGAAAATAAAAAACCTCAGGCACTGGGGAATGACCTGAACTTTGATCTGAAGCAAATCTCTGCAGAAGGTTGGAAAGAAAATCACATATGCAAATTATTTTAGCATTTGTCATTTTTCAGCATATTTGTCCTCTTTTTATTTTTGTTCTGAGGAAAGGCAAGAATAGAAAATCAAAAAACCCCAAGAGAATTACTATAAAGTGTTTTGAAGACAGCTTATTTGGAAGGGAAGTCAGGGACAGAATATAAAAGCCTGGTCTAATGAGATTTCCAGTCCAATTTTGCCAAATATAAGACATTTGCATATTGGGAATTTTGCAAGCATCCAAATTGTGGTTAAATGAATACAAAACTTGTGCAATGAAACATGAGATACAACTTGAATAAACTGAGCTTACACAGCATTTGACCAGACCTTAAGTGCAAGAATAGGAGGTTTTGGTGAATGTTTTGGTGCTTCAAAGCTGAGTAAAATGAGTTTGCACAGGGTGCATTGTCTAACCACAAAAACAGCTGCAGAAAAACTTCTCTGGCATCAGGATGCTGTCAGAATCAAAGAAAAGGTTTATCTATTGGTTGCATAATGAGGAGACACACTTGGGAACAAATGGCTTCAGAATCCTGGTGCTCAGGGGCTGAACCTGGGAGATGCCAGCAGGAAAATGTCTCCTTTGAGGACAGCATGGACAGCACCTCCCAGCACATGCACTGTAAAGAAAACGGCCCTGTCAGAGGTAGGAGGTGAGAGAGGACAAGAGGAAGTTCACTGTGGTGAAGAGAGTTGGAAAACAGAACTATTTGGCTGATAATTTCAATTCTACATCAACGATTCACTGAGTGTCACTCCTGACTGAGCTGCCCAGGCAGGAGTGGGCCTTATCCTAACGTGGTGTAGGATTATCTCAGCAGGACCAGAAATACATTAAAAGGACACATTTGAAATTAATGTGTACCCAAAACAAGCTTGAGCCCAGGTGCCTTTCCAACAGGAAACTGTCACTGGGTGATTTGCAGGTGATTCCTTTGATTCTTCTAAATTCAAGAAAGCCAGGTGGCCACCAGCAAGCCTGAAACAGCCAATGCAGCCTTGAAGCAAGGATGAATTTCAGGAGTGACCCAGAGAGCTGGGACCACACAACATCTCTGTTCTCCCAAGGAGGACAAACATGCATGGCTGTGCTCCAGCTTTAAGGAGAATCATGTAACTGAGACAATAGCAGAGACACAAGAGCAGCCTGGATTCACACCATTGCAGCTGATGTGGATTTCTGTCAGGGGACCATCATCTCCAACTCACACCCCATTTATTAGTCTCTGCTCTCCCACAGGAGCTATTCTGGGTGAACCAGAGGAATTCACAGCAGGTCTCTCACTCTCCATTTCCCATCAGCAGAGTCCTTTTAAAGAGAAAAATCAGGCAACAACTGGTGATGTACATCAGAGCATTTCTGCAGAGCATTCTGTGAGGCAGGGATGTGGAGAGGTGTGATCCTTCACTGATGGGGCTGTGCTGGAAACAATCCCATGTGTGGATACAGCCACACCCGTACAATACCATCCCCCTTTCCTTTTTGTTTTAACAAAAATGGCTTGTGTTGTGCTTTGTGTCTGTGTCTGCACAAAGGTATATTTTTTTCTTTATATTCTGGCAGTACAAAGCACATCTACATCCAGATGAGGCAGCATTTGGTGGGTGTAACAGCCTTTGGTGTCCTATTTTGGGCAGGTGTTCACAGTATAGCCAAGACCTCACATTTTCTGGAACAGATGAACACAACTCAGGATTATCCCTTGACACATCTCAAAACAGTTTAGTGGGAAGACGTGAGGAAGGGGTGTGAAAACAGTGAAGACTTTCAGAGGTCTGCTCACATGCATGAAATGAAAAGCAACTGCATTTTCAGACCGTGTTAGTCTGAGGAAAAAGCGAGTAATAGGTCTCAGTAGGGGGTTGGTGGATGGATGGAGACAGTGCAGATGAAGAGAGAAATAAACACAGCTGAAATAAATTCTGATTTCTGATCAAGGGAATATATTCATGGAATATGGCATGTGGTATTAGCCCAGCTGAACACACAGCAGCAGCAGGCACTGCGACCCACAACCGCAAAGTGAGCGAAAACTGTTGGCAGCAGCAGTCCAAAAAAAGGACATAAATAATTGGAGTTCTTCTAAACAAGGTCAGGTTTTAGCTGCTGTTTCTTTTCCTCTACTGAACAGTCAAGGGAGGTGGCTCAAAATTATTCAGGGCAAGTTTTGTCCTGGTAAGTGTTGGAACAAGGTGGAAGATTTGGAGAGTCAGAGCCTACAGTGTTGATCACAAACTTTGCTGTTCATCAAATGTGAGCTGAGCCATGAACTCTGCAAGTTCTGGAAGATGAGTTTGCTGCATCCTCAAACCAGCTTTCCTGACAGGAACTGAGTTCCTGACACCTTGAACTAAGATGTTGCTGCGATTTTCACATTCTGTCCCACAACAAGACAGTTCCCCTGGACCATTGAACACAGCATTTCTCTAAGTGTGCTGCCCCTTCCACTTCTCACAAAAAGGGAAAAATATACAGAATTAGCTGCAGGTAGGGACTGAAAGGGGGTTTATTTCTTAATGATTCAATGCAACTTAAATATCCCTCCATTTGCTGCTGCTACATGAGTGGCTGATTTGAGGCGTAGAGTGGGGTGGCTGGAGTATAATCATCAGTTCTTCAATACAAGGACACACTTGGACATTTGACTCTGCATCATCTCCCTACCACAGACAGCCTTACCTTCTACAACTCAATGGAAATACAACTCAGCAAAGAAGTCAGAAAACACCATGTAAACAAAGCAGCCAAGATTATTATTGTAGGATTTCTACGTTGTATTTTAATACAAAAACCCTGGAAGCATCTGACTGATCACAGACTCTCCCAAAGGAAAAGATTCTTGCTCTCCTAATTCTACTTCAGGTACAGAAACATCCAGGAAAAAGACATGCAGTGCTCAGTGGTTGGATCTTCATCATCCACCTTCAAGCCTCCATGCTCCTCTAGAAGACAGCACAGACAGGGTCACTGTTCCTGCTGGTGGCCATTTCATACTGAAATCCCCACAATTCCCCTCCAGCATGAGGACATCCATCAAAAGGAAAGTTCCTTCAGCTCTGACAGGCAGTCACAGGCAGAGGAGGATTGTTACATAAAGCATCAGTGGGAGTAAACAGGAATATTACTTATGGCACAGTAATGCTTCCATCTCAGAGGGCCCTCACTGAACCCCACAGGCTCTGGGACTCCTCTGGGTGATTAAATACATAGATCATCTTTCTGGTAGCTACTCAAGGCTTCATACCACGCACCTGCCTTTTTTCCTGTATTTTCTCTTTGTGTGCATTTCTGCTGGTGCTGTCTCCTTCCATGGAGTTTGCACCTAGCACGAGGTCTCTTCTGTCAGCAGCCAAAGGATGGAGCAGCAGACACACCTTGGCTTCTAAGGAGCCCTTACAATGTCTGGATGAAGATTTCACCATTTGAGCACCTTGTCCTACTGCATTGACACACAACTATCACTGCTATGTACTGGTCTGGAAGCACTTCGTACCCATCTGGCATTTTTCTAAAAAAACTGTGCAAGGATAAATGACCACTAGTACCCAATTCTGACAATTTCTGAGAGACACCCCCAGCAGTCAGCACTAACAGACTGATGGTTGTGGCAGAGAATAGACACAGAATAAACTTTCTGCCCTTTGGCCAAATAAATTTTCAAACTTTCTCATCAGCTGCTGGATAGGGTCAACCCAACATACCCTAAACCCCTCAAAAGTACATTTTCAGGCTAATCTTTACTGGACATTTTTTCTTTTTTTTTTTTTCCATCACAGCTAAAACCATCCTGTATCAATCAAAACCTCCCTTTAGCTCTCTCAGAATGTCTTGCATTCTGGTTTCTTTCAGATGTCACATTCACTTCAGATTTTAGGTCATGTTAATTCAAACACTAATTAAAGCCATGTAGAGACTTGGGACACACTGTAGGCATCATAATACTTCTCAGCAGCTTTCTGGACCTCAACCCTTGAGCTTTAGAAGGTAAACCCATGAATCTGGGGCAATGCCATTTGGGCAGGATTTAAATTCCCAAATCCTTCCCTTTTAGAAGTCAAGTTTGTCTGAGAGACTGAGGGAACAGAGAGGAGAAGGCAATCCTGGTTTGTCAGTTTTTTTGTGCAGCTCTCAGCTGTGCCCGTCTCTGGATTTTGTTCTCAAGTGCTGAAATGTTTCAGCCTTCTCAGACAGGGAGAGCTGCCCTTTTGGAGTCTGTCCAAACCATCCATTAGGCTTCTCTTAGTGAATAAATTGTTCTGCTTGATTCATGGGCATCGCTCTTGTCTCTGAAGGGAGTTAACCAAATGTAACCGGGACTAGAGCACAGCGCTGCGCAAACAACTGGGACCAATTTGATCAATACTGAAACAAACAGCAAGAATTTTACCCCATCTGACAGAGGAGCTAATTGAGTCCTGAAAAGAAGCTTTGTAGAGGCAGGGAGAACATTTCCATGGGTATGTGACCATCCCTAAATTCCTCATTTCATACACAGTCTTCCCTATCATTCTTTGCCACCACTTCTTATCCTAATTTTCTCCATCAGCTTCTCAGAGCTACTGGGTGATTGTTGCACATGTTTTCCCCACCTTTCTCTGCACTCATCAGGAGCAAAATCTCAATGCTTGGACCAGCTGCAAGAGTTTATGCACTTCCTGCAGCATCTTTCCATTGCAACTCCACTGCTGCTTTCCTCTGAGCCAGCTCTGGGACAGCAGCACTCCACAGAGCTACATCCCAGCCCTGTGGCTCTGAGCTAGAGTGAAACCCACTTAGGTTCCTCCGGCAGCTGCTGTCTGGCCAGCTTGTTGCAAAGAGATCATCACCAACAGCTGCATTTTAATTTTCATAGTCATTCTCCCTCACTGGAAGTGCTGAATTGCACCGAGCTCCTGGGTAAGGTCCCCATCAGATTCTCCTGCTCCTTCTCCTGTCTTGGCCTTGCACAAGACTCCTTCCTGCCTCATGGAAGAGTCCAGGACTCAGGATAACAGTGTCCCATTAGCAGTTTTCTCAAAGGTTACAGTGATAACCAACAGCAGCTGCAGAACAGGCATCAGCTCTGTCTTTGTGTCTCCCTGGCCCCAAGAGCCCAAGGTGCACCCACGAGCCCTCACAGGAGGAGCCACACACGGCAGTGGAGCAGGAGAGATTTAGTCCCAGAATAAGAACCAGCCAGCCTTGCCAAAGTATTTATGAGCAGCTACTGAACCCTCAAATGGCAGCCTCAAAAGCCAACCTCACTTCACTCAGGCAGAGGCAAATGTTGAGGGCTTCTATTAAGGTTATTCAAGGTACAGCCTTTGCCTCCAGAGTAACCAAATGCATCTCTGGCCTATCATCTGCAGTGCAAACACCACCCAAATGCTTCCAGTGCTGACAAATATATTCTTCCATCATTGCTCAATTGCTGTTTGCCCAGTTTAGCTCCATGTATATTATAATAGCATTTAAAGCCAGAGCCAGCCTTCAAAAGTAGATGAATCTGAAACTAACAACAGAGGCATTTTCACTCTGAGGTCTGGATGAGAGCGTAAAATAACTGAACTTTGTTCCTGTGGCTTATTACATCATGCAGCCCCTCTTTGACTGAAAATATTTCTATTCCTCATTCCAGCCCATCTGTTCTTCAGAAAACTCCTTCTCTCTATTTACTTGAAAAACAACTAACTGGAGGCAAAGGCACTCCCCCACCCCCAGAGGAAAGTATGTTTGTAATTAGGCAGAGAGCACTCTATGTTTATTCCTGCTGGTGCATGTGCATGCAGGCACATGTGTGTGTACATGCCTATTTTTAGTCACACTGTCAAAATCAGCCTAATATTTCACAGCAAAGGAGGTCTTCTTGACCCGAAAAACACATCATTACTTCTAATTAGGAAAAAAAGAAACAGAATTGTCAAAAATATCTCTCAGCAGGGAAGACATGCTGTGAGATGATGGGACTTTTCCCGGCTGTTGTGTTTTCTTTAGTTTTAATTTGCTTTGGTGTAAAAACTGAGCCCAGTGAAATCCATCAGCCACCAGGGAAAGGAAGGAGGGTTTAGGATCTTTCTGTGTGGGTTGAGAAAGACATTTTGTATCTTCCTTTCAGATGAAAAAGTGCGCTTGTCCAATAGAGGTCCACTCATTCAGCACAGCCTCCCCTGCCTGGGCTGTGTTCAGGCTGTCCCTGCTGCTGCGCCTCTCCTGCCCTGGAAGGAGACCAAGCTGAAGTGGTACAAACACTGGTGCAACCCACACCATCAGTATGAGAATGATTTCCACTAAGACAGATGAGCACATCTGTAACAAGAGAGGCATTCTCCTCCTTTTGAAAATCTATAATGGGAAAATGACACATTCACCTCTGTCTTATTCCCTCCTTATTATAATCACTTCTGGGAAAAAGCCCTCTAATTTACCACTTCTGGGACAGTGCCTGCAATGAGCTGGGTCTCCAGTGAGTTTGTGGCCTCAGGACACAACTTTATATACACAGCAGCAGGAGCATGGAAAGACATTCATTGCACCATCCCTGGGAACAGCACCTGCATGCCTGCCAAGTCACTGGGACACAAACACTCTGAAGAATCCTACATGAGTCAGGGCTGAGCTCCTTTCAAACAGTGACTCCAAAACCACATAGAAAGGGGTGAAATCTCCTCTGACAACCTCACCAGTGAATTCTCAGAAATGGTTGGTGAGGGGAAATGCATTTGTAGTGTTTGACAGATGGAAATCCCTCAGACAAGGCAGCAGTTCCCTCCTCTGGCAGGGCAGGGAGGCTGAGCAGACCTCCAGGATGTGGAGGTCCAGGATTGGCATCCTCCCAACAGGATGCACAGGCTCAGGCTCAGCCATTCCTTAGGGCCTGATTTATTCCTCCCAGCACAGAGGAGAGGCTGTATCAATTTGAACAGTGACACTTGGTCACGTTTTTCTGTTCAGTCTAGCTAGATATGAAATTCCTCCATACAGGACATGACACACACACACTGCACAACAGCCCAAACTAGCAGGATTTCTAGGTAGTGTTGGAGAGCACAGTTCATATTTCATGCTCATTGTGGCCTTGGTATGTCTGTTTAAACCCTTAACTTCTACCTAATTTGGTTTCTGATCCACTTGCATCTGTACCTGGACCATAAATATTTGTATTACAAGGAACTCCACTGATGAAAGTCTACTTTGCTGTTCATGGTGTATCAAAAATCGTATTTTTCTAGATACAGGGTCTATTCATGTGCTTCTGCATTGTAATTCACACTTGGTTACTTGAAACAGAGAGGTTTCAGTGCAACTACTGAAAAGATGATGGTATACAAGACTATAAACTATAAAAACCTGAGCAGCAAACTACTGAAGAAAGTTTTCTTCTACCAAAATATTAAAAAAAAAAAGAAAGAAAAGAAGAGAGAGAAAAACACCCAACCCCCCCCCCAACCAACCCCACACCACGTAACCTGCTTTAAGTGTGCACTCCTGTTGAGAATAAAATGGGTTCACCATGTCCTGCTTTATCCACAGGGGTACAGAATGCAAGTGGTTTGCCTTTCCTCTCTTACCTCCTCCTGACATTGTCAGAAGACTCAGTTATGCCTGAGGAGTGCATCAGGCAGACAGCAACACTCAGTCCATTTAGCTCCATAAAGCAAAGCAGCTGTGCTTGCAACAAATTGTATTTCAATACAGAATGAAGCAGCTCTTGCAAAGTGTATTATTTCAGAGATCAGAGTTTAAAGAAAGTATTTGCCTGCTATCTGGAAGCATCACAGGTACAGACACAGCTTTGTTTTTATTTCATGGCAATTTACTAGTCTAAAAGACAGAAGAACCAGGCCTTTTTTAATGTTCTGATAGATCCAGTTTTGAGATTATGAAAATTATTTGCATATAGAAATTACTGTCCTTTTCTACTGCAGTCCATAGGAATACAACCCTTAACCAGGAGCAATGTGGTAGTCAAGGAAGATGTTTATCTACAGATCCAACTTAGACACACACAATGCACTTCTGAGTCCTTATCCTGAAGTCTCTAACCCCTTCCTCACTTGTGGCACTGAGGTACCACAGTGATTTGCCCAATTTGCTTTCCCAACTCACTGCACCCTGCTGGGGGCATCCTGCTTTCCCCAACAACCCCTCCATGCTCTGTGGCTCAATCTCATAGCCCACACCAGAGTGGGCATTTTCTTCCTGCTTGTCTGCAGCTTCACCTCTCTACTTGCCTTTGGATAGCATTAGTAAACACTGGCTGTTTTTCCAGGCTTGGCCAGAAGGGGTACAGCCGATTTCCTATGTATTGGCACCCATCCAGGACATCCATTAGCCACGAGTTCACAAACTGATACACCCTCCAAAAGGCTCACGGGCAACGCTATTGTTTCTAAAAAAAATTAACTTCAGGTAAATGAAAATAAGATTTACTGCTTGGGGCAGGTTGCATGCAGTAAATAACTCAGGATTTATGAATTGTCATCCATGAGGCTCCATTCACTCGCAGGGACAAGGAGCCCTTGCACGGCCCAGTCTGGGCACTGCCATTGAATCTCGGCTATTTGTGTGCATCATTTGAGCAGCTCTGGGTGTGGATCACATCTCCACAGGGCTAAGAACCACCCAGGCACCGTGGCAGGCCATCACAGCCACCTTATCCTGGTAGTGCTGGTTGATCCAGCCCTGGGCAGGAGCTCCCACCAGCCCCTCCTGCCCCCTTTGCCCTGCCCTCTGCCACACCAGCAGCATTTGTGAGCCAGGCAGGCACAGCTGGGTCTGGGGAAGGGGCTGCTGTGACCCCCTTGTCCTGGGCATGCTGGGCACCAAGGGGCACCAAAGGCCACAGTGGAGCCTCAAGAATGTCCTGCCAGGCAAGGCTTTCCTTGCCACTGCTCCCTCCCACTGGCTGCTCTGGGCTCTTTCAGTGCAGGCCAGTAGAAAACACAACACTCAGACTTAGAGACCTGCCCTTTTCCCCTCTGGGACCTTTTCCCCTTGGTCCCAGGCCCCACAGTCTGCTCAGCAGCATCAATCCTGAGCAGTGAAAGGTCCCTACCATCAGCACAAATATGGATCTCCTTCCTACCTTTGTTTCCTGTCTTTCCATGAATACTGACTTCCATCCAACCACACAAACATTGTAAGACTGCCCCACCAAACATGGAGTAGATTTCTTACCCCTAGACAGCTCATCAGACCCTCACAATTAATTCACCAGTGCTGCATGTCCCAAACATCCTTCAGCAAGGGCTAGTACAGCACACCTCGGGCTCAATGTCAAACCAGAACCTGAGGGTTTTGCTGCTTCAGATCCCTCAATTTGTCCAACCTACAATCTTTTAGCAGTTTCACACACCACTTCCAGAAATACATTCTTAATAACACTGTTGCAAAACAACCTCAAGGGAGCTGGTGTCACGGGCGACAGAGCCACCATCACTCCCTGAGTGTGCAGCCCATGAAGATGAAGATGAGCCATCTGCTTCCCAGCACTCTGAGCAGAGCTGACCCTTCACAAACTCCCCCCCAGGACCTGCTGGTAGCAGAGGGTGGAGGGGAAAATTTAACTTTATGCTTGTGGGATTTAACATCACGGTAAAAATCCCAAACCTGAGTCCCCGTCTGTTTTTCAGTATAAACATGGATTTTCTGTGGCAAAGGGGGATTTTAATATGGAATAGGGATATCCCTATGAAACAAAAGCTGTTTATGATTATCCAGTATTGTGCCATATTAAAGACTGTTACCACCAATAGCATGGATAGATCAGGGTTGGTTGTGGTTGGCTTTGTGTCACTTTTCCCTTCTCTTCCTGGGGGCTTCAAACCCAACTTAAACCTTGGGTGAACAACCACCCAAACAATATGAAAATCCCCACAAGCAAAAGTCCTTTGAGCCAGCAGTGGGAAAAAAAGCTTTTACCAAACCAGCACAAAATGGAGAATGCAGGAGAGAAGCAGTGCCAGGGAGGCTGGCAGCATCCTGGGAAAATGGTGATCTTGGAGGCACAGGTAGAGTGAAATCTTCCCCTCAGTTACCAAAGATACAGCACTGAGCATAGCAATGGGGAAACTTCATCAAGGCTCAATTCAGACAAAACTAAAACCCATAAAAAATAAAATTATTTATTTGAATTCACATTCTTTTCCTGAGGTCGACAAGTTTTAACTAACAGGTTGATTCTGTCACCAGCTTTGCACACAGAGCTATGGAAAATGTCAGAATTTCAGTCATGCTTGCTTCTGGCTGTTATTTGTAGTAGCTGGTAATTCTTAATAATCCCTCAGAGCCATCAACTCTCTAACTGTAAAAATAGATTCACCATTAATGTGTAATAGAAAATAGGTGATTTCAAATAAATTTTAAAGCTGAAATTTAATCTCACAGGAAAAAGTCCCAGAGATATCCAGAAGGAAAAATGCCTTGTTGGGACAGGTTTTGTATGGAATTGCAGCCATGGGAGCACCACTGGACTCAGAGGAAGAGTACTCCTCACAAACCTTGAGGAAAAGGAAGGATGACTGTGAGCAAAGGGTCCATTGCCTTCTAAAATTTTTTATTTTTAGGATTCATTACCATATATTACACATAGCAATGTGTCAGGCCATCTCTCTAGGTTGAGTTTTTTATCATTTCTCCTAGGGAACCATTCCTTTTATCAACAATCCTCAAGGCTGTGTCTACATCTGGGAAGAATTCCCACAGCCTTCGGTGGAGCTACAACAACTGCCAGCAGCAGATCTGCTAAGCCCACCCTAAAACTGCTCTTAACTTCCTTTGCTGCCTCTTACCTAAAGCCCCTTTGGGCTAGAACTTCTCTTTCTTCTAAGTGGCTCATCCCTTAAAAGTACTCTCAACTTTTCAGTGTTTCAGCAAGGAAAATTTAGCTGCTGTAGCTGCTCTTTCAATCCACCCCACTCACACACTCGGTCTGGTATGGAGCCTCCTCCTACACATTTTTGGACACTTCTGTGAAGCAAGCAGAAGCCCCAAGCCTGCTGAGGTGCGAGCAGGTCTGGCACAGGATGCAGTCAAAGAAACCAGAGGATTAACAGCCATTAGGGAACCTCAGCCAGGCTTCAAACATAAAACCCAATACTTCCTGCGTGGCTGAGGAGCACATGCCTGGGGACAGTGGCCCTTTATGTGCTCCCAGACATGCTGTGTGTGCCTGGGTCTCCAGAGGCCAATGAGCTTCATTCAGCAGGGGCAAAAAATAGACAAAGATGAAATCAAATATCATGACATTTTCTAAACGTTTCTAGTCAAACAGAAAATTAAACAGGCTCAGTTTTATTGCCAGAATGTTAATTTATGCACGGCTTTGGGGAAAGCAGACTCAGGCACACACACAGAAGGTCAGGTTTAATGCTGTTATTAGCTGTCCCTTCCTTCCTCCTAGAAATGCTCACAGAGTTACTTCCCATTCAAAGGGGAATATTTAACACAGGGAACATGTGGGTGAAGGGCTGGAGATTTATACAAAGGAGGAAAGCAAGGGCAGTTCAAGTCACTTGGTGGCAGACAGGCTGAGTGGGCACTATTCACCCCAAAATGATCTCTCCCTCTGCCCATGAGACTTCTCCTCTAACAGGGGTGTGGATGCACTGTACTGGGAGAGGTTGGGTTGGTTTATGATGCAGTGACACTAAAATCTGTTATTCTGTGACCATAAAATACGGAGTGGGAGAGTTTACCTTCTTCAAATACCAAAGGCTCAATTAAGAAACAAACAAGTGATACTGAAACAAAGTTCTGATGAAATAAGTTAAAGGAGTAGATATATTCCTATATCATGGTCATTAAAGCACTGTAAGAAGGGTAGGAAAGGTGGATTAAAAATAACAAAGCATTCCTAAGTACAAGTGTTGTTCCAGGCTTCTCAAAACCAGGATTGGTGCTGTGTCTGCACGTGGATGTGTACATGGGTATCCCATACACTCTGGCTGCAGGTTGAACCCCGTTTCCAGGCAGTGCAGAACACAGCTGGCAATGTGGAACCAGCACTGGATGCTCTGGCACAGATATCATATCCTCATGCACAGAGGAGAGCTGGGCCAGGCACAGAAAGGAGGGGAATTTGGAAAAAGTGCCAAATCCTCCATCTCCAGAGGCTCCAAACACCAGCTGCAGCTGTGAAAATGGATCCCCAAACCCACCTGCATCGTTAGAGGAAGAGGGAACCTCCTTCCTTGAAATCCCACTGCACAGAGCCTATGAGCACAGTGTCACCGGCTTACTGTGGACAGCAGCTGGTGTGCAGGTTTCCACGGAGCTCTGGTATTTCTGAGCTGATTCTGGATCATCTTTCCAAGATCTCTGGCAACTGAAGGAGCTGGATGGAAAAAATGGGCTGACTGTAGATGAAATGTGAACCTGAAGCGCTTGCTGGAATGAGCACTCATTACATTCAAAGGCTCACAAGAGAATTGAATGCTGTAATGATTTTTTACAAGTTTCAGTGAACAGATGCATTGTGAACCCCTCACAAAATCCCTCTTCTGAATTCATATTTACCAGCCCTTGGAAGTGTCTTTTTCTTGGAAGATCAAACACCCTGACTCCTTCCAACTAATTAAATAGATTTCCCTGGGAATAAATTGCAGTTGTCACCTAATCAGATGGTGCATTTTAATATGATGTTGACTTTCTAGCGCTGAAGTATGTGAATTCCACAGTGTTTTGCTTAGACTATGTACCCTGCTTACAACTCAAGCTTAGTTTGCTAACAAAGAAGTTAACAGCTCACTGGAAAAATTTATGCCACCAATTCAAGCTCCCTTTTCAGGTTTCTTGGCTTCTTCCTTCACATTCTTACTAGGGTGTCACTGCTTTCCTTTTTTTTTTTTTGAAAGCTCTGAGAACTTAGCACATCACCAACATTCCTTGTGTCTTCTTGCATACTGTTTGTGGTCATGCCAAGATGCTCAGTGTCCCTTAGCTGTGGCTCAAGCCCTCTCCAAAATTAGATGTAAATTCTGGGTAAAAGTTTCATCAACATGCCTAACAGCTCATGTTTACAGAACAGCAGTGCCAGAAAAAAAAGTCTAAACTCAGCAAGCAAAGACACAACAATGATTTCTGAAGTCATTCACTAGGAAGGATTTCAGTTGTCCTGATGTGTCCCAAAGCCATCAGCAGTGTCAGCCCTTTGTCACTACTGCAGGTGATGGAAAATGCAACCCAAGTCAAACCAGGTGGAGAAACTGATGCACTCAGTGAAAGAGTGTTCATATAGTTTTTAAAACCAGGAATGGGCTGATCCAGAAATTCAAAGTTTTCGGTGATTTTAGTACCAATGGGACCAAGTGCAGAAGATAACCCTGGAGAGATGACAATGTAGACTAAAACAAACTGAGCCTCTTGGGATGGTGAGCTTCTTGGGAGCAATATCCCATATTCTCCCATGGTGGTATAACTATGAAGCAACTCCATCTGGTAACTCATATCCCTTACCCCAGTGAAATACCTATGCCCCAGTATCCTGTGTGACCAAGCCCTGAGCTGCACCTGATCACATTGCATTTGTTCCCCAGAGCAGCTTAGAGAGATGCAGTTCCTTGCCAGGAGCTTTTCAGGGTACCACCAACCATGTGCCAGCTTCTTACTCATAGTCAGTGTCGCAAAATCAAAACATTACCAAAGTCTTGTGGTGCAAGCCATTAACACATTGAAGTCACTAAAGGTGACACTTGCACTTGTGCTCTAGGTTCTGCTCTAGCATTAGTCCCAGGCTAAGCAGGAATCCATTTGAGTGGGAGCCAGGATTTCCAGGGCTCTTGTGAAGAACCCTCCCAGTGCACACAAAAATACAGGCCAGGTATATGAGCTTATAAGTGAACATTGAGCAAAGGGGTTTGAGGGCACACCAAAGGACAGGAAACCCCACTAGAAGAACTCTGCTGAAGTTGCAAAGGCCATGGAACAGGCCATGAAATACACTGAAATGTTTACATGACCAAAAGGTCAATCACACCAAGTATATGTATTCAGTAAACTTTTTAGAAGTGGATTTTTTGAAAGAGGAAGCAAATTGTCTCTCTCTTCTCCTTAGATGTCTTTTCCTCCAAACCAATATGAACAAAGCATGACTAAACTTTCTATCCCTCTTACAAAGAGTGATGGTGGGTCAGCAGGGACACAAGCAGAACACTTAAGTCCCTCTGCTACAGAAAATCAGGCTAGTAAATTGTTCTCAAATTGGACAAACTTGGTGTGGTTTGTTTGGGGTTTTTTAGGTTAAGTGGGGTTAATGTTTGGATGAGAAGCACATTCCAGTGTGATTTCACCACTGAAATCCAGCCATCTCTGGGGTGGAGTCCTGCAGCTGCTGGTGGTGCACATGTATTTTGCTCAATATATCCAAAGACAACTGAGGATACATCACTCTTGGGGTAGGATGCTGACTTGAGCATTCTTGGTCTTGCTCTGTGTGCCAGGGAAAGTAAAGGACTTTTGCTTTCCCTGAAAATTGCTGTATTTTTCAGCTGTATTGATTGCAAGGGGGAAAGACAAGATACCTCCCTCATCAGAAAGGCAGAAGGCTGACGGTGGCAGCACAGGAGGACAGCTCTCTGCAGTAACAACCTGTCCTCCCACTCCTGGCCTTCACATCTACACCTCCTCCCCAAGGATCACGCAGCACCACCGTGCTGGCTGCCAACCTGAGAGACCCTGAGTGCAGATCAGGGAGCTCTGAGGAACACCAACATGTGCTGGCACTCACCTGGCAGTCAGGAGTGGCACCTCATCCCTTCACCTGGCAGTCAGGAATGGCACCTGATCCCTTCACATCCCCAGACAATGACTGAGCAGCCAGGAGCTGTGCAGGGCTATTGAACACACAGAGCAAGATTCCACCTATTAATTGGCCATACTTTTCCCCCAACCTCCCCTCTCCTCATGCCTTGCCAGCTCGCTTCATCCTTCCTCAGAGCAGGCTGAAGCCACTTCATATCCTGCTGGCTTTACTCCAGCTGCCTTGACACAACACAGTTTCTCCAATTCCTAATCACACATTTCCTGGCACAATCCCCATTGGAAAACCCAAGTTCTGATAACGTTCAATGACCTTTCCTTTATTATTTCCCACGGCACTCTTCGGTCCCCAATAGGTTCTAAAACTGGGATTTGCCTTCCTGGAAAGACAGACACTGGGGGTGAATGACTCAAGGGCTTGGCATGAGGCTTCAGCAGCCTGGGACACAAGAGCAGTACCTCCCCCCATCACACAGCAAATCCAACAGTAGGAAGTATTATTTTGCAGGGCTGTGCTCCGTGATTTCCTAGAAAAGCAACAAAAATGCCACATGTGTTTGTGTTTCCATGTGAATTCAGCACAAGGAAATCCACACAGGCCACATGTGGTTTAGAAATTGTAGGTGTTGTGAGCCTCGTGTCTGCATAATGTCTTGCCCTTGGTATGCAGTAAACATTCCACATCTTTAGGGGAAACTCCCACATAGGCAGGGGAAGGAGGGGCTTTAAAACCCCAGATCCAAACTTCAGCACAAAGGCACGAGCGGACAATAAATTTTCCATCTGCAAAGGAAGCGTCCAATTTCACCCGCTGATTTTGATACGCTGCTTTAACGAGGAGACTGTGCAACAGCAATCACAGAGGGACCAAAAAAACCCTGCTTGGCCACATTTAAACTCTGAAGAGAGAAAGATGCCTGAGAGTTAAGGGTCTGCCAACCCCCAGGTCACACTGCAGAAGCCGACGGGGCCAGATTTCTACCCAGCTTTGCAGCTCACAAACAGAGCCTTGTTCAGAAAGAAAAATCAGCTCTTATCTCACTACCAAAAAAGTCAATATAGTAGAGCACTCAGCTTGGAACAAGATTCTGAGCAGTTGCTAAATTATATCCTCCATGTCAGAAGAAACTTGACTCTGGATAAATGCAGAGTCCTGACTCTGGGATAAATTTTTGCCTGTCACATGGGACCATAAGTGTGTCCCTCTGACAGCCCCCTCTGACATAAGGATGTATGTCCCAACATTGTTTTATTTTTTTCCCCATTTTATATTTTAAAAAATTATAAATATATTTATATTTAATATAAATATTTTAAGAAAATATTATAAAAATAATAATTATAGAATCTGGTTCTAAATGTAGAATAATTCAATCTGAAAGACAAAGAACATAAAAATTACTTGAGCTGAAGCAAGAATGTGCCTACTCCATCAAGCCAAATGTTCCCTTAGATTTTCTGCTGAAGAAAAACCACAGATTTTGATTCAAATATGAATTGAGATTGAAAATCTAACATTCATAGAATCATTAAGGTTGGAAAAGACTCCCAAGATCATTTAGTCACACCTATGAAGGAGAAGTCGTGTGGGGAAAAATTGTTTGAAGAATGATTAAAAAAAAAAGAAAGCCATGAGGTCATTTTTATTAATTCCAGGTTGAACTTTGTAGATTAATTATGGAAGAAAAAATAGGTACTGACAGCTCAATGTTGACTTTTAAGCTGGTTATTAGAACAAAGCAGGCCGAGCATGATCTTTAGAGGAAATATCTTCTGATAGGGTGCTGGTGCATGTTTCTTAGGTAACTGGACTCTGGCCAAACCATCTGGCTCTTCTGCATTTCATTCTAACAAAGAGGGCTTCACAAAGCCTGGAATAAAATCCTGTGCCCAAGAAATGTAAGAAACATGCTCAGAAATGTGCCATTCAAGCAGATATTTGATATATTTCTGAAGGATTTAGAGGAAAGAAGGTACCAAAATTAAAAACAAAACCTGAAAAAAGAGCTTGTACCTGAGAAAAAAGCAGTACAGTACCTGCATTGTGGGATTTTGTATTATTTGATCCTCTGTAGGAAACAAGCTGCAACCATATTGAAAGAAAAGTCTCTTTCTCCTGGGGCAGAAGAGAGCAGCAATCTCTGGGTCACAGTTCCCTAACCAGACCCTCGATCAGGAAGCCCCAGAATGTAGTTTGCCTGCCTTCTTTCCACCAAAACTCAGGGAGAGCCACCTAAACCTGAACACAGCAATGCTTTCCTCTGATGTAGACAAGCAAGCAAAGCAGCCCCAGCCCAAATCACAGCCTGCTCATCTCCAGCCTGTTCAGCGCCAGGGAGAAACACAGGTCCTCCTCAAAGTCCCCTCAATCCACTGCCTTCCATCTTGGTAGCTAAAGCAGATTTGGATTCACAGGCTGTCCATTGTGGAGAACACGAATATAACTGTGGAGAACATTGTGGAGAACAAGAAAATAACTGTGTCCTCATCTCTCATTCAGAGCAGCATCAGCACACGCGGACTCCAAGCCTTACAAGACAAACCTGTGTTGAGCTGACAACCACAGAAAGTTTGGCAGGGAAAAGGGGATAATTAGGACTCTCAGCAGATGCTCCTAATCTGCTCTCCAAGCCAGATGGGGGCTTTATTGACAAATTCCTTGGGTTCATTTGGGTGTCAGACAAGTTTCTCCCAATTTCAGGCCAGACAAGAGCTCTGTCATGTCCTGCACAGTGAACTTATGCTGTGTGCCTCCTCTCCATCACAGGATCAAACAACAGGACACAGCAGAGAGAGACTGACCTTTGCCAGCTCTGGGACATCCTGTGACATCTCATTTCTCTGTCAAGGCTCATCTGTTTTCATTCATGTTCGCACCTGCACTGCATTTGTGGCAGATGTCCCCACGCAGACAACAACCCTGGCTCCTTGAAGTGACCTGTGACAGTCCTTGCACAAGGTGAGAGGGTCTGCTCCACACAGGACAGGCAACAGCTGGCAGGACAAGTCTGATTGTTCCAAGGGAGCCACAGGTTTGTCCTGCAGGTGAAGGAGTAGAGCTTCTCTGGCAGTGCAGGAGGGTTAGAGATCTCCCAGCTGCGAGCTGTGTATATGTGTATGCAAATTTAAACAATTATAACAATTTAAACAATTATTAACTATGAAACAGCACTTATGGTGCCTGATAGTTATTCTTGGAGCTTTTGGTTTTCATTGTCCTGGGAATCTTATATTGACCTGTGGACCTGGAGTGTTAAACCTATGGTTCAAGTTAAGTAAACAGCTCTGACCCCATCATCAAGCTTCCCTTTGTCTTTTCTGCTCCTCCAGGCTCCCAGCAACACCAGGTTTTACCCTCTGCTCCAGCTCCTCAGGCAGTTGGACAGATGGCCCTGCCAGCATCCAGCACCCTCTGCATGAGCAGGGATGGCAAACTGCTGAAGCCAAAGGAATGGGATATTGACAGAGCTCATCAGCAGAGTTAGAGCCAAGGAGCCCTGATCCACGAGGCTGCGCTCCTGCAGAGCCCTGGGCAGCTCCCTGCCAGCCCTGCCCAGCAGGGTCACACAAACACAGCCACCTCTCCCCTTTCCCACTTCCCAGCTCCTCACTTGGTCGATTTCAATCTCAGCAAAACCAGGCCTTTGCTGCTCACTTTCATCATTGACTCTGCAAGGATCTGCAAGGAACTGAATTTCTTCCACCTCACCTGGAGTGAGGGTCAAAATCCAAAGGCAAAACTTTTTGCCTTATCCAGAAGCTTTTTCTCTGCATGAGTGGTCTCAAAGGTGTTAGCAGTGAGTGCATCAACTTTTCATTTTGCACTTGTTCAGCTTTCACTGCCCTAAAACAACTTTTTCCCTCAAGTGAAAAGGTGCATAAACATCAAAAATCTTTGGTCTTAGTATAAATGATGGATGGAGAGTGAACCACTCCAAAGGGTGCCAAAAGGAGCTGGTCCCCTCTCTCATGTTCCCCCCATTTATCCTCTTTGCCACAGCTCTGGTGCTCAGCAGAGCCTGCACTGAAGCACCTCCCCACATACAGCAAACCTGCTTCTGGCAGCTGATCAAGGTGCACCTTCCCAGCACAAAGTCTGCCAAAGACCAGGACCTGTGCCAGGGAGGAGATGGAAAGACACAGCTGGGAGCAGGGAGAGGATGGAACAGTTCACTGCTGCCAGGAGGAAGAGATCAGCCGCAGCATCTAAAATTCACCCTCGTGGCTCTGGCTACCAAGGTGTGACTGAAATAGAGAAGAGTGAACAGAGCTGGAACCTGTGCGCCTCCTGACTGCAGCAATTCCGCTCCCCCTTGATGCCTCACTTTGCTCCTGTTCACCAAATTTTTTCTTAGAAACAGGGCAAGAAACTCCATTTCATATTTTCCAGCCTATCTCCCCTCCTGATTTGATTGCAGAAATTTCAAAAGCATCCAAGAAATGAATTTGCCTGATTTCTAATGGGAAAAAAATATCAAAAACCCCTTTGGCTGCATCACCATAACAGCCCATATATGCAGCCTGCCATAAAAAAATAACAGCTATTTACTGAGTGATATAAAGATTAGTTTAATGCTATAAATACTTCCAAACATTGTTGAAACATTAACTAATCCACTCTCACAGCAGCTCCTTGTGGCAAATAAAGCCCATTCTTTCTGTGTGGAAAGGGGTTTAGAGCAGAGATTTCTCTAGATGTGCAGCAGCATCTCCTGGAATTGGCTCTGGAACTGTCAGTGCTATCAGGGACCCCCTTCAGGGATGGACCATGTTCTGGTGTGAGGGCTAAAAGAAACACAAACCTCAGCTGGATGCTCTTTAGGAGGAGGATGGGGACCTTCTCACACAGATGTAGATTGTTACCTTCCACTGAGAGGCAACATCTACTTAATCACAGTCAATTATTCTGAAATAAGCATAATGTTGTACTTCACTGGATGGATCTGATTAAAAGATGAGAGGGACCAACAACAAAAAAACAGGCTCCTGACCTCAGCCAAAATATAGTATATAGCAGTTGATGGCACAAAATTGCTTTCCACAGGCATTTCAGACCCTCACAATTATTTTGGTCTATGATGGTTAAACCACCCTGAAACCACTGTGGTGAAAGGGGTAGATATAAATACCAGTGTAATGCATCTTCATTAATGTCTCCTTAGATTTTAGAAAACACATGCCACCCCTCTAATAATTCTCATTTTAAACCCAAACATACTTGGGTGTCTCCTAAGGTGCCACCATCTCCATCTCCTTGTGGAAGTCACAGACTGGAGGTACAACCAACACAGAGCTGAGCTTGTACTGAATGTTGCTCCCTCACAGGTCAGAGGAGATTCCCACTGCTGGGAACATCTGTGATTTTGGAGCAGTTACAGGAATGTCTCTAATCCTTTCTGCACTGGTCCCTTCAGAAGGCAAAGGCAGGGGTTATCCAGAGAGCAAGGCTGGACCTTGCCAGTCCAGCTAGGAGGACACTGGTGCTTTTTGCTCTTCTCTCTCTGAGATGGGAATTTGGTGCTAATCCCAGCTGAGTGGCAGCTAAATCCTGGGGAGAGCCATCTGCCACAGTCCAGCAGGAGAGAGTGACATCCCTGGGATGGGCTCAGCTGCACAGGACACAGACAGGAGGAGGCAGCTCTGGAGCTTCTCTCAGTTGTTCCCGGCAGTTTGGAGCAGTGGAGAGAGCATCTCTGAGTGGACACAGGAACCTGGCCTGCCTTTGTGCATGTCAGGGGTCATACTGGGAGCCCCTGCACTGAACTGTCCCCACAGCCTCCTTGGGGACATGCCAGCAAGAACAGATATGCAAACAAATCTCCTATTTTCATAATTCAACAAACACACTGGAATATTTTTGTTAAACATTGAATGGGGGGAAAAAAAAGCTTTGAAATTCCTATTTTGACATTTCTAAAGTAATAAGTCACAAGGAATACTCTGGGGTATTTATAAGAATCTTTGTTTAAATACAGGTTATAAAGAGAGATATGGTTTTTATTTGAAGTGAGGATGGAGGGTGGGATCTGAAAGTTCTTGTTTTGCTGTGTGGGGTTTTGAGGTGAGAACATTTGAGTTTGTATCCAGGTTCAGGAAAAAGGAGAGGGGAAAAAAGACACTAACTCTTAACTTTTTTCCACAGACCAAAGCCACTATCCCTGAGCATCTCTACTCACCACCCCCCATTGCTTACATTTCCCCATCAAAACCATCATGGATCAAGCAAGGTTATGTCCACAGCCTGCTAATTAAGGTTACAGAGTCCTGGGTTTAAGAAGAGGAGGAAAATACCCACAGTAAAGGTTGCAAGCAATTAAACCCCACTGGGAACAGAGTCTGGAAAATTCAACCTCGTCCTGGCCAAGAGCTTTCCCCCTGTGAAATATTTCTGGAGCAGCGAGGCAGTAAACAGCACATGGAGCTGCTGCGCTCCACATGGCAGAAACCTGTGAGGAGCAAACCCTCGCAGCCCCTGCAGGGAGGGACACAGGAGCTGGGAAGAGGGGCAGGTTTTGGTCCTGTCATTGCCCACTCTGCTGAGAGATGCTGGTTTACTGCATCACACAGGGCTAGGAAAGCCAGGCTGAGCTCCATGGCACCACATGGGGACAATGGCCACGGGCCACCAGGGATGACAGAGCACACCCAGGGAGGCTCACCAACCTTCTGTCTGCCACCAGCTTTGTTTTCATGCAAAATACCCTCCCCACAGAGCCCACCACAGCTTGCCTGGTGGATTTTGGATCATGTTGGTCTAAAATGAACATTGTAGTGTCAGGTATCTCTCTGGGGGATGGGGTAACGACTAACACAGGACTCCAGGCAGGTACATCTGCTCCAAACACAACCAGAGCCACCAGTCTCACACCAGGATGCTCTGAAATCAAACCCCATCTGTCTGCAGAAGGTACTGTGTTATCTGTGAAGAGCTGAACTCCTGAGCTCAGTGATGCTCCTGGGGGACAGCTGAGGGATGCAGCTTTGGCACTTATCTTGTCACTTCCATGTGGCAATTATAAATCCAGTTGGTTGGATTTACACATGCCAGCTGGCTCTCTGGGGGTGAAAGGGTGGGATCTTGTCAGGATTATCAGCTGGGAACGTGGATTTGGGTCCAGAGGAGCAAGTGAGCATTGAGCTGTGCTGCTTGCAGCCGTGGAGCAGTTTCAGCCAGGCCCCCAAAAGCAGAAGGAAGTGTCAAAGTCCAGCCCAGTGGAGAACACAAACATTGGAGTAAAGCAATCCCAGGAATTGAGGCAATAGGCTGGTATTAGAGCAGGGCAGGAAACAATGTTATCATCTAAGGAGAATGTGGTATTTTGCAATGTTTTCTTGTCCAAGATCAGTGCAAAAAGTCTTAGTAAGAGTTTTTGGCAAACCAAGTTAAAAAAAAATAAAACCCCTCAAGATACTATTTCAAGCGTTCAATCTGTAAAGACCTCACTCCCTAATTTTCTCTTAAAGGACAGAGGAGCCATTTTAACTCATAATTTATCAGGTTTCTCAGTGTTAAACAACACAAAAAAAGACAAACCAGTCCTGACTCCCACAGGCATCTCCCTGCCCTGGGTATCATCTGCATCCTTTAGTACCTGGCTCCTCCTGGCCGTGGACACACTCCTGCATCCACCTAGGGCAGAGTCCCTCCTTCCCTCCACCCTGCTCAGCCAAGGGAATAACCAATTAGAAAACAAGCAGGAACCATGGGCTTTCTGCTAAAACTAAGCCAAGCAAGCAAGATCTGTAGCACAGCTGGAAATTAGTGCATGGTTGTACATCTGCAGATTTACTGTTGCATCCTAATCCAGAGGCCCCCAGCTATTGTGATTTAAGTGCCCATGGGACCAGCCAAGGAATGTAATAAACGCATGGACAAAAAAAAAAAGCAAAATACAGTATCTGGAACAGAAAAGCCTCATAATAAAAGCTGAAACAAGGGTGTTGACTTTTCCCCTGCACATACAGCAGAGCCCTCGCCTCCCCACCTCTGTTCCAGGAATTAAAACAAGGAGCTATGCCAACACCTTCTCACACAAGGGACAATGATGCCCTCGACACCAATTCAAACTTTTCTCAGGCGTATACTCCAGGGTCTGGTGATGCAAGACCCTCACATTGTTGTTAACTCCATCATTTCAGGGACAGAGCACCCATTTCCATAGGCTGGAACAGGCAAAACCATGAGGAGGGAACAATGGGGAAGTCATGGTTTCACCGTGGAGGGGGATCTGTACCCTGGCTGGCAGGAGGGGCCCAGGAGGGGACAGTGCTGCCAAGCCTGGGACACCCATCAGGGTCAAGGTGTGCACTGACCCTGTGTGACAGAACTGCCATGGCCAGGTGGAGCAGGGACAGCTGCTCAGGGGAGGCAAGTGAGGGTGACAGGAGCAAGGCAGGGGCCCAGGAAAGAAGCAATTCTGAACAGTCAGACCAGATAACTCAAGGAAAGCATTATCAAGAGAGCCACTCACAAACACCCTTTTTTAAGGGGAGAGACAAAAATGATCCCAGTTTAGTCCTATGCAGGATAAATAAAGCCCTCAGTGATTTGCTAAGCCATTTGTGCAGACAGCCAGACTGACACAACAGCAGGGACTGCCTGGAATCAAGGAGGGGTGTCTGTCCAGGGAACAGACTCTGCACACAGCCAATACTCGTGCTCTCCATTCAAGCCCCAGGGCTTGGGCTCTTACCACACGACTTCTCCAGAAAGAAAACAAATTTCTCTGCTTCACAGCCACAGAGACAAAACTCAAACCTATTCACCCTAAAGATTAGTCACAGTAAGAAAATTAGATTAAATCTGTTGGCTGCTGAGGGCCCCAGCTCAAGGCCGCTGGGTCTCTGTGAGCTGCAGCAGTAGGAACAGAAACAGGAAAGCACATTGACCCCAAAAATGCATTTACTCTTTCTTGCACATGGACCAGAACCTGTAAAATGAGCACAAAGCTGCAAAATGGCTGTCCTTATCCCGCTCCTGCTCCAGCAGACCTGCAAGCAGGCAGAAAGATGCCCTGGGAACAGAATGGAAAGGGGTACAGGTGCTTCAAAAGCAATGAAAACCTGCTGCAGCAAAAATCCAGCCCCCACCAAAGCATGGTGCTGGAGCAGGCTGCTGACATTCCCTCCACAAGCCATGCTGCCAGGGTAGCCTTCTCCAAATGAGATTTCCACCCCATTCATTTCGATAACACAGCCTGTACCCTTGGGAAGAAGGGGGAAAATGAAAAAACGCAGGAAGATCAAAGCTCTGCAAGTCCATAATATTTTATTAGTTCCTTCCATCTGTCACGCACCAATGACTCCTCGGGAAATAAGCCCCCTCTTGAGAACTGCTACCTTTTCCTTGCCGGCTCCGGCTCGGGAGCAGCCGCTATTGTGCTCCTTTATTGGTATTTGTTCCATCTGAACGAGCTCCGGCTCCTCATTCACAAACCAGCCTCGGCTCCTTGAATCGGAGGGCGAGGGAGGGGGAGGGCTGGAGGAGGATCTCGCTGCCTCTCTTATCTCTTTCACGTCCCGCCCGGTGCCGTCTGCATCAATGGAGAGCTCGGGAATCCTCGGGCTTTGTTCTCTCCTGCACGCCGGGGCTTTTTCTGCTCTAATAGCAGGTAGCAGCAATAACCCTGAGCGCACACAATCGTACAAATCCATCTGCCGGGGCGAGGGAAAGATGCGACATGCTGCTTGTGGAGAAAGAAAAGCGCTTTGGGGGAGCAGGGAAGAGGAGGGGGAAAACCTCTTGATTTCCTGAACGCCTCTGAATAAGGCAGAGCAGAGGGAGAGTTTTATAATGGAGAAAACCGCCTTGGTCTGCTATTATCAGGATGCAAATGGAGGAATTTGAAAAGCTGATAGCAGCGAATAAACTCCATGAGATGCTGTGCTGTGGAAATGGAAAGGCTCCCACCCATCCCACTCCAAAGGCACTGCAAGCAAGAATTGTCCTGTTTCCTCCAGAGCTGTGAGGCTCTTTCACAAATGTATAATGGAGACAGACTTCAGTCGCCCTGACTTTCACCATCAATTAATGATGCCTTAAGTGGAAGCATCTTAAAATGTTCAAGCTCCCAGATCCCACTCAATGGAATCAACTCAAGCATTCAAAATTGCCCTCAACTCTTGGCTTTAGGAGGGTTTGACCTTGTTTCACTGAAATCAAGCTTCTTGACTGAACACAGGCTCAAGCAAATGGAGAAGCTTTAGTATGGAAGCCCTCAGGACAGCAGACCCAAGCAGGGCAGCATGCCCTGGGCACACATCCCACACTTACACGGGTGGGTGGGTGCAGACACGTGCTCCCATCTGTGTTCTTCATCCGTGGCGCTTTTGGCAGAGCTGCAGCTCCTGGGTGAGGGATAACCCTGCTCTGTTCCTCATTAGGGCTTTTGCTGATGCCCTGCTGGTGACTTCACATGGACGGTGCCCCCTGTGCTCGGCACCATGCTGGGTAATGGCTGGCTCCAGAAGGAAACTGCTCCTGCTCCTTGGCCCCAGAGAGAGCTGCCTGCACGGTTCAGCTGCTGCTTTCCTCTGACCCATGCCTCCCTCTTCCCCTGCTCCATCTGTCTCTGTAATTCAGGGCTTGCATTTCATCCAGCCTGGCACTGCCTTTGCCAGCCACTGCAGATGTTCAGCTGTGGATATTTGGCTGGTGTGAGTTTCTCCATGGCAGAGCAGGTGGAGTAGCTGCCCCTGCCATTCCCTGACCTCTTTCTCTAGGCCCCCAGAAACATCTTCTCCTGGTCCCATGGTGAGCCAAGAGCACATGGAGCTTACAAAAGACCTTAAGGTCATATCACCTGCTTCAGAAAGTCTTATTCACAGTGCCCTAGGCCCAGGTTGCACATGGCAGAATGGAACCCCTTTTTGTTCAAGGGCTGTGAACAGAATCAGAGTAGCTGGGTAACCTCTTTGTTCTGCCTGAGAGAAACTATGTGAGATACAACATGCTGGAATAACTGTGCACAATCTTCACCTCCGAAACAAAAGGGAAGACCTAGTAATGGACTATGGGAAAGACAAATATTTTCTTTTTTGATCCCAAGGGTGTGTTTCCCCTTATTTAATAGGGCATTAAACCCAAAGACTATCCCTGGATGTGTTTCCTTTCTTGGGGATATTTCACTACCACCTGGGCATTCCTAAGAGGATATGGTTAGGATTAGGGCCCCTGCCACTCTTCCCTTCTGACACCTTAACACCTGTATAGAAAGAAGCCATTCCACTTTTTCACACCAAAGACCATGGAAGCCAAGCAATTAAAAAAAAGAGAGGATTTTGAAACCAGCGCTTCACTGAAGTATCTCTTCCCTAAAGCTTTGCCACTCTCACTCAGTGATCTCAGGAATCAGCATATCTGGATTTTGAGGCGCATCCCTTCCTTCAGCAGAAAACAAGCAGGCAAACTCCAGCGAGCATTCTGCATGTCCTGCAGATCTCAGAGCAACTGAGAGCCATAAAGCTATTCATAAAAAGACTTTTAAGCCTTCTCTGGCCTACAGTGCCCCAACCACAGTCTGGTCTGGGAAGAATAGCTGGCTGGCCTGAACATCAGAGTGGATAATTGTCCTGAGGGGCGAAGTCGGAGATGAGGCTGCTGCGCGTCATTAAACAAACAGATGGAGAGACAGCCCCAGAGGCTCTGACTGAGCCTGATGCTTTCTGGCTCTGAGTGCACTTGTTCCAGGGGCAGGAGTGGCTCCAGAGCACTCTGTGAAAGGAAGAGATACAGCCATGGGCTGCAGCCTCAGACTCAAGCTCCCTGATGACGGAAAACAGAGGTGAGGAGGCAACAGAGGCTCTTCCTTCATGAGAAGCAAGGAGGTCACAGGGCTCTGCTGGGAGTTTGGGGGGAATCCAAACTGCCCAGAATGTGCTCACAGGTGCTCTGCTGAAAGGACCACAAGGAACACCCTGAGGTACTCAGACTCAGCCACCTTTTCTGGTACTGGGAGCTGCAGCTTTCAGGGGATGCATTTCTTAGCATTTTGCATTGTAGGTCGCTAACGCTTTGAAGACAGAGTTTTAGAAGAGAAAAATGTAAACTGGAGATGTATTTGTAGGAATGTCCTCATTACTCATTAAAGTTCACCTCTATTTTCATAAATATACAAGCAAATAGTGCAGTTCTTCCCAAACAGGGCACTGCTTTCACCTGGCACAAACCTGCTGCAGCTCCATCACCACCAGGACATGGAATGACTTGGTACAGCATGGCTGGAGACCCAGGCCCTCCCCTGAGCCAGCACAACACTGCTCTGCCTCCTGCCCCTTATCCCCATGCCTCCTCCCCCATACACTTGTTGGGCAGCAGGGGCTCCAGTCACAGCACAATTTCCAGGCAGCAGCAGCTCTCCAGCACACCCCCAGCACAGGCAGCAAGGCACAGCAGCTCTGCCTCCTCTACACCAGTGCCTTCCCTTTCCTGAGGGAAGCGGAGGAAGGAAGATGCTAGAAACCAGACCTCTTCCATCCTGGAAAGAGCAATCATTAGAGCAACCCTTCTCAGGAGGATGAAGTGTTTTCCTTCCAAACATTTTTCCTGTAGCTGTCTTGTAGTTTCTATGCTTTTATGTACCCAAAGGTACAAATCAAACAAGAATGAGGCAGCTTCCTCTGAACATTCACATTTATAATTATCATCAACCAAGCAGTTGGCCCTGCTGTGACTAGGGGATTGGACTAAAAGACCTCCAGAAGTCACTTCCCACCTCAGTAATTTTATATTTCTATGACATTCTAGAACTAACACCAAGAAAAAAATCTAAAAACAATCCCCACATAGTTTTTGTTTCACTTCTGACTACAATCATTAGTTAGGATCCTTCTACATAGGAGTTCTCCTGGACTTCCTGTTTTGACCTTCAGTGTTCAATCCCAAAGGATTCAAAGGAAGTCTGGCATGGTCTTCCAGCCAAACCAGACTCTTGGAAGAAGATTACTAACTTGATTTACCAACAAATCCTGTTCCATCTGCAGAGAAGTGGAAGCCACCATCCTTTACTGGAGCATCTCACAGCCAGACCTTGTTTCTGACATACCTGGGAGCCTGTTGAGGTTAGGACTTTGGGAGGATCCTGCAGGTATAAAAGCAGCCACCTGACATCCCAGTGAAATGGAACTGAGCAAAGATTTCTTCCAATCTTTTATTCAGCCTGAGTAAGTGCATGACCTCCAGCCCCAGAGAAATCTCATGACTGCACTCTGAAAAAGTCCCTGCTTCAATAGACGCTGCAATTTTAGAAACAGAGGAACAGTACAGTGCTCTGGAGGTCTCAGATGGGCATGAAGCAGCCCATAACCTGCCAGAGAGATGTTTTTAAATGGAGGCATCCTGTTTACCTGGGGGAGAATGATTTCATCCATCTACCCACTTCTTAGCAGCTTTTGTCATGGTTAAAAACCAAGAGGTATCTCTGGGATGGCAGGAAGTTCCCACAGAGTTGTTCTGGCTGAATTTGTGCTAAGCTGGTATTAATATCAGTTCCTTTATCTCCATTTCTGAAAAAGGCTCCAAGCATTAACAGCTTCAGTAATGATTCATGGGTTTAAATTCCTAAACCTTTTGAGAACAGGAAATTAAAGCCAAGATGAACAATACACACAGATTAAATATATTTAGCTGCTGTGTTTCTTGTTGAGAAACTCAGAGAACTGTTTAGTGGTGCTTTTCATGTGGCTGATCCATGTGGAAATGATGGCAGCTTGCATCTGAAGTCAAAATGGCAAACTAAAGGGGGGCTGCAGGAAGATATTTTATTGTTTTCCTTGTGCTTTCTGCTCTCCAGCAGAGCTCCTTTGGGCAGGGGCTTTCCTCCAGGCTCCTCAGCATCAGATAAAAACAACTAAAGGAATGGCCCAGATTACATGGTAGGGCACAAGGCATGAGGGAGGGAACCCACCCATTTGCAGGCGAGTTCTTCCAGAAGAAAGACTCTGAATATTTGCAGAAGGGGTCACCTTCTTTCCAGGTGTGCAGTGGCAGACAAAAGCTGGTCTCCAGCAGCAGCTCCTCCCTGCGAGAGAACCAGCAAAAGCACCCAGTTGCCAGCATCTCCCTCCTGGTTTTGGGCTGAGGCATCCTTTTTTGCATTTCATCCATGACTCTGTTGAGTCAGGAATCAAAACCATCCCTCAGAGCCCCAGTTCAGTGCCCTGGCTGCTCAGTCCCTGCTCCTCCACTCCCTGGGGGCCGCTTGCTGACAGCTGTTTCATAGAGCCAAGGATCCCAGCCCTTTGTTTTTCCCTACCTCATTAGCTAAACAAACAATGACACCATATAAAATACCACCCAGCTAGGCTGTCTGGGAGATACAAATCCATGGAAAACTATCTTGGAGACAATTTTAGAAACAGGCTGTGCCTCTGCCAAGTGCTTGGATCAGCGTGGCAGTGGAGAGCTCCACTCCAGCTCTTGGAGAAGCAGGAACACACTGAGCTGAGCTGAGCCCACTGTAGGGCCACAGAGCATGGGCAGGGACATACCAGGGAGCTGAGCTACCACACTGATAAGGCTTTCAATCAAAAAGGCTGTTGATGACCAAAATATCAGCACCAAGTAATTCTTTGGGAATAAATTTCAGTTACAGATACTACCTCAGGCTGAAGCCTTAATGGAAGATGTTATGAGGACACTTAAACACCACAAAGCTGACTGGCTGGATGGGAACACATTTCCATGTGACTTTCAGCACCAGGTGTTTAAACCCAAGCTGCCACAGAAGATGAAAGCTGCAGAAAAACACAAGAAGAAAGGAGCTGATGGTGGTAAGGCAGCCCTCAGTGTCCTCACAGACAAAGCAGAAGGACATATCTGACATGAGCTGGAGCAGCCTGTTCAACTCATTCAGCTCAGCACTTGTCTCAGACAACAAGCTCAAATCCTTCCAGGAACAGTCACCCAGGAGCACAGAGCTCAAGAGAAGGTGAGGTGACCCCAGCGGCAGGCACAGCCTTGGTGAGCAATGAAGTGGTTTCAAGTGAGGTCAGTCTAGCAGCACCCATCCTGCTGGAGAGGAGTGTTCTTCACACCCTTGAGTAGGAGACATGAGGATCACAGAGAACAAGGGCCCTTCTCAGTGAATTTCAGGAGAAATAAGAGGTGAACTGCAGACAGGGGAGGACAGGGGAGGCTGAGCATCACCCTGCAGCTGCATTGTCCCTGCTCCCCAGCCCACCCAGCCCCAAAATCATGCTGTTCCCCTCCCCACAACAAGGTAGCCAGGATTATGTTAAACAAAGTACTTTTGTGGAGAAATCGATTCTGTTTTTCTCACTTAAGCACTTTTTCTTTCAGCTTTGGCCCTGCTGCCATGAAGCAGCACCCACCCTGACCACAGCTCGGCTCTGGTGCAGCTCTATGGGACCAAGGAGAGGACACCTCTGTGGCAAGAGTCTGATGGTACCCAGGAGCAGCTGGACCTCCCCCAGTGGTGGGTGAATGGGATGGCTGTGTTCTTCCATCCTAGCTTGAAGAGGCATCAGGTTCTATGAATTTAGTCACTAAAATCCAAATATGCTCAATTTTCAACTATTTTTGAAATGTGTTCTAATAACCTTTCCTCCTCAATAAGTCTTTGCTGGCACAGTGTGATGTTCAACAGGCTTTAAAAAAAACCCAAAAAACCTCATCTTAACCCACTCCAGATCTGACTTCCCTCCGTCCCAACACAGCATCTCAGGAATTGATCCTTCCTGTGCTGTGAACAGTGGGCAGACAAGCAGGATTCCTCTGCAGTTAGGACACCAACACCCAACCTCACCATTCCAACAAGCTCCTGCCAGTCCTAGGAATGTCACCCTGTGTTATTAGCACAGTGCTGATGACACTGCTGAGCAGATTCCAGCTGGATCCATGCACACAAGCATTTCCTACTGCCCTCCACTTACCAGAGCTTTGTGCCACAAAGCTCAAACCCCTCAGCAGAGATAAAAAATGCAGTAAAACCCAGCTGCAGGGAACACCAGTCCACTCTCTGCTCTTGCTGGCTTGCTGTAGGAACAGGGGGTGTATTTGCAGGACAGAAAAGGTCTAAACAATTAAACCTATGGATGCAGGAGGCTGCATTTCCTCTCTAAAGCTTCCAGCCCCTTCTACAACCCAATAACATTGGCTTCTTCTGCAGTTCAGCTACCCAAGGCACCTTCTGCTGTCCAAAAGGCAAAGTGGGTTCCATAAAGCCACAAATGTAAGAAAACCAACAGCAGAATTAAAACAATCACTTTGAAAACAAGAACCAAGAAACCAGTTTCTTCTGGCTGATATTTCCACCAACCACTGATACCACTTCTTGGCTAAACCTGTTCCCAAATTTGGATTTGAGCACTTTGGTCCTTAAAAACAAACAAAAAAACCCCGCAAAAACTAAAATCAAACTCCACAAAACTATTTACAGCATTAGGAAAAAACACTACAGGACAGAAATATGTCCCATTTATCATTTAGCTCTGGATTCTTGGCCAGCCATGGAGACTGACCTTTCAAAGTTTAGAAAAAATTCCTTCGTTCTCCATGAGAAACCAGCACAAAGTGGATCAACCCACTAAAAAGCTGCAGTATTTTCCTTCCAGTGACATGCAAGGCCAACTGTGAGGGATGAGTATTTACAGCTATAAAGGTCCTCAGTGTTTCAGAAAGATTCACTTGGGAGAAGAGAGGAGAGTCAAAGTTATCTGCCTCTTCAGCTAGCAACTCAGTGCTTTGTCACTGTCACTGTCTCAGAACTTCCAGGTTGGTCCACACACCTAAGAGGTTCATTCTTTAGGTGTGTTTATTTGGTTTTGCTGGGGTTTTTTGTTTGGTTTTGTAGTTAGTTTTGGGTTTGGGGTGGGGGGTTTGCACTAGAGGTACTGCATTGTCTCCTCTATTCTTCCAAAGGACAGAGAGTACAAATACAGCACTAGAGACACTAAAAACAACTTAATATTCCACATTTTCTTTTCAGATCAGCCATATGGGATTCTCTTGTGTTCACACTGGAGTTCTTTTCCTCATGCCAAATACAGAAATATCTACTTATGTGCAGAAATAGAAATTACACAATGAATTCTCAGATTTAGGTCCTGTAGCCACTTACACAGGGGCTGACTGCATGTGTGTACAGGAAGCCTCTAATTCAGCTCACCTGTACACTTCTCCATGTTTTTAGAAGTTTCAACATCCCTCTGACCCTACATGGGCAGGAAATCCAAGGAACAGTTTGGTAAAATTTAATGTTTGCTCCCATCAAATACTAGGCCATCCCCTCTGCCCCTTTTTCTGAGCCTCCAGAGGATGGCCATAGGAAGCTGGCTACTGATGGCCACTCCTGCCAGCGCACAGCTCCCTGCCCTGCTCTCCAGCAGCTCCCAGGCAAGCTCTGCTGCTGGGGGAAGCCCAGCCTGGCTAAGGTCCTTCAGGGACTCAGAGTAATGCAGCAGAACAAAACACCCCAGCAGCCTTCTGCTCTACTGAGCAGCCACAGGCCACTAAAGCAATAAAACATGTCACACTGAGACACTGCTCGAGCCAAAATGCATGTCAGCGAGTTAAAGGCTTGTTCCTCACACTCAGCATCATCCCCTGCAGCTCCTGAGCTCTCCTAAGAGGAGAGTCAGCTCCAGTGCAAGGCCATTCAGCACTGGGACGCAGAGTCTGGGCACTCTGCAGAGGATCCCCAACACCCTCATGTGTAAGATGGGACCCCAGCACACAAAAGGATCAACCAGAGACAACCAGTGCTTAGAGAGAAAAAAAAGTCTAAAATTCTACCCAAATTTAGGAACTTCAGATGTGTCTCTGGCTTTGAAGAGTGATGATAATCCAGCAGGATTTGCGTAGAGCCACCATGAGAGGTGAGAACAGGTTCTAAATACAATCCTACATGACTGAATTTTAAGCACTCCAGTTGGATCTTTTTGGCATTACAGTGACAATCTTGGCATCATCCCTCCCACACTTGTCTGCAATTAGCAGTTGCCACATTCAAGCCTCCTTTTGTTCATTAATGTCCAGGTCCTGCCTGACACCCCACCAAGGTGCAAACGAGGCAGTAGAGCAGGCTAGGAGGTGTTCTGCTAGAGAAATCTCAGTCATTCCTGTCCCATCACCTCTGGCCACCACAATTTTCTCTCCAGATTGAATAGTGCCTTTTCCCCTTGCTCTGGTTTTCTGTGACAGCACTGTTAGTACCATCAGAAATATCAGCAGTAGGTCAGACAGCAAAGTCATTTTGGTACCTTTGTACACCCTCAACCTGGTGTGAGGGTAGCAGCATTTCCCCATTCTGCAGTCAAAATATTTAGCACCTTCAGATGAAAATTAAAAGTTTAAATCTACAAAGAGAACCCTAACAGGGTGAGAGGATTCACTGCGTACATCAATAAAGAGTAGAACCTCACCCAATACCACATGCAAAGTACAGGAGTAGCTTCAATGACACAAGAACAGTCAAGGGAAATTCGTGCAGAAGTGCATTCTAGACACAGGGCATTTCAAAGGTGGTTTGCATTCTTGCCCATTACCTATTCCTGGTCTGGATCAGGAATGGTGCGGCCAGCAGGAGCAGGGAAGTCATTCTTTCCCTGTACTCAGCACTGAGGCCACACCTCGAGTGCTGTGTCCAGCTCTGGCCCCTCAGTTTGGGAAGGACATTGAGATGCTCGAGCACATCCAGAGGGGGCAATGAGGCTGGAGAGGGGCTGGGAACACAAACCCTGTGAGGAACCACTGAGGGAGCTGGGGGTGCTCAGCCTGGAGAAAAGGAGACTCAGGGGTGACCTTATCAGTCTACAGCTCCCTGAAAAGTGGCTGTAGTCAGGTGGGGTTGGTCTCTTTCTCCAGGAACAGACAGGACAAGAGGTCACAGTCTTAAGTTGCACCAAAGGAAATATAGGTTGGGTATTAGGAAAAAGCTTTTTATGGAAAGAGTGATAAAGTAGTAGAATTGTCTGTCAGGGGGGCAGTGGAGTTCCCATCCCTAGATGTGTTTTAAAAAAGATTGGATGTGGCACTGGGTGCCAGGGTTTGGTTGAGGTGTTGAGGCATGGGTTGGACTCCAGTGGTCTTGAAAGTCTCTTCCAACCCAGTGACTCTGTGATTCTAAAGTACCACTTTAGTCCCAACCAGCCCAGAGACTTTGGCAGAAATGGAAGAGGGATTGTCCAGTCAACAGATTGGTGGTCTGACTCTGCTCATCCCCCCCAGCCCAGTGGAAGCTTCATGTTAAACACAGAACCACTTCAGTTCTTCACTAGAGCATCTTAACTCATTGACAGCTGAATAATTCACTTGGTGGTAACAACCAGGAACAAGTCCCAGAATGGCTGAGGTCAGAAGAGTGCTCTGTAGATCATCCAGCACAAACATCCTGCTCAGAGCAGGGTCACAGGGGGCAGGTGGCTCAGGATCACAGCCAGTCAGGTTATATCTCCAAGGGTAGAGACACTACTGCTGCTCTGGACAGCCTGTTCCCATGTCTGACCACCCTCTCAGTGAGGTTTTTCTTATATTTAAATACAACTTCTTGCATTTCAGTTTGTGTCTTTTGACAGGATCTGCCTCTGAGCCTTCCCAGGCCAAACAACCCCAGCCCTCTCAGCCTCTTCCAACACACTCCAACCCCTTAATCCTGACCCTGCCTTGAACTCCTTCCTCTCCATCCACATCTCTTGTACACTGGGAGGCCAGTGCTAGACACAGCACCCCAGATTTGTCTCACCAGTGCTGAGTGGAGGGGAAGCAGCACCTCCTCCCCTGCTGGCACTGCTCTGCCTAAAGCAGCCCAGGGTGTCAGGAGCCTGCTTTCCCATAAGGCTGGTTTTGGACAGTCTGGTGTCCATCAGGGCCCCCAAGTCCTCCCTGTGCACATCTGCTGCAGCTGGGAAGTACCCAGACAGTACCAGTGCCTGGGGTTGTTCCTCCTTCAGGACAGGACTTTGTAATTCTCCTTGTTGAACTGCATCAGGCTCCTTTGGCCCATTTCTCTAGCCTGTCCAGGTCCCCCTGGAGGACAGGACAACCCTCTGATGCATCAGACACTCCTCCCAGTTTTGTATTGCCTTCAGCAAAAGGATACTGACTAATGTTAAAGTACTTAAGTAAAAAGAGAGAATATTAATTATTTTTTCACAGTTTTCACCAAATATATGGTCTTATATGATCCCACAAAGTTATACCTGAAGCCTGCAGATATGTTTGAACGAACTTCACATGTGCACGACCAGCTCATAGCTTAAAGATCTCAGATCTCAGTCTCCTGCATCCATGCTGGGAATGGGAGAGGGATACAGAGAGATAATGATACACATCCTATCCCATCATTCCTTCCTTCTTTTATTTTATTGGTAAATTTAAATTATGTAATTAAAAACTAGCAGCTGCAATTCAGAGAGGCCAATATCATCTAGGGATGACTCACCCTCTTGTGGGGGCTTTTTTTGGGATCTGTTTCTGAGGTGGTGTTTTTCCCTCTGCTTCCTTACAGAACACAATCCTGTTCCCCTGCTCGGATGCTGGTGTGCATCTCTGTGGATCCTCTCTCTGTCAGGCCACAGGGGCTGCCTGGTTTTTGGGGTCATGTGCCCAGTGAGAGTCCAAAGGAAGTAAAGGGGTGTCAGGTCACTCCTGCCTGTCACTGGTGAGGCAGAAATGAGAAGGATGAAAATACTTCTGAGACAGGCAGGGACTGAAACGAGTGAGGCAGAGAAGTGAAGGAAAGCACTGCCCTGGAGAAAAAGAGGCCACTTGGTGCTATGGCCAAGGGATGACAGCCAAGTGACAGCTGAGTTTTACTGGAGGACCCCTGGACACCCACAACACTGTAGTACATAGACCATGAGAAACTGAAATAAGGAAGAAAATTCTTTCCCTTCTTTCTACAGAGTGCTGGGATTTCAGAGCTTTTCCCTGCTGGGAGGAGCTGTCTGCCCTGGAGGTTCTCCTGCACTCTAGCACAGCTTTTGATGTGCTTCAGGCTCAGTCCTGGTGTCTCAGAGCTGACTCAGGCTTGGCCCACTGTGCTTTGGTACCTGCCACGAAAGGAGCTGATCCCCCACTGCTGGCAGATGCTGAGCTTTTCTGATGTTCCATATTTTTAAGTGCTTTTGGGACTTCTGCTCTAAAATGCTTCCCTTTAATTTCCATTTAATTTCCTTTAAATTGTCACTGGAGCTGTTGATATCTCTGACGTGTGTCAAATGCATCCTTTTCTCTGCTGTCTCTTTCTTCCCCACTATGCAGTACATATAAAGATTTAAAAAAAGATTTTCAGCTCAGCACTTTTCTACCTCCTCCACACTTTCTTGAGCATTCAGCCTCTTTTTTTTTTTTTTTTAATTTAAAAACCCTAACATAGTGCACCCAATTGAACACATAATTGTTCCAAGTAGAGTTTCCCCAGAGAATTATATAATCTCAACCTGTCTCCTTTAGGCAACGTATAATCATGCAATCTACTGGCTCTTTGTTTCTCTTCTTTCTTCTTCCTTTTTTTTTTTTTTTTTACTTCCCCCCCACTTGTAATAAGCTTTCCACCTTGTCTAGACATTTCTGACATATGCTGCATTTACCTCATCTTCAGCTGCTGCAGCCAGGAGATGCAGCAGTTCCCCTCCTTCCAAAACTACATCCTGGATTTCAACACCCCCCACCTGAAAAGTCCTCATTCCAGCTGCTCCTCTGCCAGTGCTATTTCTACCCCTTGTAGAAAGCTTTGTACTTCCAGTTGTGTATTTCATCTTGTGGAGGGATTTTGTTTTTTAATGTTGCAACTGTTATCCGATTAGGGCGAAGATTCCCTTTTAACAGGAAAATATTTGCAGTGACTGAAATTGGCCTGAAAACGTTTGATGACTAAAAATGTTTGATGAAGAATACTCTTACCAATAGTCTGAAATACTGCTGCAGCTCTCAGTGGGAGTTCTGGGGGAACCTCTGGTCAGCTGCAGTTCCTGTGGTGGTGCATTTCTTCACACCTTCAAACTACCATCAAGAGTCCTGGGCAGCACACTAGCCCTGGAAAAGCTCCATTTTCCATAGGCAAAAGGCTCTGTCTTCCCAGCCTAGTTTCAATGAGTCCAGACCTTCAGCTCATGCTAAGACAGAAATTAAGTTTTCTTTGAGTTTGGCAGGAAAATCTTTCCCAGTGCACAGCTTCCATGGGGGCACAGAGAGCAGAAAGCAAAATTATTTGCAATCATGTATTTGAAATGTGTAAATAAAATTACCTTGGAGTGAGTTCACATCCCTTCAGACCTTGCTTTTGCCAACAATCTAGCAAATATGTTCCCTGGCAGGAATGTTTGCTGAGACAATGGATCTCATGTTTCAGCCCTTCGTTCAAGGTAACACTGAAATATGTAGAGGTGAGTATTTACCTCTCCAACCTGATCATCAGAACTACCCTCATCCACTTGGAGATTAGGAACATACCACATACCTGATGTGTCCAAACATCGAAACTCTCAATCCAAGCAACAGGTCTGAAGATTGTGTTTGCACACCCTGAAAAGTCCCAAGTGCCTGCACCACCAGCCCCCTTAGAGAGCAACTGCAGAGCCCTGGGGCACTCCAGGGCCACAAAGAAAGGAGGAGACAGCTTGAAACTGATAGGGTTCCGTCCAGATTCCCTCACAGGTAACATGTCCCACAGTTACACAGGCACTTGTCATATTTTTGAACTTCCTCATGCCAGCTGACCTAAGAGCTCCTACATTTCCCTCACAGTCTGCTTCTTCCTGGCTTTCCAAACTCTTGTTCCACCAGAAGCAAAATATTGCCTGTGGCACTGAGACACATTTAAAGAATCACATCCAGATCCTTCCCAACTTTCTCACGCTATCCCTGTCTGACTAGTGTTGATACCCTCTTCAAGCATCTCTTTACTGAGAGGGTAGTCAAACACTGAAACAGGATTCCCAGTGGACAATTAATTCCTCAAGACTATCAGTGTTTAAGAGGCATTTGGACAAAGCATGTAACAACACACTTTAACTTTTTGTCAGCCCTGAGTCAGTCAGGCTGTTGGAATGACACAATCATTGTAGGTCCCTTCCAAATGAAATAGTCTATTCTACTTTACCATGTGTTTCCTAATTTAGCCAGCCACTGACACTTGCAACCCATTCCCAAATTTTCATGGCAGCCTTTGCAATACTAGTAACAATCCCAAATACTTCAAATGCACATGAAAGAAATCCAAAAGCAATGGTTAGCTTCTTTTTCAAACATATGTTTTTCTTTCTCTATTTGCCTTAGAATTTTGGAACCTTCAAGGACTGCATTTACCAGGTTGTTTCAGGAACTGCCATGTGCTGCTGAAAAGAGATATTTCCTTGATCCAGGACCTTGGTTTTCAATGAAACTCAGTGTAATGTGGCAACAGACTGCTGTGACCCTGATACATATCTCATTTGCAGCACTTGTACAGAAATGAATCATTCCTAGATAATGTTTGTGAGATTCTGAAGTAGCTGTAAGAGAACAGCAGGCTGCACTTCTGTATCTGTCACACCACTTCCAGGTGAGATCAGCAATGTGCTCTGCTCCTCAAAGTGCAGGGCTGAGTACACCAGACAGCCCCAGGGGTCAGGAGAGCTGCCCTCTTGACTTGCCCATTGATTCATTCACCAGTTCCCAGGAAATGACTGGAAATTATTCATTTTTTCCCTCACAGAATGGGCTCCTTGAGGGGAGCAGCAGCTCTCTTGACCTGTGGCTGGGACTCATAACAAACACCATCCCATAATTCCTTGTTAGCTGTGCTGTTCTCATGGCAGGACCACAACACTGACAACAGCCAAGCAAACTTCTGCAAGTCCATACACACGTGGTAAAGAGAAACCAACTAAAACCCTTCCCCCCATTTAGATGCCATAGGGAGGCCACAGAGCAGCAAAACAACATGAGCTCTTGATGCTGGTCTTTCTTTTGGTGAACATCAGCTGGAATTATGTTTAAGGCTGGAGGGTCTCCACTTGCTCCTCACTTTGGTAAAATATCTGTGAGGAACTTTCACTGACTCCCTCCCCTCTCATCCCAGGTGGAAAGCCACAGGGCTGTATCCTGGTTAGTAGGAAAGCTGGGCTGGCACCTCAGTTATTCCCTGCTGTTACAGCTGCATCCTTCCATGGAGCTAAGCAGGCCCTGTTCCTTGGCCACCATTTGCTGCTACCAGTCCACCTGCAATGGCCAGGGCCTGGCCACCATGTCTGGCAGCAATGCCCTGGGCCACTACTGTGCCCTAGAAAATGGTTTTGTCTCCTAACATTGTTGTGTGTGAGTGCTCCTTCCCCCTGGCAGCACCAACCCACCAGAACGTCAATGAGAAACTAACAAAGAGAGCCAAGCTAATGAGAACAGTAATGAAGATTAATCTCTCCCCAGAGCAGAGGCTGACAGAGACCTAGTGCACCACAACGGCATTTAGAGGGTCAAAAGTGGGTCAATGAAAGCTAATTAATAGCAATTCTCTCTTTTATTCTTAATTACAGAGTGGTGTGTAGGGATTTCAGATAAGCTGCTTGTCCCACTCTGCATGCTGACTTCCCAAACTGGGAGCCACAAACCATGCAGGAATTTGATGGCACACCTGGGCATAGATCTCTCGAGTGGGAAACAAGCAGAGCCAGGAGACTGGGCTTCATCCCCTGGCAGCAACCAGAACTTTTTGCTTTGGAAGATACATTGGATGACTTTATGTAATACAGCACAGGACTTCAGTAGGGCCCTGCCCACTTACTAGGGCAGCAAGTGATGTCTGAGCAGGAATTTCAGGTCAGGCTGTGGTTTCTCCTCATCAATAAGCTCCTGGTAGCTCCAGCATCCTTTGGAGCCAGTAATCCTTCAGTACAATTCCCTGATGCACAGCCTATCACCAAGGAGGGTTAGATTTGTGGCTTCCAGGCATGGCTGTAACAAGTCTGTCAGAGGGTCTCACCAAAGGCTGTCACCTACAGACACATGAATATTGGACTGAAATACAGGAAGCAGCACAGGAAGACCCTGCAACTCTAGGGAGCCTTGCCATTTGAGAATTTGACTGAGTTCCCAAGCCCGTTTCTCACTTCTCCTGTGACCTTACCTCACTTCAACCCCCTCACCTTGACTCCTGGCCCACCAGAACTGTATGAAGACCTTTGGGGGCAGACAGTGTAGGATCCCAGGTAATGCTCCTGCCTCTGGTGCTTATGTGTCTGTGCTGCCTCATGCAACAGCCTTTGCCAGGCCTTCAAAACACAACCATCACACCCACACGAGGGAGATGCTTCCATTCCTCCTTTGCCTGTCCTGGGTAAACCCACACAGGAGGGGAAAATAGCCACCAGTTCCCCAGGGCCACCCTCTGCTGAGAGGCTGAACTGGAGAGGAAAGCACCAAGGCTGGCTGCTCTAGATGAGCATAAAGCAGCACTTGGGATTCCTGTCCTGCCTGGCTGGAGCCCAAGTGGAAGCAAATCCTCTGCAGGCAGGGCTGTCCTGCTAGCTCCATGGTCTCACAGAGGGAAAACACGCTGGGGCCAAAGAAAAATCAATGACTTTGCACATGTCTTTGCAAGGCTGCATTCACAGAGGTGACTGGCACTAAAATTGCCCTACTTACCGCAAAAAGCAGTGACAGTGCCACCACCACAGCAGGGGACAGACAGAGCCCAGGCCTTGTTTCAGCCCTTGAGTTGCAATTGGAGCAGGCTGTGCTGCCAGCAACAGGATCCTTTACAAGATCAGAGCTGCATTTCCCACTATGCTTTCAAAGGTAAGACAGCTGCATTTAACTCTTGCCTTGCTGATATCCACAGCACCAATCCCTGCACACTGCCCAAGGCAGCACAGAAGAGGAGAGGAGATCAACAGACTGCAGAGATTCCCAGTGGTTCTGCAGCCAGAGACACTGCAGCACCTCTGCTGGAACATCAGTGTGGGTGAACATCTCGCCTTTGAGGAACATGCAGCTTTACTGCTGGATAAACAGGAGTCACTTCTCAAATCAGCACAGCAAACAGAAACTATCCTGAGCCTGTCTGCCCTCTCACATGGGGAGCACCTCATGTCCTTCTGCTCCAGCATGAGCAGAGACTCAAGTGGGCATAATCAGGGGCTGGTCCAGGCTGTAAGTCTGTGTCTAGGGGCAATCTGTGCCTCTTGCTAGGAATGTGCTGCCCAGGCACTCAGGGCAAACACTGCTCTCATTTAAATACTTAATTAATGTTACATAGGTATTCTGCTGAGTATTTAAAGGAAGTACATACCCACCTCCCACTGATAGCAGAAGGACTTGGGCACCTAATTCTGATGGGCTCCTTTGAAAATTCTGGCTTTCAATGCTCAAAGGTCTGCTCTGAGTAGCCAGATCATTGCCCATATCATGTGTATGCTCTTAAATGATTGGCAGTGGAGCTACTTTACACTGATTCACCTTCTTCTGACTCACAGTCATTTATTTGCACTATTTCCAGCACCAGAAATTGAAACAATGATACATGTTTTCCATACCTTCACAAGAGAATTCAAAAACACCAGGAATGCACAACTTCATGTCCAGCCATGCCAGGCTCCCCTAACTTCTCAGCCAAACGAAACCAAACACATCTGTTCTGAGCTGTAGGCATGCTGAACCAAGTCTAAGGAAATATTATTCCAGAGAAAACCTTTTCCCCCATTTTAAGACAAATTCCAGCAATGTGAAGGCTGCCAGGTTCAAAGACAAAGAATTTCCTCTCTACTTTGAGCTAGTCCCTCCTGGCTGGTCTTGGCTTGTGCCTCCACACAGTGCAGGAGGGAATGCTGAGAGGGCTGTGAAAGCCCTCCTGGCTCTATGGTGCTTTTCTAGCTTTGGGGTTGCAAATGCCCAGCAGCTGTGCCCCAGCACAGAGTCCAGCAGCTCCCAGCAAGGTCCGCACAAGCCACCTCCAGCTGCCACACTCAGAGGCTCTGAGCCCCTGAGTCCTTCCAGTGCTGCCCAAGCTTCAGCCTGGTGACCTAACCTCCCAGAGCCCAGGAGGGGCCACTTTCCTCTAACACTTGGGTGCTTCTGCAGGGATGTCTGGCCAAATAAAAGCCAGCAGAGGGTTGGTTTCACCTTCTTAATCCAACTGTCAATTTAGGTGTGTTTCTAGACTTGTGTTAGGCAGTGGAGGGACCCCAAAGCCACTGAAATTGCAGGATAGTGGCATATAGCAGCCAAGGTACTGGGACAGTAAAAAATTTGGCAACACTTGAACTAAACCACTTATCTCAGGATCCATCACACCATGTCTGACCACTTCCTGAGATGAACCAATGGAGATAAAACTGCTAATTTGAGTCTCAAACCAGAGCAATGCCCTTGGATTAGCTGAGTGCAGAGTTAGGGAAACTTCTCCCAGAGCCTGACTCTGATTCACTCTTCAAACACTGAATCACTTGGTTTTAGCTCAGCCACCAACTGCAGCTAAGAGCAAAATGACCATGTGTAGTTCCCCCAGGGAAATACTCTCCAGCTGCCTTCCCACAAGAGAGGAACTGAGATTGCTCCCGCTGTGCTGGCTCTGTGGGAAGCAGTGGGTGGCAGTGGCAAAGAACAGCCAGCCCTAGGACAGGATGGCTTTCTGAGTTTTGATTTGGTTTTTTACAGGCTGAAGGGAGACCTTCAGACTCAATGAAATTCAAGGGGATGTGAGCTCTGCATTGGGCCTCTGGGGCATGGTAGCTCTTATAGCAGCCAGTTTAACTGGGAAAGGAAGGAAGGGTTGGTGCTAAGGAGATCACTTTTCCTTGAGCAATGGCAGTGAAAAGCTGGGCAGGGAGAGGTCCCATATGAGTCCAATCCACGATCAGACCAGGACCATAAAGGGTTCAGCTCAAGACAAGCTCTGTCAGAGCTGTTCCACAACTACTCTGTCTCCAGCTCGCAGTGTCTCGCATTTTCTGCAGTCCTTACAAGCAATTGGATGGTCACAGCTGGGAGCTGAAGAGAAACTGCTTAAATTCTCCAAGCCCCAGCTTTGAGGGCACTGAAAACAAGCCACTCCTGGGTGGAAGGATTCACTGGAGCCATAAATGTCTTTTCAGCAGCACATGCAGGCAGTGTGGTCTGCTTGCTGCTGTCGTGCTGTAGGATTATGGGAGCATCTTAGAGCTTCCTGGCTGGCTTCCAGCTAGGGCTCTGTAATCTGTTCTAACATCACAGAATCACTTTGGAGATTTTCACTAGTTGAGCTCTGCTAGAGGAATGCAATGTGGCCACCAGCCTGACATGAAGATCAGGTCAATCCTGTTTATTGAGGGTTTGTCTGGACCACCCCCATTAAGGATCTTATGGATCTCACCTATGGAGCTGAAACAAATCTGCTTTGTCTTTAAAAAAGGGGCAGGGCTAAACAAAGTACTTTGGTGATCCACTTGCATGCCAGCTCCTCTAAAAATTAGGACCTTGAGAAAAGACTCTGTGAATAGCCTTTGTCACATTAAAAACTGAGCACTAGGCCAGGCTCAGAGAACACAAGGCAAAATTGTGCCATGCCTGTCCCAGCTCTGCACTCAGGTAACCAGGGAGACTGCGCTGCTGAGCAGGCACAGTGATGGTGTGAGGCTGGGATGGAAAACAGTGCTTTTAGCAGCTCTCAGCAATGCAGTCAGCACTGCAGCACCTTGGAGAGGCTCAGCAGAGAGGCCAAGGCTTGAAGCTCTGTGGCAGAGTCAGTGCTGAACTCTCCATGGGTCCCTCTCAGGTGTCAGGCCCTGATCTAAGCAAGGAAGGGAGCACAGAGACAGATCCATGGTTTGTGACCAAGCTCTGACTTTATTGCCAGGACCCAAAACCCACCTGGTTGTGCTCACAGAACTGCACCATCCCTGTGCTGGGGCTGAACCCCAGCTCTCTGCTCAGCTCAGTGCTGAGTTCATCACACTCCAGCCACCAACCCTCAGTGTTCTTCCACCCAAAAAAAAAAAAAAAAATCAGTGAGACAGTTTGTGTCCCTGCAACACCCCACAGAGGCACAGCCTGTGGCCAGACATGGGTGACTGTGTGTGGGGGGCTGACCTTGAGTCCCTAGAGCTCTCCACTTGGTGCTGCAATAACAAACACACCTCAGCTCATTGCTGGCTACTCTGGTAGGTGCATAAATCAGAGCAGTTCTGAGCTATGGCTCAGGCTAAGGTGAGCCATAGCTCACAGGAAGCTGTTCTCAAGGTGGTTTGAAACTCTGCCTTCATTTCCTCAGCCTTCTAGAAGATCTGTGAGGGGCAACAATTGCTTGTAAGATACATAATTGAATAAATAAATAACAATTAGTGAAATATGAGGATAAGTATTAAAACTGACTAAAAGCTGTCCAAGCTGAAGACAATTAAAAATACATGAAACCCAGCTACAAGCCTAATGAACAATTGCTTCACAACTATTCCTAAATCATCTTTAAAATATATATTTTAAGGGGACACTTTTAAAATTACAGATTATTTTTAAAATAAAAAATGTTAAGAAAAAGGAGAATGAATAGGGCCTTGTAATGATTCATTTAAACTCTACATGGAAAATAACTCTGGACTCCTACTTCCCTCCAGTATGGATTGTAGGAAATCCCCAATCACTTTTTTGCCCGTTTAAGCAGGTTCTCTCTCCCTGTGCCTCCTGGACACTGTGTGCTCTTCCAGCATTAAGGACAGCCAAAAGCAATTTAGCCAAATTCACACCTTTCACTCCATAAACTGTGATCTCTGCGTCAGCCTTCTGTGTGGGGATGGAGGGCCACAAAAGGTCAAATGCACCATTTGGTAACACACTCTCTCTTTTCTGGGCTTCCTTCAGCCTTTTGTTCTCCTCACAGTGGCAGCTCCCAGCCCTGAGACCCCATTTCCACAGTAAGCACACGGCACCTCTCGGTCAGGACATGGCTGGAGATCCTCATAGGCACAAAAGCCTCCATTTAGCACAAATCCAATCTTAAATGCAAAAGCAGGTTCTTAAAAACAACCAAAGAAAAAGCAGCAAGCCATCAAGGTAGCAGAGTGTGATGGATATTAGCCATGCACTTAAGTGTCCTGCTGAATCAGGGCCATGGCCTATTGATTACGACGCTACATTAATGACGTAATTTTCTCAGAAATGATGGTGGAGGCTGGATCTTGGCCAAGGTTATCCAACATGTACAGCAACAACAGCAACAAGAGCCTCTGGATCTGCCCCGATGCCCCTGGCCTGACAGCACACCTTTCCATGCCCTGTGGGTCCAGCATGGTGAGTCCCTGGGGTTGGCAGCACCTTGTCTTGCCAGGGCAGATCTGAGCAGGGGACATTTGTGCTGATTGCAGGTGGACTGTGCAGAGGTTTACAGCTGGGCCTGTTGTGGTTTAACCCAGCAGGCAGTTAAGCACCACACAGCTGCTCACTCAGTCCCCCAACAGTGGGATGGTGGAGAGAATTAGGGAAAAAAGCCATTCCCCCTTGTTCTGTCACTACGCGCTCCTGTAAAAATTGCCCCTCCATCTTTCTTATTATCAACATTATTCTCCTTCTAATTCCAAACCACAACACTGTACAAGCTACTGGGAAGAAAATGAGCTCTACCCCAGCTGAAACCTAGACACGAGTCACTAAAAGGGACCTAATTAATAAAACTTAATTAGCTAGCATTAATCAAATAAAATCCGTTAGCAATCACTCTAAGAGCTGTACAGAAAGGTTGCAAAGGAAAGTCTATTCAAGATTCAAACTCCAGCTCCAGCACCATCCCCACTGTCTATATTTAATACCACCAATGCCTTAACATTCCAGGCCAGTTCCCCACATGGAGTGCACCTCCAGACTGTGGTTTGGTGCCTGCCAAGCACCAGGCATGGCTGTGCCCTCACTGCTCCAGACAGAGCTGTGCACAGAAGGAGCAGCCATCTTGCAGAAGCTGTTGTTTTATTTCTGCAGTTCTCAGCTGCAAAGGGCTCATCCAAACCATAGGCACTGCCAGCTTGCTGTGTGGTCCCTAACCTTGCATCCCTTTGGCCAACACCAGGAATGTACAGAGCCAGGACATGCAAATCTCATCTCATTCATCCTGAGCACCATCACACACTGCTAACAGCCTTTGTGGCCTCTTCACCTTCCTGCAGCAGTGCTGAGAGGGGCAAGCCTGGAGTTACAGCACCTCATCCTGAGCCAGTCCTGGGAAGCTGCACTGTGTGTGTTGGTGTACCTGCCCTGAAACACCCAAGTCACACATTGCTGCATCTTCTCAATGTACAGAAGATCTCCCCTCTCCTCCCTCTTGCATCTTCACCCCGAATTTTAAAGCAGCACAGCTTTCTGTCACTGGAGCCTATTGCCGGGTGGGGTTTTATTTCCAACATGTAGGGACAGCAATCTCTCCCACCTTCCCCAGGAGCAGCCCGGATTTCAGCAGGAATTAGCGCCGGGGATCCAGGCACGGGACAGCCAGAGCAGGGTGCCAGCCGTGCCCTTGCCAGCAGCTTCCCCATCCACAGCTGTGCCCTGGGCTGGAGCCGGGTCACACCCAGCTGCGCTCTCGAGTTAATGATGCGGGAGAGCGGCCGGGTGTGACTCCGAAGGAAGGGGAGAATGTGCTTCCAGCTTTTCCATAACAGTTAATCATTAACACCTTTCATGGTCGCAGAAGGTGCTGGCCTCCTTACAGCTCCCCTTATCAGCCATAATTATTTCCTGATCTGCTCTCGCCTGACTACCTGGCAGACTTATGCACAACACCCCTGAATCACCTGACTGCATTTATTGCCCTATATCCCAAGCCAAATGGGTCTCTGCTGTGTCAGCTGCAATATTTACAGCATTACAGTTATTTTTCCCTGGCCATGCCCAAACAAAAGTTGTTCTGCCCCCCACCTCGCCCTTTACACCATCCCTCTTCCTGTGACAAAACAGAGCAGTCATCTAAATACCTCAGCACTCCTTTCTCCTCTTCTTCCCCAAAAGCAACAGCTCCTCTTGTATACAGCCCAGGGGGGTACTGCTGCTATATCCCTAAGTCCACTTTAAGTTTCCAACCAGTTTAATTCTATGGATATTGCCTCAATATCAAAATGAATACATTTCTATTTACACTTCTGTCTTTTTTTTTTCTTTTAATTTTCTGACAAAATAGCCCACATCCACAGAGGAGAAAGATGTAAATCCAAGGGACAGGTGTAAATGTGTCACCCACATGGTGTGTTATCTGCCTTGGGAGGAGAGTTCAGAGTCGCCAGCTTAACTCTCTTATTGAATAAAATTGGATAGAGTAGCCTGACCATCGAGGTTGGTCTGAACAAATCCAGCCCTATATGAGCAAAATAGTGGAAATTGCCACAACTGGGAGGATGGCTTATATTTCGGTAAATAAAAGAAACTGAAATAAAAGCAGAAACTGGAAATGCAGGTCTTACTACAGCTGTGATGAACAAACCTATTCTCAGTGAAGAAGCTGCTGTGTACTCCGTAGGTAGCACACACCCATGTAACACACATGCTCCCCAAGAGTCTTATATCAAAACACTTACAAAAGGGAACAGAGATATCCAGGCACAAAGGGAAAGTGTGGAGTAATGGGAACATGATAATTCATTATTAAATTCATTTTTTCAGTGAGACAATAGCATCTATTAAAAGGAATAAAAATGCAATGAAGGGGGATTTCATATTCATTACCAAAGTTTAGGAAAGAAAGTTTTTCAGGGAAATTCAAAACCACAAAAGGAGCAGGGGATGTACACAGAACAACCCCAGGGCCAGATTACACTGGTGCTGTTACCAGCACTTCCTCTTTCTTTCTAGCACAGCATTCACATAACCCAGCCAGGAACTCAGGAAGGTCTCAAACATGACCAAGAATTTGGAAAGGCTTTGGTCTGCTTGTCTTGATTGCTGGAGCCAGGCCACTTTCAAGGCTGACCAAGCAGATATGCCCCATGCTCCAAGAGCATAAATAACACGCTGGCAAAGTGTAAAATGAGAAATTGTTCAGAGCTTACCTGCACATGCAGTTCTCCACTCTGTGAGCACACAGTGCTCCTGCTCTCAACCATCTTTATTTTGCTTGGGGTTGCTGCTGGTAGTGCTTTAGAAATTCCAGCTCGGGGCTCAGGAACGGTCACAAACATATGTGGGTTCTCAAAGGATCACTGAAAGGCTGAAGCAAAGGCAGGTAAAGCCTTCCTTTTTAAAAGCCACCATGAGAAGATGATCCTGTGGTTCACCTAAGTCGTGACTTATGGGGGGGAACATCTCACACCCTCTCTTAGCAAGGATTGACAAGGCATGAAGAAGAACGGATTGACCAGTGACTTTTGCAGCTTCTTTCTCCATGTGGGAGGATGCCTCAGCTCAGACAAGAGGTGGCACAGGAAGGAGACCAAGGTCTGTAGAGATAAAAAGGGCAGAAAGGTGATTAAAGCAAAAGTTTTTGGGATTTCTCACAAACGCCTCCCCCGCCCCCTGTCCCCAGAAAAAGCCCTGAAACCACCAGACCAAAACCCAAATCTAAAGCCACTGCAATCATAGGATGCACCAAAAAACATCAGGATGCTGATGCCAACAGATGTGATCACAGGCCTGAGGTTATGCCAGAGGATGGATCATACTACAAACAGTTTCTGTCTTACACTCCTCCTACACGTTACTGGTTCCAGCCAGGGAGAAGATAAGGGTTAAGGTGAGCCTCTGGCCAGTACAGATGTTCCAGTGATCATGGCCTCACTACTGGGTCACAAGCTACATTCCACCCCAAGCAACATTCAGACATGCAGCTCCTGGAAAACGCTCGTTTGATTTCTTGCAACCTTTTATTTCAGGCCTTCTTCCTGTTGCTTTCTTTTGGCTTATTCTTTTTCAGCATTAAAAATACACCCAATTTTAACTTACTGTGAAATACACTGCAATAAGCAGCCCTGCAAGTTGATGCCAGCTGTCTGTCCACAAATAATCCCAAAGTCCCCCTTTACTGATGCCTGTCCATGTGCCCTGACCCATAACTAAAGAGGTCTCTGCTAGAGTGAGCCCAGAGCTCATTCCCCACGGTGCATTCTCAGCCTCTCTGCCAAGACAGCCAACACCAGTAGCTATTATGAAAGTCACTCACTGTGGCATGATGTACTGTCCATGGGGCACACAAGTCAAACCACTCCAGCAAGACCCACTGGAGTGAGGGAGTCACCAGGGAGGAGCACAGGGCTCGCTTTTCCCTGCAGAGCTCTCTCATACATGGACACCACAGCTTGACCTGACCACTGAACAACCTAATGCAACAAGCCCTCTGTAATCAGCAGCTGTGGAAATTAATAGCACCATTCTTTCCATTTTCAATTCAGTTTGAGAGACTTTAATCAAATCTGATGAGGGACAATGTAGCCAGCCATGAATTTATGCATGAAGCACATTACCTGCACTGCAGTCATGCCTTGTGCCAATGCTCCTACAAGTCTGCTACCAGAGAAGCTTAAACACCTCCTTCTAAGGGTATCTGGGCACTACTAGACCATGCAGGGCAAGTTATGGCTGTGTATTCTGAGTTGCTCTGTTCTTTTACTATCGTTCACCTCCTTGCTTAATTGGCATATATGGTGTTGAACCTTCTCTGTAAAATGTCTTAAAAGGATGCTACTTCCTTGGTTTTTAGTGGGTTTCTATGCAAAGCTCCACCTCAAGACAGTTAGGACCCTGACCTTTAGCAAGTACTTCTATCTTCTTTTTCAGGGCTTACTGAGTTGTTTGGGACACATTCCCATGCTGCAGTTCCTGCTTCACTGCAGGCATAGGTGGGAGTTTGCTGGCTTTTCCCAGCCTGGAGCCTGTGCCTGCCAGCTCCAGGGCATGCAGGGCCCTTCACCCCCATCAAGTTTCATCTTGCCCATCCACTGTTCAGCCTTGTTTAACCACAGTGAGCTGTTTCCTGCCTTCTGAGAAACATTTCATGGAACTGGAAAAGTTTTATCACTCTATTTTTCTGAAGGAGGTTTTTGTTCTCAGGTAAGTTTTCTTTCCTAAAATCTAAGTCACATAGACATCCCTCATAAGAAATCCCACAGTAGGAACGTAGGAAAAATTGCGTTTTGGTTAGCAAAACCTGTTGTCACACACACTCCTACCACCAAAAGTCCTGAAAGGTCCTGATGGAAATAGCTGGGTTTGGAGCATATGTGCCTATCAGAAAGCCCCAGCTTCCAATGAGCACAAAAAACCAACACAACAAACAAACAAAAAAGGGTTTCTGAGTTGCTTTATGTTCTGAACCAAGCCAAGAGACAGGGCTGGTGACTGGATCACAGCAGAGTGCAGCTCACAGGCAGTAGTACCCCAAAGACGCTTCCAGGCGCTCCCTCCTCCCTCCTGCCAGAGCTGCAGCTCCCGAGCTGTGCCCTGTGCTGAGCTGCCAGGGCCACTCTGTCCCCGGAGGGGATCCCCACCACCGGCAGGACAGATGCCACCAGTCACATCCATTCCCCGTGGCACAGCCAGGCTGTCAGCCCCGGCGACAGCTCTGCTGTGATGGCTCTCACAGCCAGTGCCCAGAGCACAGCCAGCACTGCTGAGTGTGGACAGAGGGCTGGGCCTGCCTCTGCATCTCTGCAGTCACAGCAGCAACATTCTTATGGTTAAAGAGCTTTCACTCCATCTTCCAGGCCTGTTTTTTCCATTTTCCCATGTTTGGTTTTTTTCTTTTCCCATAAAAACCAACCCATCTTTACTGGTAACTATACATGCAAAGCCCTGGGACTGGACTATGCTTCCCAGAGGAGAGAACTGGAAGGCAAAAACAGGGAAACAAACTGTATTAATATGGTTTCTGTTTTGCACAGGGGCTCCACCCTCTCTTTCAAGACCATGCATTCAGTTAATGAGAAACAGGGTATTCCCACCCCTTGTGCACAATCCCCTTTTTATTTCATACACAGAGAGGAATTAAGACATGAGACTTTCTCAGTCACTTCCCACAAGAGCTGTCTCTGGCTTTGACTTTGATAATCCAGCTTGACTGATCTTTCCCTGGCAGTGGCCCTGGCATCAGTAGCCAAAGTGATGGATGAGCTTTACAGCTCTAACAGCCTTTGGGATAGCTGGTTGAAGAGAAGTGCCTAAAACCAGCAATTTATGCTTTCTCATGTTCCTAAACCACAGGATGTTTATGGAGACCTTTTTTCTTTAGTGGTGGCTTTGAAACAGGAGCAAAATAAAAATGGTGAGACTCTCAAGTAGCTGTGCTGCACCCACTGCTAGATGAGACTGAATTATATGACTGGGAAGCAGCAGCAGATACCCAAATTCTGCATCATCCCAAATTTCTGATGACATTGGCTTATACCCTGCTTCCTAGTTTCCCTCCTTTATCTGCATTTTAACTCCAATCTCCTGGGCCAGGTGTGACAGAAGTGAATTCTGTTGTCTGCAGAAAGAAATGAAGGTAGGAGACAGGAGAAGACAAATAGCTCAGCTGCCACAAAAGACAGGAAGGCATCAGTGCAGTCTCTGTGCATCCTGCAAAGATGAACACCAGTAATTTTAGGCAGTTAGAGACATCACAGTTGTCAGGTCACACTTTCAGATAAACTCATATTCTGCTCAATCTTTCCCAAGTTATCTCTGCCATCAGAGGATCTGTGATCACTTGGGTAATGTAACAATGGCTGAAACTTTAAATGCAGTCAGATTGATAGGCCCCATTAAGATGCTCATCACAAGCTACTAAAAACCCACTGATTTATGGCTAGCAGCAGGAAAGTTTCCTCACAGGCAGTTACATTTTTCTTCTTCAGCTTTCAGAGCTGCTTTTGTAGAGGTTTCACTGTTTAAGCACTTAGAGCTTAATGAATACTCAGACAATTGTCTGATGTTAAGCTCCCTGGATGCCAGTGATGACTGAGGTTGAAGATAACTTAGAAAAGAGCCCAATAGCAAACGGTGAGCACCAAGGCTCCTACTGATAAACACAATTGCTTGGTGCCCTTCAGAGCTTAAATTCGTGACCAAGTTACCACAAAATGAATGCAAATGCACTTCAGATGACCTCAGCAACTTGCTGTGTATACAATCTTAACCCTTAGCAAAGACAGAGCGATCCAAGTGACACAGACATACATGCACATAGCAGCAAATGTAGGGCAGAGCCAAGCTGAACACAGCCTCAAACAGCCTTCAAAGCCAGAAATAGGAAAAAAATTGTTCATTTGCATCTTCCATACTGATACAGTGTCCAGGGCAGGAACTGACAGGGTAGTCCAAGATGTTTCTGTCTGACATGAATGTAATATTTAACATCTTGGAGATGTAAACCTGTGTTGGCTCTCCTGGAGGTTAATAACCAGGAGATTCTGAGCACAAGCAGACAGCAAAACTGAGCTGTCTCAACACCTGAGAAATGTTGGGACTGATACACGGCTGTGTTTCATCAAGGAATGTGACATCCAACCTACTTTCTCATTATAAAAGCAGCAGGACTACATTTTTAGGAAGATGACAGTTTCAACATTCTTTGTACTTCAGGACTCTCCCAGCTATCACACAACCATAGAGTAAACAGATGTACCAGGGTAAATTCAGGTAAAGAGTGACTCAGGATTTCTGAGGCATCGTCAAGTGCAAACAAGACCTTTGAGATCAATTACTGGCTGCTTAAAGTAAAACAGAACTGACAGATGCACTCAGTGTCACGGGGCAGTCACCTCTTTCTCTTTAGAGGGGATTCTTCCTGGAGATCAGACCTATGAATGTGGCATCTTCACAGCAGTGATCTGCAGCCATTTCCTCACAACACATAAGGAAAGCAACTGCTCTATGTGGTTACTCCACGTGCCCCATTACCTCTGGGAATTGTCCTGTTTCAACCAGGAGAAAACCACCAACATACTGAGTTCCTATGAATTTTGAGAAAACTGGGAGGCAAACAGAGCAAGAAGTCTCTGCTGGTGCCCTGCTAAGGGAAGAACTGATAAACTGAGCTTTCCCTTGACACCAAAGAACACCCAGAAGGATGTGTTAGAAAGCAGATCTGATGCTGCTTGTGACACTACTAGCTTCTCTCTTCCTCTGTGATGCTCCCTGATGTTCTTCAAGCAGCTGAGATCCTGTCTTGTGGGACACTTCCTGCTCCTGACCACGTGTGCCAGCCTTGCTGGGCTTGGCCTTTAAAGATGCTCTGCCTTTACCTAGAGCTTGGGGGCAGCTCTGGATTCATAGTTCAGAGTCTGTGGTTTTCTTCTCAGAAGAAGCAGCAGTTCCTGAAAACCTCTACTGGCTTTCAAAGGGGACTTTTTCTCCTGACTGCTTGCAGTGCCTGAAACCTTCTCAAGTCAATTTGTTCCTGTAAATGTTCAGAGACTCCTCCAGCTTCCTAGAGTGCCCTGGGCTCTCATCTGCAGGATCCATTTGGAGCAGGTCTGGAGGACACCCAGCTAACCAGCCACTTCCCTGCCGCGCTGGGGGGTTTGAGTCAAAGCCTGACTGGGCAGGAAGCTGAGTCCTGGTTTCTGCAGGCCTGCAGAACAGCTCATCTCTACACTATGTGCGAGAGAAACTCCTAAACCTTTGTTCACAGTGAGTGGCAGCAGACACTCCTCATATCACAGAGAAGAAAGGGGAGGATGGAAAAATGTTTGCCTCCCAGCTCTTACTGAGGCTTTAGAATGAGAATTTTTCTTGGGGGCTGGTTCTTCTCCAGCTTTCTACATTGCTCCTTTGAAGCATCCTGCCCTTAGATCCCTTTGAAAATAAGGTACAGGTAGTTTTAGTGGGTAAGTTATAGCCTTCCCCAGGCAACTAAGAGAACTGCAGACAATCCAAGTGAGAATCCTTCCCATCTCTTTTATGGAATGACCCTGAGAGACTGGAAACTCTGAAGCAGCCTAACAGTAGGATAGTGTACCAGCGCAGTATCAAAGCCTCTCAAACAGAAGTTCCCCAGATTTTCCAGTACTCCCCTGTTGTTCAAAGACTCCTACTCCATCAAAGCTCAAACTGTTGCAGGACCAACAGATCATGTGAGAGGCATCAGAGGACAATTAATTTGAAAGAAATGGGTGGAAAGTGTGTCAAGCACGCCCAATCTTTGAACTGGGTACTTTAGAAGATCATTGCAAAATAAAACACAACTGCACATTCATTTCTCTTTAGGAAGAACATATTGCACAAAGCCACAAAAGCTACATGACCTTCATGTGAAGGAGAACAGAAAGACCAATCTTCACTCATTGCAAATTGACTTGGAAAGGCAACAAAGCAATGCCAGTTTCCACCAGCTGACGATACGACCAAATGTCTGCAGTGCTCAGAAGATGAAACTGTAAGGCCTATTCATTGCAAACCCTTCTGGGCATATGGTAATCAGGGAGAAATTTCTTTCCAGAGATCATTATGGTGAAAATAGAAGTCCATGATTTTGGCCTGCAGTGGAGGGTGGCATCTATTAACTGCATCTGGCTGCAGAAAATCCTACAGTCTGTGCTTCTCTCTGGTAGCTCGTGTTTACCTGCAGCATCACCTCTACTGTGTTGTCTCCAAATCCCTGTGCAGAAGACAGGCCAAGAACAGAACAAATGTTTTTTCCATTGGCACTGTCTTGTCCAGCAGCACTGACAAGAGGGGTCCATGCCTTGTGCCCATTCTGGCACCTCATGGGAGAGATAGAACTCAGTGCCTCTGAACTGAAGGTTGCTGTTAATGCACCCTTAAAGGATAATGGCACTGGCCATCTGCCTAGAGCCCACAGCACAGGCAGGGCTCTGTTCAGGATCATTTCCTTCCAAAAGTGAAAGAGGATGCTCTGTGTTTTCTACAGTGACACAGAGACCTGAAAGGGGAACTTTATCTTTGTAGAAAAGCCCCACTGCTCCTGTTTGTAGCAGATGCCAAAGGAACAAATGGTGATCATCCCTCCCATCCCAGGCTGACACCTCTAGAATATCCCAAATCTTGGTAGCATCACCACTGAAGTCATGTCCAGCATTTTCCACTCTAAGACACTTACAGGACTTTATATTGGTGACACTGATGCTGGTCTAACATTCATGAACGGAGAAATGAAGATATCAAAAAAACACATATATATGACTGGTATTCAACTACCCAGCAGCCAACAAACACCAAAAACCAAACAAAAAACCCACCTCAAAAAAAAAAAAAAACCAACCCAAACCACACAAAAAAAACCCAAAAACACAAACAAACAAGAAAAAAAAAACCTCAAAAAAAAAAAAAAAAAACAAACAAACAAACAAAAAAAACCCAACCAAAAAAACCCAAACAAACAAAAAACCAACCAAACAAAAAAATCTAGCTAATTGAATGCCTCCTAGATCTCTTATCTGCACTGGAAAAACTCTTGGCAAGAAAATAGCACTGGCCTGATCCCATAAAATTCCACATGAGAGAATTCTGATAGCCTCCAGTTTGGATAAGGAAATCACAAGCAAAGAGATATTTTGTAACCAGAATTCCCCCGCACACAAACATTCAGCACAGGATAGTCATAACAGCAGAAGGAAACAGATTTGGAAAGGTTTTTTTCTATTAATAAAAGTAGCCAGTAAATTTTCTCACACTTATAGCAGCACTGGGCCCAGTGGCACAGAGACCCTCCTGTCCCCAGTTTTTAGGTGAGCTGAATGCTGGCTGAGGCAAGATAGTCCAATACTGGACTGAAAAGTCAGCTTTGCTGGTCTCCAGCTTTGAGTCTGCCCATGTCCATCAGCTCCATAAGAGTCATTCCCAATTTAGTCCTTTTTTCTTTAGCTTACAAGTTAATTAGCAGCAGACTGAAAGAGGAAAGGGTCATTTCTTGTGGATACAGAGATGCCAAACTTCCTAAACTCCAGGGGAGAGAGGACAGCAAATTTGTGGTTAACCTTGACTCCAACATCTGCAGAAGAGCCCTGGGTATAGAACAACATTGACACAACCTGTGCTGCCCAAAGGATCCCCACAGCCATGTCCCAGCTGCTGTGCACACTCCTCAGGGGTCAGAACACGCCAGGGAGGCTCTTCTGGTATTTCCACTGCAGGAGCATCAGGGAAGCAGACATTAACCCCCAGCTGCACCTGCAAAGGTATAAGCTGTAGCACACAGAGCATCCATGGTCTAGAAGGCTGTTGTGAGGCAGAAACAGTAAATTACAGGTGGCAGGGTAAGAAACGTCTGAAACTGGGAAGGCTCTGCCAAACACACTGGTGGAGGACAGACCCCTGAAGAGCTGTGGAGGGCAGATCTGGCTAGAAGTAACACTAGCTAGCACATACCTAGAATACACATCAAAAACCCTCATATGCTCAAGGAGGAATGTCAAAACCAGGCACAGAGTTCATAGCAGCTGAACCCTTCCACCTCTGAGTCCACAGGCTCTTCCCTGGGGGGCTGAACTCAAATACCTCTGAGGCGGAAGGCAGAAGAAGGCTTGGCTGGGTGGGTACTGCGTGGACAGCCTCACCCCTGGGGCAGGGGACAGCCAGAGCTGCAGCCAGCAGCACTCTACAAAAGAAGCCTTTGACAGTGACCTCCCAGCTTCCCTGGCCTTCAGCAAGGCTGTGAGCCCAGGAGACAGCAGCCTGAGTCACACTCACATCTGGCCTCTCTGCTCACCAGGACTGACCTTGAGTTTTAAGACATCACACCTTGAAAGTAACCTCTGCTCCAAGGCAACCCATCTGACTTGCAAAAGATGACACAAAAAGAAGATGGATCAGTAAAAGGTGGCAGCCATGAAAGAAAGGGGAAAAAATATGAACAAAGAGAAGAAAGGGAAATATGGAACAGAGTAATCTTCTACTCTTCATTCATGTCATGTTCTGGCACACTTCATAGCTTTCTCTGCGCAGCCCCCACATGGATGCAGACAGCACAGAAATCAGGTGCTGGACACAGGCAATGGAGAGAAGTCTGACACTGAGTGCCCTGCAGCCACCCTCCTCCTCTTCTACACTGCCTGACCAGGGGGCAGGGGCTCTGATGCCCACTGTAATTAAGCCCTGTTCATATTTTCTCCCTAGGAACTGTCATAATTAAGTCAATGAATTATGGATGTGTTACTTAACTGAGACTATGAACCAGCTTGTAAAGAATTCACTGGAAGTCTCGGTCTTGCATTACAAAAAGGAATGTGACATTCAAGAGCAGTATCATTAGCAGCACGGCAGGGTCATGCCTGCACTCCTGAGTTCTCCAAGCCTACAGATTCCTTTGAGCATCAGAAGAAGTGACAGGATCAGATCCAGGGCATTAGTGTCTTCCTTCCTCGTAAGGTCATTGAAAACTCTCTGTGCTCCCAGAAGTCTCACTATTTACAACATTGCTCCAAGCAAATGCTTTGGGTGGGAGCTCCACACACATGTTAAAAACAAGGAGCTTCATGGCTGTGGGGAGGTTCCTCTGAAGACCATGCCCAGTGCTGGGATAGCAGTCACTGGCACAGAGACAGGCCATGTCCCAGCTGTATTTTCTCAGAGCATCTGCACAGAAGGATGATATGGAGAGAAAAAGAGTCACATCTGCCAGGTAATACTTAAAAATGCTATTTCCCATACAGTCATCGCTGTAAAGTGCCAGGGAAATGGGGTCTTCAAATGAAACAGTTCCCAGACAGAATCTGTCCAAGGCAGTACAACACATTTACTTTTAGATTTTTTTTTTTAATTAATAACACTCAGTAACCAAATAGAGTCAGAAATTAATCATCACACAGATCTCATTAAGATAATTATTAAAGGATAAAGCACAAAGCTACCTTCATTTGAACATGGCTCTTCTTCCCATCTACTTTCAGATTAATATTGAGCCACAACTTTTTTCATATCAAAGAGCACAGTATCCTTCTGTCTCTCTAAATATCACTGATCTATCTGGAATAGAGAATGCAGCACAACTGATTTTTGTGTTTGAAGTCCCAGGTTGCATACTCAGTTCCTTCCCTGTTTCTGAACTCAGCTGTGGCAGTAAAACTCTTGCTGGGTTAGTCTGTGTCCTTTGGAGCCCCAGAGCAGGACAACAGTCTATCCAGTGTGAGCAAAGGTGGGGTGGTGTATCCCATACTGATCCTCCCATTTTTTTCCAAAATCTCCAGAAGGCATTCTGTTGCTAACAAACAGATTGTGACTCACTGAGACATTCAAAATTACATTCCTGTAATTTCCATCTTTACTTCACGCATTCAAATCCAGCCTGTTGTGGCTTGCCCATCTTCTGTTTGGCAAATCCTCATGGCTGTCCTCATATGGCAGTAGAGTGTGTTTGAACATCAGCTTGAAATAAGTTCTAGCCAGGACAGTGTTAGACCAGTTTCTTTAGGTGGTGACAAGCAAAATGAAGTAAGAACCTGAAATATCAGTGTCTTCTCAAAATCAGTAACACAGTCTCAAAGAAATGAAAAGCAAGATCTCAAGCCCAGGAAAGTGAGGACAAAGAAGAGCCCCAAGTCACCACAACATCAGTGCATTATCAAAAGCACCCTCCAGAGGTCCTGTAAAGTCCCCAAAGCATGGGATGCACAAAAGCACCCTACAGAGATGCTGTTAAGTGCCCAACGTGTGGGATGCAGTCCCTGCTCTGCCCAGCTGGGAATGAGGACCCACCTAACAGGCTGCCAGAGCTGGGCAGTGGCTCTGGGACCAAATGTGCTATGAGTGAAATGTAACATCCCAGTTTTTATTCCACATATTGTGATATTTAGACTCCAAGAACACCAGCAGATCACTCAGGAGGATGCCACAGGGCCTTGATCATCTTTCCTAAAACATAAACTGCTTCCAGCCAACAGAAGGGGAGAACAGGCATTGCTAGGGGTGGTTGGGAGCTCAGACATTGCTAAGATATGACAATACTTCAATGTCTACTCTACTATTCATACAGTTATTGATCACAGAATTTGAATATGGAGCTTTTTAAGAAGACACCTGTTTGGTTTTAAGGACCACAGAATTCATAGAACATATTTAAGCTGCTTTATTGTTTTTTGCCTCCCAGCGGATTACAGGGCTCTGCCCAGAGCTCTGCTCACACTTTACTACCACGCCTGACATGGGAGCTTTCCCAGCTTCACGCAGTAGCTTTCACTGGACAGTGCAGTCAGAGAAAAACAAGTTATCTCACTTTCCTTGTAGTAACACCAATCCTAATTAGCATTTTAGAGCTGATAGGACTGACTTGGGCCAGGCAGCCATTGCTGATTCCTGGCTCTGGCTCCAAGTAGTCCTGCAGAACTTCATTACATCGCTGCCCAGCTTTGCTCTCCACATCAGTGCCCCAGGAGAGCCTTTCTTAGAGGATCATAGTCCTGAAACTCCTTGCAGATGCTCTGCTGCTCTCAATTAACCTGCTCTGGAGGATTAGTGACAGGCAGAACAGAGAGTAGAAACCAAAATGGTGCAAAAATACCTTGTCTCAAAGAAATAAGTACACCAGAAGTTACTTGGGAACAAAGATTTCTGTTCATGCTGAAAATACTAAAAAAACAATTTTGACCAAATAACTGCATTTCAAAGGAGTCTTTGTGAAACTCAAACAGCCCAGATAACACGCTCAGCTTGATTTGATTTTCCTAGGACTCTGATGAGTTATATTCTCAGGTAAAGGCAGTCTGTGGATCTGCTTGGCTTTCTTTGTCCTGTAGGTTCCCAGGTGCCTTAAATGTCTGAGGGTCTTGGCATTTAGAATTGTAGAATCGTAGATCATTCTGTGTTCTAAGGGACCTGAAAGGATCATTGAGTCCAACTCCTGGCCCTGCACAGGACACCCCAACAATCCCACCATGAGCCTGAGAGCATTGTCCAAACATTCCTTGAGATTTGACAGGCTTGGTGCTGTGACCACTGCCCTGGAGAGCTTGTCCCAGTGCCCAGCCAGCCTCTGGGGAAGAACATTTTTCTAATATCTGACTTAAACCTCCCCAATACAGCTTCATACCACTCCCTTTGGCAATTTCAGCATTTTCAACAGCATTGCTTATCTGCCTGCTTTCCTAATCTAAATGGCATTCATGAAGCAGGTTCTCTAACATCCGTTTGCAATTTCTCGAGAGCAAACACACCAGAAGCTGCTAAATGTTCCCTCTCTCCCCATCACACACTCTCAGCTATACTTCCCATTACAGAAAATGCTATGTTTACATAACATATTCTTTGGGTTACAGATTGCATTACTGTGCTCCTGGTACAGCTTGCACAGGACCTTTCAGCATCCAGCTCTGTTCTCTTTTGCACATAACTTGGCTAAGTTTTAGCTCCTTGTGTTGCAATTTTCCATAACAGGCAACTACCTCAAGCTGGATTTTTAAGCTATTTCTAATCTTATATCCAAAAAAATACATGTTTTTTACAGCCTAAACCCCTCTGCCATGACACCTAAGTCATACAAGCATTTCAGCAAGAAAGACTCCTGTCCACATGTTCGAGTTTGGGAACAAGATGTGTGACTTGGGAGCACTTCCCAAGGCACACAGCTGTAATAGGTTGCCATTTTCCTTGCTTTCCTTATTCCTCTTGTTGCATGTTTTAAGTTTGTGCTTCTCTATACGAGATAGAAGAAAGGAAGCATAGTCCATTCCTATGATTGCTGGTCAAAGTTTGGGAATTTTGCAAAGGACTGAATCAATTCTGAAGAACCTTAAAATGCTTCATATATTGGCATCACCTCCTTCTCATGGAGCTGTACCCCTAATGGAAAGGAGCCATAGAATGGTTTGGGGTGAAAAGGACCTTTAAAAATCATCCCCTCCAACCTTCTGCCATAGCCAGGGTTATCTCTCAGTAGATGAAGTTATTCAATGCCTCAGATGAGCAAATAAATCTAATCAATCAATTTATAAACTGGACTTTTTATATATAGTTATTCAGTGCTCTACAGATACACCTCAAGTCTCCATGCTGTTTTCAACAGTGCCAATTCTGCGCTGCCTTACTCAGTAGAATCTTATTAAAAAAGGAAAAAAGAAAGACACCCTCCTGTACACTCTAGGAGCTGGGAATACTCATTTTAAGCTCTGACCTGAAATCTGAGCCTTGATATCCAGAGGATATTCACCTTTTAAGCTACAGTTTCTAGTTCCCTGCTTACAACTCATTCTTTAATGCAAATACAATTTGACGGTATCTGGTGCATAAATCAATGATGTGGCTAAAGTCTCAGTCAACTCTTCTCAGAATAAATGTTGCCATTTAAAATGTGGCAATCAAACTTGTAAAGGGAAGGAAAGAAATGTCACTTGCAACCCAAGTGGTTCTGTTAACAAGCTGGGTTCCTGCTTCAGGTTTTTGTCTGATAAAGCCACTTATCTGATGTTATGAAAGGTCATAAGTAGCTGTTGGAACAGTGGAAAGTCCAAAGAAGGTACTTTTGCCATTCTGCAACTTTTGTTTAAAGTTTTAGTTGAATCATTATTTCAGTTCCTGGAGCTGAGTAATTTCATCTGCCTGGCACAGGAACACGCACAGAGCAGCTCTGCGCTGCAGAGCAGGCACGGGGTGAGCAAACCACCTGCATCCTACAGGAGAATTTCCCTGTGTGTGGAAATACAATGAGCCTCTCCACTCATCTCAGGATGTTTTTGTGAGGATGCAGAGTTCTCTTGGTGGGAGAATTACACTCATAAAGCTCACCCAGCAGATCCCAGGGCAGAACCTCAAGCTTTCTCCTCGGTCCCACTGCACAGATGGAGCCTCACAGAGGGACCTTGCACATTTTTAATGTGTTGCTACAAGGAGAAGGGTTTAGATATGACCAACAACTGTCAAAGGTATGAAGACTCAGAACCAGCCTTCTGTACTAAAATCATCTGCCTCTAGCACATCTGCCAACACCCTTTTATAGAGGCCAAGTAATGAATTCATTAAAAGACATATCAACTCTCTGAATTTGCTTCCACAACTGTCTCGGTATAGCATGCACATGCCATTTGTTGAAATATCATAAGACCTTGTAAACCACAAGCATTACTAAAATATTTTTTCCCACTCGCACTCCCTCCCCCTTTTTTATATCAAGTCTATGTAAAACCTTTTACTAAAGATCCAGATTCTCCCACTGAAACCAAGTGCTACTTGTCTGGAAATAGACCTTCTCTGTGCCTCAAAAAGCACCTGGAGCAGATGGCCAGAGCCAAGACACTCCAGGATCACAATCTCACACTGTCTCCCCCCTTACACATCAGAGGAATGGTCAGAGGGAAGCATTAAGTATTATACTCTTCTTCACTGAAGAGACCAACATCTGGCTGCAGTGGAGAACAGAACAATTCATGTCAGTATTGGGGATGTCAAATGTAATCTGAGTTAACATCTCCCAAATGCTCAGCTTCAGTGCCAGGCCAGGGCAAAAGACAGTGATGGCAGAAAACAGTGTTCAGGAGAGCTGCCCAGAAACAGGGATCCACATTAACAGGAAAACTTGCACATCTTCTCTAAAGAACTGGGAGGGAAAGGTCCTTTCAAAAGTCTGGGGGCTGCAGCCCTCATTTCAGTGGATACAAGACTGCTTGCATCAAGCTTTATTTTTACAGAGCGTGAATCATTTCTCACTCAGTGAGAATCACTGGGATCATTCTGCTGTCGGTATCTCTGACACCAGCAGTACTAAAAATACAAAAACTCCAAAGTCAACCATGTGCTGTCAGTTCTGAACCTGATTGCTGCATTGCTTGCATCTATTCACAAAGATCAGGAGCAGGTGCTGACACCTTTCAGATCAGTCTGTTTGAGAGTGTAGGACTGGGCCCACTCTCGAAAACCTGCCTCCTCCTCCATTTATCCCCCCCAGTAAATATTTGACTTCTCCTGGTCTGCCAAACAATGGCAGCCTGTAATTATAGCTAATACCACACAGGCTGCTGTGCTGTCACTCACTTCTGCTCACAGCCATGCTTGAGAGCTGAAGGACCATACAGGTCCTACATGGCACTAAACTACCTGCACACCTAGCTCAAGAAGTCACACCGTCGTGACTCCTTTTCCTCTGAAAAGGGTGATGTGAACCAGAAAGCAGCAGAACCACCTTTTCTAAAACCCCTTTGCCATTTTATAATTTCAACTACAATGATGGCTCAAAAATGTCCATTCTCCAATTTTGTCTACCATACCACAGCTAGAGAGCAAGCCAGTAGTGAGTCCTTCATTCTAATTGATTATTTACATAATCTTTAACATCCACCCCCTCCGTGAGAGAAATTATCTTGCAACATATGAAGATAGCTGTGCTAATTATGATTTCAGTTGCCATGAAACAGTCTGCAAATGTGGTCCCTCCCATTTTGTTACAAACAAGGTCTTGGGGTGTGACTTGCTTAACAAGGAGCAATATCTGCAGCTTAACTGTACGTTTTCATGTATGGTGGGATTGGGCAACCACATGCCAAGAGCTCTTACAGAGGCCAGAACTGGATTTTGCACCTACTTAGAGAAATTCACAGAGGAAAAAGTCCACTGGACACAGCCTCTGGTGTCATTAAATGGCCATCTGATGGCAAAAGTGTGTTCAGGGCAGAATTGCTCTGAACCAGCCTCTTCCTGGATCTGATTGCACAGTTGAAATTTGGGAGGTAGGCTCTGGTCTCACCTCCTTTGGTCACTGTAACATGCCAGCTGGAAGTTGGGTTTCCTACCAGGTTTGATCTAGCAGCAGCCCGTGGGATGGCCTGTTCTTTCTCATTCTCACTTCCATGATAAGGGCTTTGTTTAGGGGAAATGGAAAAAAAGGAAAAGCTCTTTGTAGTGTTGTTGGACCTGCTTTGAACCCACTGCAGTTGGGCTGAACAGGGAGGTTCTGAGCCCTCGTTTTGTCTGGTTCACACAAGATAATATCTCATTCAGCACCACAGAAAGCTCATTTCCTCTGGCAGAGTTGCTCTTTTGTATCTTATCACTAACTAGGTGATAAGTTGATATCATAGAATCAAAAAGTAGCTTGAGTTGGAAGCAACCTTTAAAAGGTCATCTAGTCTAACCCCCCTGCTGTGAGCAGGGACACCTTCCACTAGACCAGGTCTAGCCTGGCCTTGGACACTCCCAGGGAGGGGGCAGCCACAGCTTCTCTGGGCACCCCATGCCAGTGCCTCACCACCTTCATTGTAAAAATCCTCTTGAAATACATTCTTCAAATATTTGAATATATAGGGACATTCTCTGCATATTACCAGGAGTTTTGACACCCAGTGAATTTCAGCTTGGTGTCATCTATTAGAAGAATTTGTGTCCCTCAGAAGACAAAGTACATGACCCTGACAGTGTTTTCACTTGCCCAACAAAGCAATGGAAAGAAAGAAGGAAGTGGCCTCAAATCCATTATTGCTATATCACACTTCCAAATGGAAAAGGGGGTCTTCTCTTCACCATGCACCAAGCCTTGCTTCCAGAAAAGAATGGAACAAGGAGTTCTGGCCCAGTAATAGCTGTTTAATTAAACTACTTTGTTCAACTCCAATCTAAACATTTTTTTCTTCTTTTCACAGAACAGATTTGAAGATTTAACACTCAGGCTGACCCAAAACAGTGTCATGGTTCATTAGCAAATTAGAGTTAATTAGAGTTTTAAACCCAACAATTCCTACAGCAGTAACAGCAGGGCAGGATATGTCCTTATCAGAAGTTTAAAAGAAAATGCTGCCTAGACTACTGAGGTTGCTGGCCAGACCTAGAGGGCTCTTGTACCCCTGCTGACATTTGTGCTGATGCACACAGGTTTTGTGGCAGAACTTTGTTCAGTGGAGATAAACCAGGTGTTCTCTATGCCCAGCATTCAGGCTCTTGCCCTTCTTTCTGTCCTTTGTCTTTGTAAAAAAAAAGCTTTATATAATAAGTTTTGTTGGATCACTTCCACACTGCAATAATTGTGAAATCCCTGTGTGGTTGGCAAGACACAACAGAGAGACCACTGCAAAGGGCCTGCCATATATTTTGCCCAATGCCCCATATACCACAAACAGAGTTTATTCCAGGGTAACTCTGCTGAGCCCAAGGGAGTTTCATTTTGGAGGAACTTTTTCAACAAGTCTCAGCTCAGTAAGGAAAAGAAAAAAAAAAAAGAAAATTATCCTTCCATGACACCTAGAGAAAAAACAAACCAAAACATGTGGCTTAAGGCCAATACAGGGCTCTCCCAACCTTCTAGCTAAAGACTAAAATACTTCTAAAACAAACAACTATTTGGTTTCTGTATTTCTCCATCATCTTCCACACAGATAATAAAGCAATAAAATGGAAGGACTGCAGATACAAAAGCTTCTCCTTACATCCATCCTTCACAGCCACTTGTTTCCTCCTCCCCATATATCCTTTGAAAGATAAAACCCTACCTCGAAAGCTACCTCTTTAAACCATCACCAACAGCCTTATTGATCTTGGTTTTTTTCTAGACAAATTCTCAGGTTTCAACGCACTGAGGTCTCTGAACCAAGCTGATTCTTTGCCCTTGTCCTTAAAGAACAGAAGTGCACTTGGGGTTTCCTTGAGTCTGACACTGGAAGGTTTGCAACAACACAGACTTACATTATGTTCCTTCTTATGGAATCCCCCTGGCCCTTTACAAACTGCACAAGCCCAACAAAATAAGAAAATAAAACAGGAAAACATGCTAATTAAAATATTTACCATTAACATTTCAGTGCCTAGGTACTTCCCACTAATAGTCTGCAGTATAAACCAGTGAAATCAGGCCAGTGCTACAAAAGCAAACACTACTTTTAACCTTGCAGTCAAATGAGGAGGAAATGGGAGGAGAGTGAGCCAAGCCTCCCCAGTGTAATCAGGTACAAAGCCAATCAGGCAGTGGCTTTACACCTGTTTACAAAGTCCAGCTCTGACCCAGCTCCTCAGCATGCATCAAACCAGCTTCAGTTTGTTGAAGAGTAGAGCAATGGTCGAGTTCCTGAGGCTGTCACAGCACATGTCACAGTTGAGACAGCCATGATACACAGAGTAACACCACACAATTTCAGAAATCTTCAACCCATACACAGTAACACCAGACCACTTCAGAAGGCTGGAGGCATCTGCCCTTACTGTTCTCCAGCCCAACCTTTTATCCCCTCCTGTTGATGTGTTGCAGCTGTGTGCCCTCTGCTCCCTTTGGTGGTTGCTCAGTGCCCCTGGGCACTCCATGGCTCATTGCTGTCAGTGCTGCTCACCTGCTGCTCACAGCTGCACCCACTGGTGATGAGGCTGGGCCAGCCCCACTCCCAATTACCACAAACTGTGCACCTACATGAGGCTTGGCAAATTTTCAGCCTCCCCAGTTCTGTGGGAAACAGCCTCCCAGCTGGGACCACCAGCTTCCTACACAGTCTTAGGCACTGTCAGCTGCTGCAATGCCTTAGCTAAGCTGGAGAGTGATCAAAGGTATTGCATATCACATGAATACACCAAATCTTGTCCTCTATCAAGGAATCATTTGCTATAATGCAAAGAGGTCCTTGCTCCCAACAGGGAGCAGTTACAGGGCAGTCCTTCACCCAAGCAGGAACAACAAAAGAAAGGACATAGATAATCATTGTAGAAAATGCATAATCCAAAAAGTACTGGCTTCTGGAGCATGAGGCCACTGGTCCCACTGGTACTCTCCTGGGCACCTTGATGAATCCTCTCTCTTGCTCAGGCATAGAAAAAGCTGCTCTGAAAAAACATTCTAGAACACAGTAGATCAGTTGGCACTGAAAAATGTTTGTAGTCAATTGTTCTTCAGTTCTGTTAGCCTTTTGGCCATCTTCCTAAATCTGACAGCAACATCTGTCATGTAAAATCAATTCTGGATTTTTTAATGTCTTTATATGAGTATTCTGCCTTTTAAAAGGTAGAAGGCTGATGAGAGCAGGGAAACAAGGGACTAATGGGTCCCAGTGGAGTTACGGAGGAAGGTGTTAGCAAATGCCTCTGCTGCTGTTGTTACAGCAGTGTTGCTGTAACCACAATGGCCCAAGGATGGTTAACCATTTAACACCTTCCTAAACTTTATCAGCTTCTATTTCAGACCTGAAAGAGATCTCCAGGGCCACTTCTTGTCAGCTTTATCCCCAGACATAGCAGCTGATTTATTCTCAGATATCCTTCCCAGAAACCTTGTCTTGTTGGCACTATTAGAGACAGGCCTCTGTTTCCTTATTTTCAACATCTTGCATTTTATGGAAGTGTTTTACCAGACATAAACCCCTGGACAACCCCTCACAAGCAGTCACACAACTGGAACAGCAGACAGCGAGGGCAAGGAAATTCCAGCTGGAGTGCACGGTCCCACACCTGAGCCCCCCTCCACCAGGGCAAGGACAGCACCTCCAATAGGAACAAGGTGTTTGCCAGGGCTGGCTCCTCTGCTCCTGCATCCAAACATCTGAAACTTCATTACAAGATCTGGGAATGGGGATCACATCACTAAGTGAGGATCTCAGTTTCCATTCATGTGGCTAGAAAGGAAAAGGGAAAAACCCTTACGACCAGGTTTTTGACTGCCAGAGGCTTTCAGTTCTGCAGATCTCAATTAACAGCTGTCCAGCAGAGACACCAGTTTGCTTTGGTCTCTGACTGAGCCGTGCATACAAAGCTGCCACAGCTCTGCCTCAAAGCTGATTGTGGGTAAGGTGAGGGCAGGCACAGCCAGTGGGACAAATGTAAATGCCTGCCCTGCTCTAGAGCCTAGCTCAGAAGCCATTCAGAAGGACTTTGGGAGATTAGTCCTTTAGGCAGGGGTGAATTTTAGATATCATTCTTTGATACCCCAGAGACATACGCCACCAGTTTCTGTCACTGTCAGTGGAAGGTAATGTCAGGCCTCTGCAGGCAGCCCTGTGACCTTCTCTTTAAAGATTTGTCAGTTTTACACCATAACACTGATAGCAGCCAGCTTTTAAAAACAGCCTCGAAGTGCACAGGCATGAGCCTGCTCACAGTTACCCTGATTAAGCCAAGAACAGAATTCACTCCTTATTACTAGTAGGGCAAACAGAACTAAAATGAAGCTGCCATAAATAAACCAAAGTAAAGGCCAACTTCTGCCCTCAGCTGTAGGTGAGCTGGAAGGGGTCATTCAGGGAGGTCAAGACAACTGAGGCTGGGGAGCATTGCCAGGATGGGGATGCATTCCTGCCTCTGCCTCCCCAGAGCCACAGCAAGGCACATCCTGCTTATTTCTTATGTAAGCAGGTGGACTCTGGACTAGACTGCAGTCAAACAGGGACAGCCTCAGCCAGTCTAGACACATCTGTGCCAGTGGCACAGGAGCCTGGCTGGTTACCTATAAGCAGGGTGGCTGCAGTGGCTCAGGATAATAATTTTGGATGAAGTAGGATGAAGTTTGGAAAAAGTAAATTTGGATGAGTTTTTCAACAAGGGGGTATGATCTGTGCCAGATGCTCTGCTGACATAGGTAGGCAGAGCTCCCCAGATGCCAGTGTATGTGATAATCAGTGACTGGCAGATAATGGTTTGGATCTGAATGGCTTTAACCACATCAACACGTGCTGCGTTTCAGGTTGGGGCAAGGTGGCTTGAGGTTCCCCAATGCACCTTTCAGACATGGTGAAGGGAAGCCAGAAAGCAAAGTCTGATGCAATTGCCTGAAACAATTAATCAATTTACTTTAAAAAGCTCCCCCTTGTGACATTATTTTTCTCTTCTTAAGGTTTCAGTTCATAGCTGTGCTCCTTTTTGGTTTGCCAGCCTTCTTTTCTCCCTATGTATTGAAATTGAAATGTTCAAACCCTGCAGCTGATTCTGATGGGAGGACTATAAACACTGGATACATACTCTGCACCAAAACAGGCATAGCCTTGCAACATTTTCTTTTAGGAAACAACATTGCCAAAACACAGCAGTAGAAGGATCAATTTAGGCCATGCTTGGAGAACACATCCTTCCTTTTGCTCCTCCAGGCACAGCTGTACATCTGTGCCCTTCCCTCTTTGATGATTTACATCTCACACAAACCTGGCCTGGCCCTTAAATACTCCAAAACCTGAGCCAACACAGGAGTGGGGCTGGCTTTAATCCACCTTGGTGCCATCACTAGTCCAGAATTGTGACAGGCTGTACCTGCACAACTGAGACTGTGCTATGTTTCTCACAACCCTGGCAAAAGAAAACAAAGTCAATTATACCAGCAGCAACAAAGGACTTGTAGCAGGATCTGGGCTTCCAAGGAGAGCTCCAAGGAGTTTGTTCTGTGGGGACCCTATTCTCTCTCTCACCATCTATTTATTCAGCCAGGATGTATTGTAAGGGAGAGTCACCCCTCACATCTCCCTCATTTTCATGAGAGTTCAAGTTCACTGCAGCTGAAGGGAGTTGTGCAAAAGGATCCTGTTAAACTGTAACCAGCGGTCGGATGTGCCAGTTAATCATCTACGTTGAAACTTGTCCCTTTTGATAATAATTTTCCATGGCTGCAGAATTAAAGCTTAACTGGTCATTGGCTTTGAAAATGACCTTGTCTGACAGGGAATGTGGAAGAGGAAACAACAGAAACATGACCTTCTTGTGTAAATTCTAGATGTGGACAGAGGGAGAGAAAAATACTGCTGGCAGTTTCCAATTGACTCAGTGATTTATCTCAACCAGTCTGCAACGTCCCCCAGTCATCTCCAGGCATGAAAGGAACACCAGCTCCTGCCTCCAGGGGCTGCAGGGCAGTGTCAGAGAGGGCCCTGCCAGCAGGGCTTATCAGACAGGAGAGATGGCCTTGGGAAGCACAGGAACATCACAACCTGAGCGCCTGACTGGTGAGCTGGGTGCTTCCTTCCTGCAGTACTGACCTGCCTAGAGGAAACGCGATGGAAATGTTTAAGTATTTAAAAATCTAGGCTATATGCAGGAGAGCTTCTGAGCAGATACCAAGTGTGACAACAGGTCCTCACCACATCCATAGTAGGCACAAGTGTTAAAACCAGCCCAGTTCCACTGGACTCACAATTTAGAGCAGTAAAATTGTGTTAAAATCCACTATCCTGTCTACAATTATTTCAGCCCTTTAAGTCCATGATAAGATGGAAATGAATCCTAAATTTTCCTAGGCAGACAACCAACACTCAAAAGCAAAGGGCAAGGACAAGACAAACACCACCAGATGTGATGAGATGTTACAAATCCCATGCCAGACTTCTCCTAGCAGCCTGCACTCACTGAGACAAGATGCTGGGGAGTCAGGGCTGGTCACACACATGGTTACTACAACGATTTTTGGTAGGGGGCAAGAGGGAACATAATTCATTATGAGATTTAAGGAAACTTAGTCACACAGTAATGAGGGTAAATGACCAGACAGATTGTCAAAGCAGAAGTTCTTAGCATGAGTCCTCTCTTTTCAAAAGCAACTTGCTTAAGATTTACAAACCAACATTGCTGACTGGGAGTGAAATTTAAGCTTAAAATCATTGAAAACATTACTCAGTCAAATGAGATGATAAATCAATGAGGTGAAGAAACATTAATTCATTTATGCAATTACTTATTTACCCAAGATAAAATGGAATGTACGCTGTAAAGCACTGACAGAGTTAAATGTCTAAGGAAATTCTTCAGCAATGAAAATTTATTTTTAAAAGGTTTTGGATCAAAGAACACCGGAATCAGAAATTTCCAGAACTCCTCACAAATCAAGACCTCCCCAGCCAAAAGGCCCCTCCTTTCCCTGCTTGTGCCCACTGGTAGTTATGGTTTCACTGGACAGCTGCAATGTGCAGGCTTGGAAGAAACTCCCTGACAGGGTTTAATAACTGAATAACTGAACTGAAGTCTCCAAGCTTCCTTGGTGCTCTTCTTCAAGCCATCTTCCCTGGCTAAACTCCCCAAGAATTGGAAACTTGATCTCTGCAGATCCACTCAGCTATTTTGCCCAGACAAATAGGATCTCAGGCCACCCAATCAGTAAGATCTTGCTGTTTTGGAGATTGCCTATGAGGAAACTTGGAGCTGCAATCTGGATACTACAAATGTTCAGAGCTTCCTCTCAGAGGCCTTAGTTTGATGGGAAATGCACCACCCAACACCAATGACTTGGAGATACAGCTTGAGATGACACAAGGAGAAAACCCCCAGCAAAAAGGAAGATGGGACTCTTGTAAGAGTCCTGCAGCTGTGAGGCATCAAGTGCTCATTGTTGTATAAAGGGAAAATTCTGCAGTGCCATGAAGAGCACAAAGATGCTGTTTATATCCACTGCCGGGTTTCAGCAAGCTATTTTATACTAAATTTCCCTGCTGATCCAGCTGCATTGTGCTAGCAGGTGTCTGCTAACATCTATCACATGTTATTGCAATTTTCCCTTCCACCTTCAGGTGTAGAGGACACAATGCATCACTGCACAATAGGGGAGGAAGAAGACGCTGCCTAATTTCCCATAGGATGCAATATCTATCCTGTAAGTGTGGATTAACTGAATAACTTGCTAGATTTGTGTCAAGGCTTGTAAGGAGTGGTGACTAATCCTAGCTAGTGGGGATTAACAATGTTTGCTGTGGGAAATGTGCCAGACATTTCAATTATATCATGTCTTACAAACAGACTGCAATGGTTCTACATGAATACAACTGTGTTCTTGCCACAGCACAGTGATAACAGGGTATGTCCTTTCTAGTTTTTTAATGCCCCAGACTAGAGCAAGCCTCAGCAAGAACATCACTGGGATGGACAGCAGTACCAGAGCCTGCTCTTCTCTTAAAGTAGGCCAAAAGAAGCAGGAGGATGAGGAGTGCAGTTAGAAAGCCCTAAAGTTACACCTTAAGAAGCTACAGTTGAGAGTGCACCACCTGTGTCACCCTCCCAGGATAACACACACACAAACTCATACTCCTCCCCAGAAGGAAGGAGTGAGCCCTAGAAGGCCACAGATGGCAGCCTGGACAAGTGGTGCTGAAAACTCAAGACTCCAAGCAGCACCCAAGGCCACTCTCAAAGTGGTGGAAAAATCACATGATTAGAGTCTTCATCATCAGCAAGGGAAAAAGCAGGAAGGAAACGAAGATGCTGTCCAGCTGGCAACAAGAGCATCCCACTGTGTTCTTACCCAGAAACACCTCCCTGTGCAGCTCATTCATCTTTTCCTTTTGCTGCCTCAGCAGAATGGGGAGACACAAGGCTCCTCACAGTACAGAAAAAAGGTCTGAGATGTGGCTCTTAAAGCAGGTTGAAGCAATCCAGCCCATCCTGACCACTCCAGCTCATTTCCACATACCCATAGCCAGACCAAGGGTTCGACTCAATGCCAGGTTGCATCTTCTATTTGGTTTGAAAAATTTCTGGATATCACAGAATCAATCAGGTTGGGAAAGCCCTCTGAGGTCATTGTGTCCAACCTATGACCAAACTCCCTAATGTGAGCCCGACCATGGCACTGAGTGCCACAGCCAGCCTTTCCTTGAACACCCCCAGGGACAGCAACTCCACATCTCCCCAAGCAGCCTGTTCCAATATCTGGTCATCTTTGCTATGGAGAAATTCTTCCTGATGCCCAGCACAGAGCAGCTTAAGACTGCATCTTCTCACCCCATCACAAGTTCCCAGGCAGGGGAGGCCAATTCCCCCCAGTACACCTTTCTGCCAGGAGTTATGCAGAGCGGCAGAGTCATCCCTGAGCCTCCTTTTCTCCAGGCTAAACACCCCCAGCTGCTCCTCAGAGAACTTGTGCTTCATACCCCTCACCAGCTTCTCTGCCCTTCTCTGGACCCGCTCCAGCCCCTCAATGTCCTGAACTGAGGGCCCAAAACAGGACACAGGACTCGAGTGGCCTCACCAGCGCTGAGTACAGAGGAAGGATCACTTCCCTAGTTCTGCTGGCCACATCTGATACAGATAACAAGCAAACCACAATAAACACAAAAATAAACTACAGAGGCTCAGCTTGTCTGTATTGCTCTCTCATTCCCTAACCTGACAGAGTTCAAGTCCCAGGACCAAGGTGCTTGTCTTCTGAGTGTAGCCCTCCTGCAAGTGAGCCTTCATCCAGACTCACTCATGGGAGCTTTATGCTTTGTACAAGACAAAACCCCCTTTCTGTGCTCCTCCTGGAGCTCTCCTAACGAGCTACGTATTAACACTTATTTCTCCCCCAGGTATCAGTAGTTATTACTACTTAATAGTGTTCCAGCCTGCTTGGGAGCAACAATAGCACCGAGGTAATTAGAGGAAAAGGAACATCTTCTTATGAGTAAGGCATGCACAGCTGAACAGTGTTTTGCAATGGCATGACTGCCCAGTGACAGCTGTTCCAGCACACCTGAGATGGCCTAGTCATTTTTCAGATTGCTGACAAATTGTCTCTGCTGACTGCACCCACCTCTACAAGGCCTTGGATAGAAAGGCAGAGAACCCCATCATGAAACAGCTCACAGTCACCTGGGAAGGCCCATCTGTATCATCAGAGACATTTAAATCCAGATTCTGGTTCTGAACACAGAGAAGGGATTTGAAACTGGGTCTTGAGCCTCACCTAGCAATGCTTTCACCAGCTAACTACAGGGAAAAGCAGCACCACAAGCTCATTTTTAAAATATTTCCATATGAAATATTTAATTTCTGGTTTATTAGTTTAGCTGTTGTTATTCGTGAAACAAACAAAAGCTGAAAGGAAAGGTGAGCTTAGGTCTCACACAGGTTTTTTCTGGCTACTGTCCACCACTGGTCCAATGTGGACAGACATCATCACCCCATTTTGTAGTCAAGAGAGCAGAGGGGAAGGGGAAGGGGGTTTCACAGGCATAGCTGCTGCTCTGTCAAGCCACACTCAGCCAAAAGACTGGCACAGTGAGGCTCTCCTTGCTCATCTATGGACTTCTCACTATCAGCAGAGACATGTTTCTCCTTTTTTTAAGCAGTTATTTAAGCAACAAAGTTAAACATCTCCATTTATTTCTTGTTCCCACATCCTTACAATCCTATGAGTCCTCCTTGTGATTTTTCAGCTAGCTCTGAAATTTGCGGGGAGCTACAGGAAGCTTCTTTTTTCAGTTGGCAGGTCCCCAGGGTCACCTAAGCCAAAACCAAAACTGAAGCATGATGTGGAGCAGGGCTTAAGCTGCTGCATTCCCCAAGCCTACCAGCTTGGGATCTCCACTTGCCTGATTGCACCTGGCAGCAGGGCTGGGCTAGAAAGCTCAAACCCGAGGTGGGAATAAGGCAGGAGCAGTTGTAGGGGCACGGATAGGAACGGCAGGGAGACCAGAGGTGGGTAAGGCTTGGGGTAGGGGGGAAGGTGATGACAGTGAGACCCTATTTCAAAAATATTGGGCTTGCTGCTCCAGATCCTTCAGTAAAACATGGAACAGGAAACCTACTGCGAGCCTCAAAGAGAGCTTTGGTCATCTCCAGGCAGTTTTAAACAGCTGCTCCCACAGCATTTGGATGTCCTGTCTCCACCTGCCCATTCCTGCCTTCCCTGTGCTGAGCATTTTGTAAACAAATCATGCACCAACCTCCTTCCTTGATTCATTTGCCAAAAAAAAATTGGGGGGGGGGCACACCAAGTGAGGTAGAATGAGATATTCATCAGCTTGTGTCCCTCTGAACCTGACCACATCCTGGAGCAGCAACTCCTCACAGGTGTTCAGATACTGTGGTAATAGATGTTTGGACAAAAAATACACATGAAAAACAAGAGTTTGGAGAAAAAAAGAAACTCCTCAGAGAAAAGGAATGAAAGTTTAGGGGCTAAGGAGTTCCATTTCCCACTGGTTTTTGATTGACCTTCAGAGATTTCGGTCAAATGCAAGACTAATGAAAATGTTAGAGAGGATAATATTTTACACATATAAATTGTATGTATCATGTACTCGGTACGCATACTACATAAAAATATTTTCAATCCTTTTCTACTAAGCCCCACACTCTCCTGGAAGCAACAACAACAGAAAAAAAGTTCTCATATTCTTCATTTAACTCACTTCCTTATGTAAGGTTCATGTGTTTTTCTAACACAGAGGTAGGAGAGTTGTGAAATACAAATAGCTTCTCTTTTTACTCTTCATCATTATGTACAATATTGACTGCTCCCACTCACTCAGATTAGCTATATTTTGTAAACAGCAAACACTCTTTAAAAGTGCAGATTTTTTTCCAAGGCTTTCTCAATTCTGCTGACGTAAAACTCTGCATTGATCTATTAAAATTGCTTTTACATCCAAGTACCTTCTAACAGGCTGTACCCCTTTCCATGGTCTCTGACCTGTACTTTTCACCACTGTTACAAAACTACAAAACCCAGACCTACTACACTACATTTCTGACCAAGATTTGTCTGGGAATATCTGACTTGTGGTGACCCAAACTCTCTAGAAATCGTTCCTAAACCTCAGCTCTTTCCTCATTTTCCATGCTTGATGCTCTAATGTGCTGCTGCTTCTCAGCCAGAAAGACAAGAGCTGTAAAATTGGTGAACATTCCTAAAGGGTTGGTTGCACACTTACCTTTCTAGTATTTAGATAAATATTTTAGCAATATCAGATGTTGTTCAGAACTCTGGTTCTGTGTGCTGCAAACATTATCTAACAGTATTTTTGTAAAAACCCTACATTAAACATTTGTGCCTTTCAGGTCCTCCTTAAACACCTAATTTCCCAAAGTATTGATTTTGAGTATGTCTGAGTGCAAGGACCTCTTTGCTACTGCTACTCAGTCACAATCATTATCATCATCATCATTAGTGTTCAGCTTCTCAGGCAAGAATTGATTGCTTTTTTTGGCACTAGAAGGGTTAACAGCTGACAGGATATTTTTAAGTCAGCTATGTCAATTATTCTGTCAATATTTCAACTTTTCCACTGTCTTGGGAGTTCAGTGCTGCTTTTGTTACTTTTCCATTCTAATGTTCCAAACCCTCTTGAGCAACATCCCCCCCTCCCCCAACCTCCCATTTGTTCAGCTTTTTAAGAAACCCTTTCCACTTGTATTGTGAGTGTAATCTATGCCAGAAATATTAACTGTAGGTTTTATAGCTGTATAAAATCTGGTATAAATATCAAAACTCAGTCTTAACTACCAAAATTTTGCAACATACCTTTAGTGTCAATGATTAGACTATTTCAAATATGAACATATAAGGACATTTCTTCAGGTATCAGAAGCACCCAGCTGCAAAAATCCTGAGTGAGGCACTGGAATAATGGATAATGTTTACAAGATGGATCTACTAAGGATGTTCCTCCTAAAGGCAACTTTCAAGCAAAAGAAGTATGCCAGCAAAAATGTTGAAAACTTTAGCTCTAAGGAATAAGATTTCAACACCTGCCCTGGTTATTTCAGGATATATTTTCTTAGTTTGTATCAAACCATGTGTCACTGTTCTTTTTAAGATGACACCCTCTAGAGAAGGCAAGTGAATTACTCAGAGGCAGGTCCTGACCAGCACTGCTGTGTACAGGCAGGATGGAGGGAAAGTCATCTGGCTGCTTTTTGGATGGGAGAGCATCATCCTGGTAGCCATAGGAACAAAGACTATAAGCACAGCTTGCAACCACCTGGCCCCAGGCTATGCCTTGCCCTTCTTAGAGCACAGCAGGACTGGGTGTGGGCAGTGCCGAGATCCTGCCGATGAACATGAGCTCCTCAGGAGGTGGCGTCTGACTCAGCAAGGTAGAATGCAGGCAGCACTGGGGCACTGCACCATTTTAGGGACTAGAACTTGAAAATAATTGAACACACTGAGCCCAAATCAGAGCCATCACCAAAGACTTTGTGTCTGCTCTTGGAAACAGGACTATTCCCAGTGATTTGGTGATAGGCAAATAGCTGCTGTTTGTGCTTCCAGAGCTCAGTCACTTTGGAAATTTCAGCAAGTAGTAAGCATTTTCACTTCCTGTCCTCATAAACCATTCAAAACAACATCACCTGGTTTATCAGCACTGCCTCAGAATGCCATTCCAATAGAGAGATAAAGCTTGTGTGCATATAATTTCTTCAGTGACCCCTTTGAATCTGAAGCGCTATTAAAGTGCAAGATCTTATCTGTGCATGGTCACAAACATATTGGCTTTGTAGCAGGCTTTGCCCAACATCATGCCAACTCTGCCAGCCTTGCTTCCTCTCTTGTAGCCTGTTCCAGAGGGACAGAGCAGATCCTGGATCCTTTGCTAACCATCTATAAGCCATATTAACAAAGGAGAGCTTCACTTGCAATTTGTGTGAACATATATCTGATAACAGCATGTACAGCGAGCTTATAAAAAAGAGAAAAAAGATCCATTTTTGCCTCATTAGGTGGGACTGAGTCTCCACAAAGTGGCTGTGGGATAGAAAAAGGTATCTCCTGCACACAAACTCATTTGTCCCTTCTCTGACCTGTGAGTCCCCACTGTCACCAACTGAGTATCCTGATGCCTCCAAACCCGAGGTAGTTTTAGTGTTGTATCAACCAACTCCTCTTCATGAAATATTCACACAGGCCCATGACTCCCAGTCTCAGTAGCCTGGGGATAAGTCTGTATCTGATTTTAAAAGGACTACCTCCAATCTGGGCAGAAAAGTTGCTGCTCTCTTTTACGGTTGGGGGGGATGGGAGGGAGGGAGAAATCCTTGAAGTCTTCCTGTAAGTGGACCTTTCAGCCTTATCTTCAAACTTTAAAAAATTCTCTTCAAGGCAGAAATACTACAGCCAGTGTGTCCAAAGAACTTTGCTTCTATAATGATCAGTCAAATCTAATCAAAATATCTTTCAACTTCAGGCTGGATTGGCCCCTTCAACTGAGCAGATGAAGGCAATGGACACCGACAGAACAAAGTAAATTGTCATTATTATTGCTGAGTTGTAAGCATATGTCATGATTTGGAAGAGGACTAGTGTTAACAGCTTAGTTATACTATAAAAACCACCAAAAAGCCATTTACTTAAACTTCCTGCACACTGACACTGATCAGAACAGCCTTTAGATCATGGCCCTATTTCCTGCAAGCATATATAGATTTATATAGAAGACCCCTGCCATGATTCACTGAGTGTTTATATCAAAGTGATTAGGGAAGTACTGACTTTTCAGAAGAATCCAATGAAAAACAAGGCCAAATGCCAAATATTTAGGAAATAGGGGTATTTAGAAATGAGATTACAACATCAATGTCGGAAATATCTAGAGTTGGAAAAGAATCAGGTAAATTGCAACATCAATTCTATCAAGTAACCCTTCCTCTCCAAACTCACTTTGATGTCCTAGACAAATATTTCAGACTGCAGAGCAAACCCAGGTCTGGTTTTGGTGGAAGTGTTTTTACAATGAATTTCAGGAGTCAAGGACTTGGGGGTTTGCATCTGTAGGCCAGTAATCAGGCTGTCAAAAGAAAAACTATCACTGCTGCAGAGCAGGGGCTCCCTTTCCTAGCAGTGCCAGAAAGACTGAATGAGTTCTTAAACTAAAGTATATACATTGCCAAATGCAGATTCCTGGTGCCTGTGTGTGCTTTCAAGCACCCACATCAGCCAACATAACAAGTTCCTACACCTATGGCTCAGAAAAAATTGATTTGCACTAGAAATAAAGTTAGACTGTGTCAGCTTTACAGCTTCTTCCAGGCTGGAAAAGGATTTACTTTGCCAGGACAGTTTTTCTGCAAGTAGAGCTTTCTTCATTTACTACAAAACTTCAAGTTACTTCAAGTTACTACAAAACTAAAAGTACTAATAATGTGGAACTTAGGCATAAACCTTCAAAGGATAACACTGTCCTATGGGGCAGTCCCTACCCCAAAACCCACACACAGCCAGGAACATTGAGTAGCTTCACCCTGATCTCCTCAAGGTGCGCAGCTCAGGAGATGACCTTGATTCAGCAGGAGGCTCTGACTGAGCTTTGCTGCTTGCAATTGTTGTAGGGCATTGGAGAGCAAAACCTGCACCAATTTTTCCATTAAATGGCAATACCCCATGACTGGATACTTTAAGGGCTGAGGGGACCTCAGGGAACTAGAACTTGACTTCTCTGAGGGCTGGAAACCCACCAGGAATGTTTCATTTCCATGAGGTTTCTGTCACAGCAGAAGAGCCTAAACCGAACAAAAACTAATAAATAAATTGATTGTTCAAGGTACAGGGATAGAATGGTAGAAATGGAGCCTGGAGAAAGCAGGTTTGGTCTGCTTGGAAGACAGAATATGGCCTTGGGGGTTGCCACAGTGCACTCAGGGCTAGTATTCCCAGAGAATATCAGCACCATCCTGCAGGGATTTCCTCATCTTGAGATCCTACACTGCAGCGTGTGACAGCCCACTCATGGACTCACTGCAGCACATCCCAGACTCTGCTCTGGAGAACCAAGGACTTACATAGGAGGAGAGAAATTATGACACTTTTTCAGTTCTCCTACACTGCTGCAGACAGACCATTTTCAGAGCTTCTCTCAGTGGAGTTAACTCCCTCATGCAGTACATCTCCTGTCACTCACCCTGAAAAACAGGCAGCAGAAACAGAAGATAATGACTGTGTGAAAGGGTACGCAACACCAGGGTCAAGAGGGGGAGTGGGAGGGCTGAGGAACAAGGATTCATTGCCAAGGGCTCTGATCATGCCATGGATTCACTGTGGGGCCTTGAACAATGCACTTGGCTCCTGCCCCTGGCCAAGGTCAGGTAGAGCCCTTCATATAAGCTGTGCCAGAAGCAAAACAATTAAAGGAAAGTAAGGGACAGGTGCTTTAAGACAAGCCAACACAATTTCCAAGCTACAGAGAACCTCAGATGAATGGAGTTCTATCTCTGCATACTCTTGATTATCTCAGCTGGCCCTAAGATAAACAGCATGAAGATAAATAACTCTGTGGTAATGGATCAAACAGGACAAGACAGTCAAACTGCTTCCCTCTCCAACCCTGATATGGTTTGCCTCTAACCACCAGTCCCTTCTTCTGAAGGGGATTTTGGGGGAGTGAAAGAATGTAGGTGGGACAGGAGTTCTGAGAGAAGCAGAAGTCACAAGCCTCATGGGATGCATCTTGGAGATGGCTCATTAATCATGGACCACTTTAAATTCTTTATACCTCTCAACACCTCTTTTTGAGTAAAACACATTGATGGAACAAGCTGATACAGCAATGCAGCAGGAAGCAGAGCAGATGCTGCAAACCACTTGTGTCACAGATAATCCATTGGAAGCAAGGCACAAGAAAATCTGGACTAGCCCAGGCCAGGTGAGACTGGAAGAGATCACATCCTGGCTGTGGAATGGGAAAGCACACAAGGAATTCATGCAGGCCAGGACAGAGTTAGGAAGATCAGAGGTCAGGAAAAGCAGCATCCATGAGCAGAGTGAGGGTGGTGTTCCCAGGACAGCCTCTTTTACAGCTTCCAGGCATGGATCCAGTGCAGTTCTCTGCACAACATAACCTCACCTCCATTTCAGGCTCTTTTCCTCTCTCCCTCTCTGCCCCCAGCACAAGGGGCAGCACTGTGGCCTGCCTGTGAACAGCAAGAGAAATAATCCAAGCATCTCCCCAGGCTGCTTGGTCTGAGCAAGAAACAGTCTTCATTCAGGACCAAACAGGGGCTCCAGCTGTCCCCCAAGCATTAGGGGACAAGTTCTGGCCATGTCACTTTGTCAGTGGCCTCACCTTTCTCCTCATGCAGGACCTCTCACTTCCTATGCTCTCTCTAGTCAACAGTGAGGCAGAATTGAGGAGGTGGATTCAGCCCCCAAAAGCCAAAGCTGAGGAGCAGCACTGTGGACAAAGGGAGAACATGTCTCTAGCACAGTCACAAGCTGAAGCCCAGGTCATGGGAACCTGCCAGGAAGAGGCTTCTGCTCCTTCCCACCTCAGAGTGAAACTGGGCAGTGATAGCCTGATTTCACTGCAGGAAGCTCCTGCTTAAAATAGCTGTTCTACAGCTGCCACAAAGTATTTTCTTTATGAAATCTCAGGTAGATATTTAACAAAATTTAGGGGAGAAAGCAGAAACCTCACAAAACACTTAAAGGCTCTCATAAGTCTCCAGTGAGAAGGAGCACTCTATCTTACTAAATCAAGTTCAATCTGCCAAAATGTTTGGTGTTCTGGTTCTTTGAATGGATAAATTGTGAAAATGTGTAATCATAGAGCAGCGATTTAGGAGATGGAGTCACAGAGACTTTCCTGATCCCGTCAGGCATCTGTGTAGTCTAGAGCAGAGAACTTTCCTGGGAAAAGGCAGAGGTTTCTGGCCAGGCTGTGGGGCTCAGCAACACCCTCCCCAAGCTGAGGGGAGCACAGCACAGCTGTGGCTGTCAGGATGGCTTTGTTTCCTACCCATGCTCAGAATATGCTTTGAGATGAGAGATGTTTATTATTATCATCATATGAAACAAACTGTATGAACTTTAGACAAACTGGAATCTGCTCCTGACATGGTCTTCAATTCTGAAACCAATATTTATCTCTGTGTGACGGAAGAGAAAAGATTGGTGGACTGCAATAAAAGGGAAGCGAAGGTTCAGGACAAATTCCATTTCCCTGCTGCAGAGCAGTTACAGTCAAGATACCAAGAGCTGGGTGAGTATGCAAGGAAAAGTGGAGAAAAGTGACAGACATAATACAGGAAGTTCAGAGCATCCCATCCTGTTCTCAGCTATTCCAAAGGAGATGAAACAAACTGTTTTCCACATCCTGCTGTGCTAGGCTGTTGACAGAGCCCCTCTTATTTGCTTTAACAACAAGGCACAATATCACCAGTCCCTCCTAATCTGTCTATGCCCTCTCTCAGGATGGGCCACCTGGGAAGACTCTCAGAAGTGAAAGCAGAAATGGACAAGATACATCTGCAACCCTCTCCCTTGTGAGCCCTGGTGCCCCAGACAACAGCAAGAGCTTTGCCTTTTGGCTTCAGGAGCATGTGGGTTAAATACAGGTAGCAGCTAAGCATAAGCAGCAATACATTCCCAAATTACTGCATTTATTTCAGTTTTTTGCAATGAGCTCCTCGAGAGCTCCTTCACAGCGGCAGCAGCAGTTCTGGCAGCGGCAATGTCATTTAAGCTATGCATTATTGCAGGCTGACAGTGAGAGAACAGTGCCAGTGGGAAGTCAGGTTGGTCAGATGAGGAGCCTTTAGATTTGTGGCAGTCTCAGGCCAGGAACATCATCTCTCTCAGGATGCCCTGAAACCATTGAGTCCAGGGGTGAAGGAAGCAGACAAAGCACATAAGCAAGAAAGAGGTGAGAGTCTACTCAAACTCTGCCATAACTCCCCAGATGTATTTTTGGCCTGTCAGTGTGTCAGCAATCAGGACAGAAGCAAGATGTCCTCTCCCATCATTTAAGTTCATCTGTCCACTGAGATGGGGTCCCAGGCCAGATCTGTCCAGGTTTGCAGACCCCACATGAATGGGTCAGTCACCATGGAGCAAAGGGAGGCTCTACAAGTGACACTCACAGCCCAAAACCACCTGACTCATCTGCTCCTGCTCCATAACTCAACCTGTCTGCTCCAAACCACGTGGAAAATCTGAGAGAAGGCTTCACACACTGAGTGACTCACACACACATTGCCTGTGTGACTCTGAATTTTCTCAAGCCCTCATATCCTGGGAAACTGGCGAAAAGGATTATTCCAAATGTTAAAGAGGCAAGGTTGAAACATGCTAGTGCAAATCTGGCCTACACAATGGATCCATTACATCCAACAGTAGCCTTTTCTCTGGCTTCAGCAGGCTGATTACCAGGCCAAAGTTTAGGAAAAGGGAGAGAAGATCACCAACTTCTTGAATTCATAGAGTTTAGAGCTGCTTTGATTTAGCCATGGTCCCTGATGCTGAAGAGGGCAGGACAGCAGCCATAAATCCCATTTATGTTTTCAGGAAAGCGCAACATGTCACACAATGACAACGGTCAGGTGTTAGAAAGGTCACTTCAGCAGTGTGGTAGGGGGTTAAATCACGTAACAAAACAAATCCCTCCTGCAGCTTGCTCAGCACAGTTTGGAAGCTACCTCTAGCACCTGAGACAGGTGGGAAAGCACATCCAGGTAACTCAGCTGTTCACAAGACTCATCCCAAGGGCTGTGTGTCCTTCCAGCTCTTGTTTGGCCCCTACATGACTTAAAGCAGCCACAGACTCTTGACCTCCCCAATCAAGCAGTCACAGGCCCTGCCTGCACTCCCCTCCCTGCCCAACAAGCCACCAATGGAACAGGACAGACCTCAGTGACAGCTCAGTGCCCTGCAGTGCAGCACTGAAAGGGAGCTGGAAGTAGCCAGACACATAAAGACTTGACCTTTTCCTCTTATTTGATTGACATTTTTTCCAGGAACTTGTTAAAATTTCAAATAAAAGTTTCATTCAAATGGATTTGTGTGCCAAGATGGGAGATGGGGGAAAAATATAAAGTCCCTCTTCATAAAAAAAGGAAACATATGTGCAAGACTTTAAATTTGTTTTCACAACCACTTACAGAACAGGAAATTCATTAAATCTGATCCTTTCACACAAAGGTCTCAATTTCAACAAAATTTTCTAATGAAAATACTTTCATGGAAACATTTGTGGCTAACTTGCATTTTATTCTATTCCTAGGACATGCACCTTACAAGTCTGGAAACAAGATGGTAATTGTAGAGGGAACAGGCAAATTTTTCACTTTAGTGAGCAATAATTTTGCTTAAGGACCTTTTACCCAACAACTGGAAATGCTCACATTTGATTTCTACTGGCAAAGATATCCAAAACTTCATGGGGAGCAAAAGCTTGACAATAGCTCTGCCTCCCCAGCTTTGGAACAGAGTTTAAGCATGATTTCACCATTTCACCACTCAAGCAAACCCCAGTCCTGCCAGCAACCAGTCTCTGGAGTTTTTAACAGTTCCCTGTTGCCATGGGCCTTCTTTGCAAGTGAGACTGGTTAACCAACAGCTGCAGGTCTCTCTCATCATTCTTTTCCTCTTCAACACCCTCCCAACATCTTTGTCCTCACCAGCATCTAAAGGAGCCAGCTCATAAATAGACATCATGATCAAATTCATGTCAGGCAAGAAGGACAAAGTCACAGATATGAGAAGATGGGATTATCTGCTTGGCTGCCGCTTGCTCTGTAGAAGTTGCAAAGTCCAGGACAATAAAATTTCCACTGAACTTGCATTTTCTGTGATGTAACTCTCTTAAATGATTTAGGGGAAAAAAATTCCAAAACTGCAGACCTGCTGCTGACAAAATGCCACGCAAATTGTGCCACTTATGACTAGGCCTGTCACAGGCAACCAACACAGGGAGGACTGGAGGCTTTTGTTCAAAAAACAGCTTAAGCAAGTGCCTCTTTCAACAGGGGTAATGCCCCTCGGGGAAGCTCTGAGACCCAACTCTTCCTTTGCATGCTCACCTGTCCAGAAACTTTACCTTCTCTGCATTCCAGGTGTCTCAGAAACAGAGCAAAGCAAATGTTTCTCTCTCAAGAGCCACCAGCAATAAATAAGGGCAAGGCAAGCATGCAGCTAAGGAGCCAAGGTGCATCCCAAGAGGCTCAGGGGAAACACAGGCTCTGCTGCTCCACCTCTTCCCTCCTGGCTGCATCTGCCACACCTGGCATGGGGCTGTGTCCAAGCAGGAGCTGTAGACAAGGCACAGTCCTGCTATTAACAGCTCAGTAGGATGGAAAGAGTTCAAAATAATCAGTCTGGACTCAAGTGCAAGTTATTCTTGGGCACCAGATTCCCATTGCTTCAATTCTCCATTTCCAAACCGCACCCCAGGTTCAGAGCTTGGTGAAGCTCAGCTCCACTCAGGATGCACAGCCTGGGTGCAGGGAGTGTGGTCATTGCTGAGTTTTCCAGGTCAGGGATGGAGAGTGAGCTTTCTGACCCACCCCTCACTGGAAACACTGGCACCACCAGGATTTCTTTTGGTATTTCCTCCCTTTGCTCTCTGCTTCAGGACAGCAGCACCCTGAAACGTTGCCCTAAAGCCAAGCAGTGCTTTGTGCCATCCTTGTTCCTCCTTTCCTTTTGGCCTGTTAGCTCTAACTGGAAAAAAGAGGAGTTTGGGACCTCCTTTTTAAGGATGAGGCAAAGCACTCAACTGAAATGGCAAGGTTTAGCTTAACAGGCCTCTTGAGGAGATCAAAGGGACAAGTACTCGCATTCAACTAAGCTGGAGTGACAACCAAGGGGAGCTCCAGTTTCTCTTTAATGGGACACAGTCTTGTGAACTCAGTGATGGCACAATACAGCTCACAATGACTTGTTCAAATACTACAAAAATTGTTCTTGACTTTACTCAATATTCCAGAACTCCTGATACAAACTAAAAATTAAAATATAGTGAAAAAATACATTCATATTCTTCCCCTTCAGCTTTTTTTTCTGAGTCTTAGAGAGGATAAAACACTAGGGAAAAAACCGAAAGGTATCCATGCAGCTGCTAATCAATGGATTTCTCAGCTGCTCAGTCTACCACTTGCACAGCCAAACTTTCTAGGAAACACAACTGACCTTGAAGCAGCAAGATCTTAACACAATCCAAAGTGCAAACTGCATGTAAGATCCATTTGTAAAACTAATCTATCCTAGAAATTTTTGCCAGGACTGTAATTATCATGAAGTTGTGTAGACACATGTTTGTTTTAAATACATCAGCAGGAAAAAGGCATAGGAACACATTCTGCAGTGGGGAAGGAATGGGATCATTTGCCCAGGCAGTACTTGTTTTGTTTGTTCACTGACAAATATTCTCAAGGCCATTTTTTTTTCCAGCTGGAAAGGTAGAAGGAGCTGCTCAAGTATAGTGTAACTGAGCTGACCAAGAAACCAGATCTGCTTCAAGTGAGCCCAACAGAGCAGGCTCTCAGAAAAACAGGAAGCTCCCACATTTGAGCTTTTGGAAAGTAGAATTCCTGTCTTTAGCAGTAGGGATACGCCAGCAAACACACAGGCCATGATGTCATTGCTCAAGAGCTGGTCCCTGCAGTATTTATCCCAACAGACAGCCCCCATCCCCGACACCTGAAGTCCTTCCATGGCTCACAAAGCAGAGATCCCTCCAAGCACCTTGGTCCTGCCCCAGGGGTGGGCTGAGCGTGGCAGGGTGGTGGCTGTGCTTTGGGAAGAGCCTGGTAACTTCAGGCTGGCGCTGACCCAGCTGCCAAGGCACCAGGACAGCTCCCTGCCTGTGCCAGCCCTCAGGACCCATTTCCCCACCAACTATTTCTGCAATGCTTGGGCTCCTCACTGTTTACCTTCAGCCCCAGCCATTTCTGCTAATTCAGAGAAGGCGTGGAAGACTCCTTCAAATATCATGTACATCAGCACTGGCTTGGCAACAGCTTCTCTTCAACTCCCTGCCTGGCACAAGCTTCCTCTTATCTGTGCAGCCCTGGCAAACAGGGCACTGCTGGCTCTTCCAGGCTGGCCTTTGCCTCTACCACCTACCTCTGTTTATGTTACTTTCCCAACACACTTGCAAATATGATAAAGGTTAATCTGGTACAAAAGGTAAATAGGGTTACACAAAGCTGGATTTAGCAATTTAGTTTTATTGGCCACTAAGGCAGGCAATTCTTCGATGCAGGTAATGAGGAGATAGTCCAGCCAGATAAAGGATCTGTGCAATATAAACATCCTCCCAAAAGCCTGCTCCCTGCTTGCATAAGCACTGTAATCATGAAAGCAGTTCTTAATGGAGCCACTTGGCAGAGGCCCTGGCACAGCAAGCTGTGAGCCTCTCCCCAGCTCATGGCCTGGCTCCAGGAGCCTGTTACTACAGCCTGCAGCGGGCAGGAGGAGGGGCAGGACGGGGGAGACAAAGCTGGAGACAAAGCAGTCTGCAACCAGTGGCACTGGGGCAGGGCCAGGTCTCCTCTAACTTGTCACCTGTGTGGTTTGGAGCACGCTAGTTATCCCCTTCTGCTCTGCATCTGCAAATGGAAATGGATGATTTCCCCTTTGTGCCCCATCTTTCACAGGTAACACCCTTACAATGAAGGCTGTTCCTTACATACAGATAAGGGTTTCTGGCTGGAGCTGTTCTGTGTCACTCAGAAACCTGCAGTATTATTTCTGCAAATGGGTGACTAATTTTTCCTGACCTTTTGATATCTGTCCCTTACCTTAGAGAAGGAAAACCAAAACAAACCAAGATCCATGTTTCCTGGCATCCTGCCCTCTTTCATCTCTCTGTACCAAAACCTAGAACAACCCACCAAGCTGAACAGGAAAGCTTTTGCACCTCACAGCTTGTGCTTTTTGGCTTTGTTTTCTCCTTGGCTATCATATTTAGGATGTCCCTCAAGGAGCACAGGAGTGCCAGACCTGCTTTTTCTCTCAGCAGAGATCACCAGTGTCTCACATTTTGCCCCTGCATGGCTTCCCAAGAGGTGATGGCTTGGGCACTGCTCAGTGGGACACCACCCTTGCTGGGCTCAGCCTGCTGCTCAGCTCTGCCTTCCTGGCACAGCAAACACACTCCAGGCAGGGGGAAGATTCAGGAGTCTCTGTCCCTACATTTTCCATGGAAAGTAAAAAAGAAAGTGAAGCTTACTTCACCCCAAGAGTCCCTAACTGCAGGACAGGTCTAGTAGTCACTTGCTCCTCTTGATGTGGTGTTCTTACCCAGGCAAAAGGGGCCTAATTCCCACAACAAACAGGGCACATTTCCCAGCTGCAGGACTGAATCAGAGCCCAGGTATCCACTCAGATATCCATAATGCTCATTTCTAGTGGCATACATTAAGAATTTCTTCTTGTCTGAACTCATTTAGCTTTCAGCACAGATCCTCATCAGACTGACATAGGGATTTTCCCTATCCTACACACTCTCAATAATAGTTGTCCAGTTACCATATTAGGAGTAACTATTGGAAAATAGTAGTCTAGAACCATCAAGTTTTAGTCTAACAGACTAGATAGGCTCAAAGGTTTAGCAAAATAGAGTAGAGCTCATTTTCTAGTCTACAGCTTGCCACTGGCACACTTCAGCTGAGTAACTGCCCTTTGTAGGCCTTTTCTGCCCTCTGTGAAACACAGATGTACCTCTGCAAACTGCTCCAGGACCTATGAATAGAAAGTGCTGCATAACAATTTGGGGTTATTGGGCAGAGCAGGACCCACAGTGGTCTACATAACTGACCATTCACCAGCTGTATCAGAGGGGTCAGTAGTGATATATTGGCCAGTTAGGAATTATCTCCAGCTGGCAGGCAGAATACATTTAAATTGTCTGTGCTTCTGGACTTGGAGGGTTTTTTCAACAGTCAGGTTAACACCGACCTTTTGCAGAAGTATAAAACATATCTGGAAGGATTATGGGCCTTTTCTCAAGCCTTCTGAAGGTAACACACCTGTTTGCATCAACATTATTAAACTACCCAGCGAGAATGGCTGAATCCAGCAGCCCCACTGGCACAATAAAGACAACTGTCTGCCAATATAGGACTGGGACCATAGTAAGGCTGCAATTTTTTTTTCCATTTCTGCTAGAAAACCTCACTATCTCCATTAGCATCCATACCCAAGCTAAGACACCAGGAAGGCAGTTGTTTCAATTTACATTCTACAAGGATTTATTAGATAAGGTGATCACACAGGTTTCCTCATGGCACAAACCTACTCAAATGTCCTTGTTTTTATCATTCTCTGTTTTGCAACCCACCTTCAAATGACCCCATGTCACAGGTTGGGAACAAGCAGTTCTTTCTTCACTGAAGATAAGAGAAAGGCTGCCAGGCTGCCAGCACCTTGGGCTTTGGTTTGGGTCTTGTTTGTTTTTTCATTTTGGAACCACCCATTTGGCTTCAGTATCTTGATAGGTGCTAAAGAGGTGTTACTAAAGGCAGGCAATTTCGGATTTGGGTTTTGAGACAAATCTGTGATTCTTCTATACTTAATCAGCATCTTAAAATATAGCTAACCTGCTTTCTTTCCTATTCCTTACACCTGGAAATTCTGACAAGCTATGAGCTTCCTTACCCAACCTTCAATTTAACTCTTATTACTCACCATCTTTGGCTACAGAAAACATTCCCCTGGCCTGAAGTTCACTCATTTTACAACTAGAGCTGGTTTAAACTGACTAATCTCCACTGGCACTTAGGAAGCAATGGGTTTGATTTTTTTTAATCAAATTATCTGTTTCTCTAGGTGGTATAAAATAATATATGACATAAGAAAAACCTTATCATGTGTTACTTAACCGAGTGAGCAAAGGAGCAGCACGGGCATTCATCTGAGAGATCAAATAACAAGTGTTCTTCTGCTGATAATAAAGGCTAACTTAAGCCACCACAACTAATTCAGAGTGCAGGCTTGACACTTGTTTATCTGGACAAACAATTATGAAATGTTCTTTTGTCTCTCTGAGTACTGCGTAGGCAAGTGTCATGGCTTTCTGGGTTACTTTAAAGGGCCACTGCTTAGGTACCCAGTCACTGCTCAGGAAACAAAAGATGCCTTGGGCAGACTGACCAAGCCTAAGGACCACTTTTTCCTCCTGGCTCCCTTCACAGGACCGGCTCCAGTCTGACCCAATCGGAGGTTTGGGGTGTGATTTCCCAGAAGTGGGAGGGTGTAGCAAGTAAATAAAGTTTTCCCAAGGCCTTTAGACCCCTAATGGCAAATTGTGATCAGGCACACAGAAACCCTGAGTGGGTTTTAAAAACTAACTTGGGAGTATAAACAATTTAAACACTTCAGTAATTTTTATGTGTATTTCTGAACTGGGACTTTACAACAATCTGTAGATTTTCCAATTTAGAAATTATTGGTAACAACAGAGCACCATGTTACACTCTAGACCAGCTGCACACAGATACAATGGTCCCCTCAGCATCTTGCCTGGTACAGATGATTGCATCCCCTTCTCCTAGAAGGGGAAGCAACCTGCATGCAGGACTCCCATCCCAGGAATCAAACTGACCTGTGTTACTGCAGTCATGGAGCCGAGGGCAAAGGCTCCCAGGAAGCAAAACCCCAACACACTTCCCTGCTGTCTGAGGCTGAAGGTGCCCTATTGCCTGACTGCATGGCCCAAGGTGGCTCAGCTCTGGTCACAGTCTTTGCTGAGCTTCTCAGAGGGAGCAAGTTCCTAGGGTAATGCTTTAACAGGGACAAGGACAGAAAAATCCAAAGGTAGCACAAATCAGTTTTACTGGGAAGCAAGAGCAGAGAAGCCATGGTGTTATATCCTTCATGATATGGTTGAGGGAATGCCATTACTTACACCCCACATCTCCTTCAGTGCCCTCCCACAGAGATCTCTCTTTCAGTCACTGATGAGATAAGGAGGCATTTGAAATTTATTTTGTAAATGAGAAATTGTATATTTAAGTCAGCAGAGCTGGTCAAATACAGCAGTGACTTACAAATCCCCTGCAACACTTGTGCATGGAAAAACCTTATCTGACTGTTCCTGTGCTGCTAACTCATATCCTTGCTCCCAAACAAAATACTGCTGGCTGACATTGTGCACTTCACCTTTTTCTAACACAAAAGGAGAAGAGAGACCTGCTAATGAGGAGATTCAAGAGCACAGGCTTTGCTAGAAAACAAGGCTGCTTAAAGCTCTCGGAGTAGGACCCAACACCAGGACAAAAAAGTATCACAGATGGCTTCAACCACAACCTCTAAAACTGCTAATTGCCAGCAGACGACAGGGATATCAAGGGCTTATCAAGGATTCCAAAAACAATTTGACAAATTCACAGGAAAGCCTATTGGAAGCTATTAAGCACAGGACACATCTCCACTGCAGAGCACACCCCAGAAGGAAGTATCACCAATACTCCTGGTTTATGCTCCGCCGCCAATATCAAAAGACAGTACCCAGCCAATGTTTCTCTACAGGTTGGTATGCCCAAAAATAAATTCCTTGCTACTATCAACCAGGCGTTAAAAGCATTTTTTAAGGTTTATGCCAGTTCATAGCAGGTGAGGAATCAACTTTATACCTTCTCACCCTTTTATTTTGTGTGTGTGCCTGTTTTGCACATTGGGAAAAATTAACCACACAAGGTCACATTAAGCCAAGTTTAAGGGCATCCTCCATATCAAAGCAAAAAATCTATGGAGACACTTCTCTCAAGGTAGGCAATCTATTGTAGCTATGCTTATCATTAGCAAAGTGGAAGGTGATGAAGAAATGCCCTTCACTTTAGATACACATCTCACCATAAATAGACTGCCTAATTAAGCCACTTGTTTTTAAAGAGGAACTGGAGAGATTTGGCTTGTTCATAACAACAAACCAGCCACAATTAAAGTTCTGAGACTCAGTACTGTCAGGACAACCTGCCAGCTTTTCCCACCATGCTCAGCCCCCTGTACAGCAGGTGGCCACAGCAGTGGCTGCTTTAGCACTGCTGGTGGTTGCAACCACCACTGAGACCTCACCCAGGGCCAGTGGACTTAGCCAGGCAACCTCCCTCTCTTTATTGCTGAACAGTGCAGCTGCATAATCATGGTGATCCATTAAAATAATAAACTCCACATAATAAAAATGTTAAGCACTCACTATAAGCTGGTGGAAGTACAATAGCTTCTCTCCTTGTTAAATGACATCCTGATAAAGATTTATGTCACGTACAACATTTTCAGGAGCTCAACACTATTCAAGGTGACTGTCCTGCAGGTTTTTGATCACCATAATCTTATTTTTGAGCAGGCAGTGCTGGTACAGATTGAGAAACGAGCAATAAGGCCTTATCACATAAATTAGCTCTCTTCAAGGCAGCACTGCTGTTGATAAGATGTCTCATGATAGCGTGTCATGCAGAGGGACGAGAAAAGCAAGTGACTACGTGGAACCCTGAGTGTAAGAAGGAGCAGGGCCCAGCTCCAAGAGCTGCCCTGGACCTGTGAACTGCTGGAAAAGGCTCTACCTGAGGAAACCAGATAACTCACATGAGCCACTGGGACATGAAAGCACCATCCAGACCAGCAATTTCATGTTTTCAGGTGAGGACATCTTCCAGCAGGGAGAAGAAGTAGGCACCATAAGGAAGAGCAGAGGACAAAAAGCAACACAATTGGAGATAAAGCTTCTAATCACAACAGGAACACCCACACAACAACCCAAAACCATACAGCTGTACTGCTCTACCAAGCTTGTTGTGCTTTCTTTCACATCTGCAGCTCAGTCCAGTTCTTCTGATCCCATCAAGTCAAAGTTCAGCTTCACTTTTCCCTTCCCTGGCTGCTTTCTGATGCTGGGGCTCATTAGGCAAATGAACATGGGGCAGCTGCACTGCCAAAATTGCCAACTGAGAAACCAACAGGACCTCACAGGCTAGTAACCAAAATTTCTTGTACTTGGGTGCACTGATGTCTTCTCTTGTAAGAGAGAGATGAAGATTCACAGATATTTGCTGAGGGTGCACAGAAATAGCCTTGTCATCACAGCCACCCTCATGAATCTCCTTCATACCAAGGAGCCAGAGACCATTTTGTGGGGTTTTTTGGTAGCCCAGGCCATGATGGGCACCCACACTCAGCCCCACTGCCCACATGGCTGATGGTCTGTGGTACAGTGGCAGGGAGGGTGCTTGTGCTTCCCTGAGCTGGAGCCTGTGGTCATTTGCCCTTCTGTCCTCCTTGTAAGCTTTATCTCATCTCTCTCTGCCCCGGGTTCCTGGCAGTGCCATGCTATGAACAGGATGAGCCATATCTTTTGCAACAGGACTGGCTCACCCTCCTCTCAGGGTCATTGGTCCCTTCACTCATCATATTATCAACATGACACACATTTTTTTTCCCTTCCTTCTGCTTATTGCTGGGAATTTGTTTGATCAGCCAGTGAATCATGAACCCAATAAAAAAATAAGTCACAAAGCCAAGAGGCTCAAATCTCATGCAGTTGTAGCTTGCCTGTGTGAAGGGAGACGTGAGTTTTAACCTTCCCTTGAAACAAAATTGCTGCTAACAGCCCATGCTGGAGGGCAGTGGGATCAGCAAAATACACCTGGAAGTCCAAGGTACAGAGGTCTACAGCACTGCAACCTGTACTAGCTAACAGTGTTGTAAGCAAGCTCTTAGAGGTGGAAACGGGAGGAATGGCCATTTTTTACCTACATTTCAAAACTGAATCAATATTTGATCCTTCACCTCTGCTCAAAAGACTAAAGGCAATATTCAGAAAGGATACACACTTCACACCACCTTTGGAGGGGAAAGAAACCAAACCACAAACAAAATAAGAAACAAGCAAGAGCACCAAGAAAAGCAACAACAAATCTGGTAACAAACCCACCTCCCTCCTGCACCCCAGCCCAATTAAATATTTTGGTGTGACATCCCCCCCATATTCTTTATAATTTCTGTGTTTGTACAGTTTCTGTTTACCTAGGACCAGAGCTGGCTGCTTTACCACACTGAAAGTCATCCTTGCAACATGCCTGAGAAGCTTTGCTGTTGGCATGACATAGCTGACATTAGATTTACTGCAGCTGCAGCAGCACTGAGTATAAATCTGCTTCTTGGTGGCTGCAGACTCTGCCCAGATCCCCTCAGACAGCAGAAAGTCTTACACTGGCCTGACAGTTCATTTCAGCAGCCATTTCTCCAGGGCATGGTATTAATATATCTTCATTGTTAGCCAAATACCACACAGGCCAGGAATGATCGTCTCCATAAAATCACAAGCCCAAGTCAAAAACCAAAAAGGGTTTTGTGCCCAGAGAAACTGCACTTTTGGGATGTCTAATCCACCCCCAAAGACTTTCAAAACATAAAAAGCTTAAGAGCAGGAAGCTCAGAAGAAGAGATTGTGTTCTATAACCTGTGTTCTTGGCCACCTCCAAGCACAGTGGTTTTAAGAAAGAAAAGCAAACAGCAGAGCAATGGATTTCATTACTGTTATTAACACGGAATGGAATTTGCTTCCCTAATAGTTTGACAGGCAAATCAATGGCAAAATTTGGCCACTGGCCAGCGCCAGTGGGGAGCAGTGGGGAGGACTGGGAAGCAGAGCTTTCCCAACCCCTGCTGATATCATCTCACAGCCTGGGGCATCCGATTTGATTACCCTTATCTGAACCTGCATGCTATTTGTATCCAGAAATGCTTGGATGCAGAAATCACCTTGATGACTTCCCCTAATGCTGGGTTCCACTAAGCTTGAGGCTCTGAAAAGGCATTTCAGATACTTGTTCCAAGCAGCAATGTGAGGAGCTTAAACAATGTGTTCTGCTTAAACCTCAACACATTGACTTGACACCATCCCTTTTCCAACAAACTTTTTTTGAATGAGACAATTTCTGATTCTCAATCTTTCACCAGGACTATTAAATTTTTCTTGGAGCTGTAGCTAATAATGGAGCCATGTTGTTATGTAAAAGTAACAGCTATCACTGCTGCACAGAGGGTTACTTAACAAATGGACCCTGAAGTCTCAAATACCAGAATGGAAATGAAAATTTCTATTCATTTATTCAAGCTATTGTTTTCACAAGGGATATTCTGAGGGTAGAAAAGTGCTGACCTATGATTTGCCAGACTCCTGAATCAGGCAGCATATGAAAAATCTGGAGGACGGGGAAAAGGCTACAATCTAGAGCTCCAGTAGACAACAGAATGAGGTGTGGCACCACAAAGATGACCAGAAAGCTGACCTCAAGTCCAAATTCAAATGGAAATTAGTGGGAATTCAGGTTTCCTTAATGCAGGGGTAAACACCTAGGAAAAGGAAGAGCAGTTAACACCTCAACTACCACAGCAAATGAGTTATCTACATCTCATAATATAGAGAAAAACAAATATCTGAAAAGCAAGAGAGGTTTACAAGAACAGAGTCAGATTTCTCAGGCATTGCTTTTACCAGACAACCACTGCACAAAACACAGAGATTGCAAATCCATTTCCTGTGGGTTGTCTCAGGTTAGACAGCACATCAGGATTGCTGTGGATTAAAACAAAAACAAAGCCCCTAAGTCTATCCATATCACCTCCCACGTTTCTCCATTTCCGGGACTCTTAGAGGCTAGAAAGCAGAAAATTTTTGCTAGACCCACCACTTTTAGCACAGTGTTTTTGTAACCCTCTTCTTGAAAACAGTTGATTAAATATTGCTGTCATAAATTCAGCCTAGTAACAGCTGGGACAGATTTACAGGGGATGTGTTTTTTTTATGACTATCTATTATTCATGGTGTGTTAGCCCTTACAATGTGTTTAGCCAAGGAAAAAAAAAAGATAAGATATCCTCTGGTTGATTATTGACAGGTTCTTGGCAGCTTGTGTCCCCAGGACTGCCTGGTCACAAATAAAATGAATCCAGCCTCTAAAAGCACTGATTTGATAACTTGGCTATGTCAGATTGGAAAATGAGACGGACTGAAGAGGACAGGGGCAATCACTTGTAACAAACACTGTGGTTGTGTCTCTTAAACCTCAGGCCCAAGTTTGTCAGAGGAGCTAAGCTGTCAGCCCCAGGAGTGTGCAGTAAATGCTGCCCCAGAAACAGCCTGACCTGATTCCTTCCTCCTCAGGAAAGCAGGGTCTGCTCTGAAGGTACCAGTGGCATGTGCAGAAGGATTTCAGGTGACAAGTGGGTATCCCAGGAGCTGTGTCAGGTGTCAGCCAGTCACAAATGTCCTTGTAGGACATGGACAAGGAGCCAATCTCCCCTCAGCCTGGAGAACACCATTGTTAGCCCACGCTGCTCTGGCTCCCCTGTCAGCTACATGGGCAGATTCACCTGAGCCATAGACAGCAGAGATCAGTGCCTGCCTGGTGTGATTTTTTGGGAGACATGAATATCAACTGCAAAGCCACTAGAGAGAACAAAAATCAAGACTTTACCACAGGTCATTCAATATTTTGGTGTCCCCAGAAACATCAGAAGATCCCAAGACATGACACTGAATTGTGGTTTTGTTCAGCAGCTGAAATCTGATTTCCTCCCATGTTTTGCCTTGTGAGCTTCCCCCGTTTTGAATAGGAACAGCTTCCAAGAAACAGGGGAAACTACCAGTAGCATTCCTGACACCAGCTTATCTGGCCAGTACCATCCCATAAAAAGAGGCGATGGGGATGAGTTAAATCCCGCCTTCATTCACACACAGTTGCCATTAAAGCACCATCCATAGTTTTTTACCTTGCCTCTATCCTACAGGGTTCAGATGTTGCTCAGGAATGAAACTCCTGCTGCACTTTAACCATCTACAAGGTCTGATCCTAAAACCACTGTGTATGCAGAGACTGTAACTTTCAGAGGCTGAACTTCCCAAAAGAGGAAAGCTTGGGGATAAACCTGCAGTAATGTGGCGTGTTGAGCAGAGGCACCAACAGGCACAGAAGACTGCCCTCAACCCCCTTGAATAGGCTGTGAATTCTCTCCCAGGACAGGTTCACCCCCAGCCTCACAATGAACAAAAGAACTGCTGAGTACATCCCAGCAGCTCAGGGTGCTCCTCTCACTGGAATTTTACTGTCCAGGTTCTTTGCACACCTGCATCTCGCCTCAGTTTGCTTTGCTGCAGTCCTCTCCAAGTCACCACTGCTCATGTGGACATATAAGCACCAGGACAAGCTTTACAGAAGTAATTTCTTTAAAATGAGGCATTTGTATTCTGCTCTGAGCTGAGGATCTTTGCCAGCAACACAAGCAAGAGATTTTTTTTCGGTCAGCTGGGCAGGCTCCTTCTGCTGGGAATTACAAGAGCTGATTTCAAGCTGGGTTTATTTCAATCTTGGTCAAGTCACTTCAACCCTCCAGAGCTTTTCTTTTCAGACTCACTTGTCTGCTGTTGACTATTAGATAAAGATGAACCCAGGCCAATTAAATAGCAGCTCTTTTAATTAGCTTTTTCCTCTCAGTGATTATGGGAAATGCTGTTTGCTTGCACAGCAGATATAACAAGATCCAAGGTGAATGTATTTTATTATTGATCTTGCACAGTTCATTGTGCTCACAATTCCCTCACTTAGAAATGGCACGACAAACAGAGACTGGAGACAGCTTCTCAGCAGAGCCTCCCTTCTGGTTATAACCTGAAGTGTTGTTTTAACTCATTCATCATTTGTTTGCTTTGCCTCTTGGCTAAGCACCTCACCCCACCCCTCCACATGACTTCTTCCTCCTCGGTTGACTCCATGCATGACTTGACTTCTAAACTGCAAGAGGTCACCTGACACACAGGTCAGTCAAACATTAACTCTGCAAGCACCCTGGTGTCACCAGGACACCAGCTGCTCACACATCCTGGCCCACAGTCACCAAGGTAGGCCATCCCACCCAGCACACTCAGGCACTGCCCTGCTGCCTGCTGTTACTGCTCCATTAGCAGGAGCCATGTGCCCTTGGGAGAAGAAAAAAGAGCTATCAGCTACCTGCTCATCACACCAGTGAACAGTTCTAAGCATCCTTCTGCCACTGGTAGGGAAACCAGGAATCCCCTTCCCTAAACAATTAACAAGGACCCTGAAAGCCCAGATTGGTTTCTGTTCATTTGTCTTTACCAGGCATTAGTGACCAAAGCCTGAACTTAAACAACAAATCCTTTACTACAGTCAGCACTATTGTCATCGTGGGGGCTGTGTGGCCTCCAGAGATGTCCTGACCTGGGAGCAGTGCTGGAGCTCAGAGGGCAGGACTCAGATCTGCCTGGACAGCCAAACACAAGGGTGAAAAGCCGGAGCCAGGACAGCCCCAGAAAGCGCAGCTCAGCAGACAGACCTGGGGAGAAGAGCTGAGACCATCAACGAGCTGGTTAGATGAATTAAAGCCCAGATTGTGCATGGGAAGAGAGACTCATCATCCTCACTCCTGCTAAGACCTCCCGAAGGTGCTAATTGCTCTCTCTAGGAAAGCACGTTCCCCGAACCCCAGCTATTTCAAGACACGTGCGGCTCGGCTCGGTTTTATCTCTGGTTGCGATACCAGGTGGGTGAAACTGCAGCAGCGAAAGGATAAAACCAGAGGTCTTGTGCTGTGTGACGGAGGCAGTGACGCATATCAAACACAGAACTTCAAAAGCCCTTATCCAGCTCAGAGCTGGGTGATGATGTGTCTCCTCAGAGAAAGCCGATAGCCTTGAGAGACAAAGGGCCCCCTGAGAGGCAGGAACGCGCTGCGCCCCGCCTGCCTTCATTAAAGCTTTGGGCCAGTTCCCAAAGAGCCCGAGTCTCGCTGAGGCGGCTGCCAGAGGGGTAGATAACAGCACAAAAAGCTGCATCTGCAAACCCCTTCCTGCCACCCTCCTCCGGGCCTGCCTGTTGCACAGTGCATTGACCTTTTGTGCTTCCCACCCTTGGTTTTTCCTTCCCATAGCTGTTTTCCACCATCACCACAACCCCCAGATGCAGAGGCTGCACCAAAGCACAGCAGCTTCATTGCAGGCTTTGGACACCATTCCTAAAGCAGCTTTGTGTCAGTCTCAGCCCTGGTTTCCTCCAGGACACTCAAACCCAACGAGCACAGCTTGGAGAGAAGGAGCAGGTGGTCCAAGGGTAGGGCCAGCTTCAGGCAGAGACCTGTGTAATAATCACCCAAGAGTCCTGCTGCAAATTCAGACAGGAAGGGAGATGGATCAGATCCCACCAGGGCCCTGGGGAGGACTTGGACAGGCAGGCTGCTCTTATTCATCCTGTAATTCATCTGGGAGAGAATTTCTTTCGCTTCCCATTGCACAATCATCACTGCCACATCTTCAAGTATCTTAACCTGTGTCTTGAAGAGTCTTCCCTTTTATAATTACCAGGATTTAAAAATAATTTATTCATTTGTCTTTATCAATATCATGACCAAAGAGTTTTTGCAACTGTGATTTGGCCTGGAATGGGGACAGGATAGCAATGCAGTAAGAGATGAGAAAATATACTACCACTTGTATCTTGCACTGTTTTTCCATGGGAAACCCACCACTTTGAATTGCTGGATCCTTTGCAGCCCAGGGTATAAAGGACACACACTAACAAAATCCTGGGTGACAAGTTTTAACCTTAAACTTGCATCAGCATGGGCAGATTACAAAGGAGGCAGCTGTGACTCTCTGGAGGTGACCCTTCCTAATCACCCTGAGAGAGAGCACTTCTGCCTCAGGCACACACAGAGGTGTCACAGAAGAGCCAGCGCTGCTGGCAGACACAACAGAGGCACAGCTTTTGGGCTCTGGCTGAGCCTCGTGCAGATCTGGTGCATTCCCAACCCAGCCCACAGCCCTGACACCCTGTGGCATCACACTTCAGCAGCTTCAGGCTCTGTTCTCATCTGTGTCTGCACATTTTCTTTCCTTCGGAGGCAGCAGCTTGGTGAAAACTTGAGTGACTTAACTAAATCTTGTGACAGAGACTGACAATGTTCTGATGCCTCATGGGACCATGTTTGCTTGTGACCTCTGCTTTCCTACCTGAGCCAGAGCTGCCAACAGACTCAGAGTAGTTCCCCATTCAGAGGGTTTAAATGGAAAAAGGACAGTGTTAGACATTAGGATGAAATTCTTCCTTGTTTGGGTGGTGAGGCCCTGGCACAGAGTGCCCAGAGAAGCTGTGGATGCCCCATCCCTGGGAGTGCTCAAAGCCAGGTTGGATGGGGCTCTGAGCAACCTGGGCTAGTGGAAGGTGTCCCTGCTCATGGCAGGGGATTGGAACAAGATAGTGTTTAAAGTCCCTTTCAACCCAAACCATGCCATGATTGTGTGATCTCCATGCACAGCTACAGGAGGTGGCTTTCTCCTTTTCCTGCATTTTGGAGACAATATTTCAAAGAAAGCTGCTTAAAGCAGCCAAAGCAGCAAGCTCCTCTCATTAAAAGGGAGCTCTACCAGATACAGCTGCCATACTCCTGGCAAGCACTGCCTGCAGCAGTGCCAGGCCTGAGCTTGTGGTAATTAATATTTTTAGACAGGTCACACTTCTGATGCATTTTACAACGAGCAGAGAAGGATAACTGCCCGAAGTCCAGGTGATTTGGGACTTATAAGGAGTCATCCTAGAAAGCCAACTGCATCAGGTTACTCTGGATGCTGAGTTTTACATGAAAAGGAGACTAACTATTCTCCAAGGGGTTATCTACAAGCCCTTTCCATTAATTGCTTCATTAGTGTCTTGCAGAGAGAGTTCTGGGCACAAGGGCAGTAAAACCTAAGAAATTCACCCTGCTGGCAGGTGGAATTGCTGGCTAGAATCTGCTCACTTTGCATTTGCTTCCAAACTTGAAGCTGTGCCCTAAAGAAACCACAAAGCAATCATTCTTCAAAGAAAACCTCAACAGGGGGACAGGATTGGTTTGGCTTTCCATGTTGCTTTCCAAAGTCCCAGAAAAGAGAGGATATTATTTGTCTATGGAAATCTCATATGCAGAGTTACATCTGCAGAAAATAATAAAGAGAGCATTGATGATAGAAAATCCAAGAAATAGCTCCAAGAGCCATGTGTTCATGGAAAAACTACTATTTTCTTGACTGTAAACACATTTAGGGAACATAAAAATGCAAAGAATCAGGTTACATTACAGATCTGTGATTGCCCAGCTTATTTTACACACATGCAACCCTTAGCCTTTCAAGCTACAGCTCAAATTCTGCAGTGATCTCCAAACAATTGAGAAACTTCCAAGTCTGAAAAAAATCCTGGCTTTTACTCTTGTAGCCAGTTGAGACCTTCCCAAGATTTTCTGACCAGTTAATACAGTAGCTTAAAATTAACATGGAAGCAACTGAGCAGTTTGGATGGAACCTGACAAGCTGGTACAAGAATAGATTGGTGAGTGGGTTTTTGAACTTTAAGTCTGAAGATTTCTTTGAATCCAAAATGAAAGCAAAATATGCCATGGTTGTAAAACCCCATAAGATGTTTTGAAACTATTTGAAGGGCTCCTTATGAACCAAAGACTTTGAGTTTCTCAGAGTCTCAGTTTCTAGCCCTTTCTCATGTCAACACTCAGGTTCTGGGCATGATGGAGAAAAAGTGGAATCCAGTTCTTAAAGGCAATACCCACAGCAGAAAAAGATAGTGAACCTAGGTGTCCAGGTTTTCTGAAAAATCAGGCTAATTTTTCTTTTCTTTCTAAGTATGTAGAGCCTAGACACAAAGCTTGAAAGGGAGAACAGCAGAGTGAAGAAAAAAGGTATTCCATCTTTCTGTTCAGACACAGCCCAGCCTCAAGTTCTCGTGGCAAGTGCTCATGACGCTAATTTTTAAAAATCCATTTACGTATTTTGGAGAAAAAGCAGAAATGAAAGCAATGTGAACTATTAAGGAAAACCAGCAGGGAGGGGAAAGGGTTATAAATGCTTAGTACAAGCCTTACATCCTATTCAGCAAGGGAACTGCCCAGAGGAACACAAGCTACTTGTATAAGAGGCAGTTTCACCCACTCAGCTCAAGGTGATTTTGAAGCCCAAAAGTGCACCAGTGGAACACAGCATTGCCTATACTTTCTCAAAGGAGCAAATGTTCAGCCAGGGGAGTATTCAAACACAGTGAATGGCTGCCAAGGCACAAGTTACATGGATACTTAAAAATACCTGCAAGGTGCATTTTTGAAAGCAGACCTCTTTCTGAGAGACACGTTAAGATGCAAGAAGTACTTTGACAACAGCAGTTTACCAGGACAATCTGTTAGAAGCATTCGGCGAGTTAAAAGAAGTGACTTCAGAATAACTGCACTGAATATAGTCAGTACACATAGTAGAGAGAATTCAGCTCTGCACCTCTCCTAGAAATTATGTGTTTTGATTTTTCCATGCCAGGTCCCCTTTACTTGTATCCACTCATTCTCCCAGCACAATGGCATCCATCTGAATGAGGAAAAACATCTTATAAATCCTTGAGATTTTCCTGGGGTGTTTGTTGTTGTTGTTGTTGTTTGCCATTGCTTTGTTCTTAAATAGTCTCCTAAAAATTGTTTGCTTACATTACAACCTCCTCATATTTGGGATTTCTGCCAACACCAACAGGGAAACGAGGAAGAAAGGGCTTGGCTCGTAGAGAAGAGGGAAAGGATTCAGGTCCAGTTACTGTCTACCCTAGAGGAGCCCTTTCTGAGGCAAATCAACTTGATAAGGATTTTCAAAATACTCCATGTTCCAGAAATAGATCAATGACCAATATAAAACCAATATTGTCAGGAATCTGAAACCAGTATTTGTTATTTATAGGAACATTACACCTCACCACCTATCAGCCCCTAAACTGCTTGCAGTCTTCATCTTACCCACCCTGCCTTCTGGGAGGGCTTTGTACCCTTAGTACAAAGGGGATCATTTACCATTACTACACATTAATCTTAGCAGTTTCCTGAAGCCTGTGGCTTTGCACTTCACAAACATCCCTCAAAAGCAAAACTGAACTCAATCATTTTTGTGCAAGGCCAAAATCCAGACAGTCATCATCATGATATGAAGATGGCTGAAATGCAAACTCTTGTTCCTACTGGGGACACTCCAAGAGATGCAATAAAACTTTCAGACATCCTCTCCAAAGGAGAAACAAAGCTCTCCAAACACAGAGCCAGTACAGCATCATATGGAAGTCAGAAACCACCACTCACCACGACAATGTGACTCATCACCTGATGGACAAGACAAAGACAGGAGAGCTAAAAGAGGAGCAATAGATGATCTTCATATCAGCCAGAGACATGGCAACAGGCTTGGGATGCTGGGGGAGACAGCACAGTCTGTTTGCCATCACACCCCACATGACAGATCATAGATAATCCTTTCCATTTAAGAGAGGAGGTGGAAAGGTGCACTTTCACTCCAATGCAGAGCTGGACAGGAGGAAGCTCATAGCCCCTCCGGCTCTCTCCACCCCAGTTCCTTCACCTGGCTGTAAGATGTGCAAATGCCACAATGCACAGGCTTTTGCTCCAGCCACTTCAGCCAGAGGACATTCCTGCTCTCTGTGGCTCTGGACCTGTGAGCAGCATTTTCTTGGTGAGGTTTTAAGGCATCTCCTGTGGCACAATTCTATTTACTTTCTATTCCTATGTTCTGACGTGAGCCCAACTTGTGCACACAACCGGCTCCTTTTAGCGATGATGCATTTAGAGTGATCATGCCATGCTTTCCCAGGGTGTTAGTTTAGCAAACACAGTGTGTTTGTCACTCAGCCACAGCACAAATCACAGCACACTGCTCTCACTCTTTCCTTTCAGATGGGGAGATGCAAGACTTGCCAGGAAGCCACAGAGGGTGCTGGGTAGATGAGGGCTGCAGGGACAGGCTGCACCCGGGGCCCTTAGGAGATCTGGAGAGTCTCCCTTTGGAATGTCTGAAAAATGCTTGCAGCTCCATCATGAAATAAAACAAAAACCACTTCAAAACCAGCAACTGCATTGGAGCAGGTGGATAGTGAGCCGGATGGGATGCCCTCCCACAACAATTTGTGAGGTTTTAAATATCTCCGCTCAGAGGAACTAAAAAGTCAAAAAAATCTCACAATTTCTCCAGAAATAAGAATGCTGGGGGAGGAAAAGAGGAAGAGAACATTTTGTTTCTATTCATTTTCAGGAATTCCATTTCAGTTCCAACATTTTTTTTAACCTTCAATTAATGCTAGCTATCAAAATGAAGCAGCATTTGGACCTAAAAACATTGAAACTTTGCCATTTAGAAAAGGTCAAACAGTTTTCAAAACATTTTCATCTAATATTTTTCAGCAACTGAAATTCATCAAAACCAACATTTTCCCACTAAATTGTTCTGAGACAATTGGCATTTTCTGAGGCACGCTGCTCCTTGGGGGATCTCCTTGCCAACCCAAGAGGTTGCTCCTTGCCTTTTGCCACCAGCTGCCCCCTTCAGTAGGCAGCCCCTGCTGTCCTGCCAGACCTTGGCAACACACCCTGGCCCCAGCTCAGGAGATCAAGTCAATCAAAGTCTGACACCAGGCCTGGATATGCACATCCACAGGGGTCAGTACATACCTCCCTGTCTCAATGTTTTATCTGCATTTTGTATCTCTGTTTCATCACCCAAAACACAGTCACCAGGCAGAGAAGTAAGGAGAGGTCTCTCCCACAAACCTGCAAATCCCAAACACCTGCTTACACCTGGATGGGATTTACTGATAAATGACTGTAAAACAGGAAAGCTGCACAGCAAGGACTTCATTGCAGCTACAGAAGGCACTTCCATGGCTTGTGAGCAGTTACACAGAGCCTGGCATGCAGCTGCTTCTGCTCTGACTCCATGCTAAGAGGTGTCTGGCTCGCAGTCAACTCCATCTTTGCACAGGCAGACAAGCTCAGGTTTGTCTGTGCTCATCTGTGTAGACATGAGTAACATGCTGGGGCCAAAGGCATAGTCTGGTCCATAAACAATCTCCATCAGAGCACAGCAAACCACATCAATTAAAGGAGAGGAGACTGAAGCCTTCACCAGGAACTTACTGGGGGCTGAGTCAACAGGAGTGCAGACATACACCTGTGCTGCCAGTGTTGGCTGGCATGGGAAGCAGGAATAGCACCAAATAACAGCCACAGACTTCCTCAAAATTATACAGGACTATTTAATCAAAAGGCAGAAATGCCACATTCTCTTCTCTACATATACTGTCACTCCCCAGCCCAAGCCATTTAGAAAACAGTACTAGAAAATAGCAGTTCTGAAGGAGCACCTTCACATTTCAATAGAAACTAAACAACATTCCCTCCCAGAAACTATCAGGATCTGAGGCTGCAAAGTCAGCTCTCTACACCTGTCACTCTGCAATGAAAGCTGCTTCCAAAAATCCTGTTACAAACACAGCTCTGAGAGCTATTATGAGTGAGCAGGGCTGGGAACTCACGAGGTCATCACCTACTCATTGATACACAAACCCACAGCAGTTTCTTCAATTAAAGCAGCCCCAAGTTAAGCCTTGTTCTCCAGATCTGGAGCCTCCTTCCACACATCTACAGAAGAACTGGTTGTCAAAGGCTTTTGGGCTGTGCCAGTCACCACTACCTGTAGGTGGGAAAAGTGTTGTGCAAGAAAGGTTTTCACCAAGGACCTGTTTCCAGTAAATCCACCTCTAACACAGAATGCCAGAGGGATTTTTCTCACACACAAAATGCTGGACTCCTCACAGCACTCCAGCCAGAGAGCTGAAAAGGGCCATGGCACACAGCCCTCCCTTACAGTGCCACCATGGTGGCCTCAGTTCCGAGGGGGATACAAGCACACACAGTTTTCTTCCAAATTGGAAAGAGAACAGAAGCACTGCAGGAACCCAGAGTGATGGGAGCCAGGGCAGCAGATGGGAGCTGGAGAATCTGGACAGCACCAAGGTCACTTCTGTTTCCTTCAGCAAAATCCTAAATATGTGGCTCAAGCCCCCCAAAAATCAGGTGCAGAACTGAGTGCACAGGTTATATCATCACTACTCAATGGTTCATATTACTGAGCAAACAACTGCTGCATCTGGTACAGGATGGGTGTGCTATGCTCTTGCAGCAAAATCACAATTCTTCTATGACGCGAAACATTAATCTTAGGGCTTTTTCAAGTTTCCAGGTCCTCCTTCAAGACAGGTCCAATTCCCAAATCTAAGTCCAGACTGTGAAAAGACATCAATCTTTCATCCCACTTTAGAGACTGGGTTTTCTTCTGCTCACGTAGCTCCTGCAGAAATAATATTGCCCATGTTCCTACACAAGTCCTCAGGAAGCTCCAGAGCAATCCAGGGGGAAAGAATCAAAACCTTCTTGTAATAGATATACAGTAGAAATTATCAAACAGCTCTGTGGGTTTTCCACAGAAGCAAGAGCTGCTTAAGCATTTTTCAACTAAAAAATATGTGGCAGACATTTACCTACAGCCTTAGTTCCAGTTTCTTGAATGCTTCTAACAGTGTAAGTTTTTAAGCAGCACAAAACAATGCCCTAAATCTAGACTACAGGTAGGATTTAAAGAAAAGAAGCACTAAGCTTTCCTAAGACAAAGGATGGCCAGAACTCAATTTCCAAAACCTGTGTTACTACCAGCAGTTGCTGACCCTCTTGTACACCTTATCTATCACATACTGGTGTTCTTCTACCCCTCCTGAGCCTTTAGTAGCCACCTTAAAGAAGGGCACAAGAGTTATTCAGTGCCAGCTCTTCCTTATACTTTTATTTCCCAAGATCTACAGATTACCAGTATGAACAAGAGCTGGTTACTTCACATCCCTCTTCCCCTACAACCCAATGAGCTGGTTTGGATTGTGTTTCTACCTCACCAAAGGTAACAGCAATCATTTTCCCAATTCCAGCAAGTCCATCAAGAGGCAGAGCTGGGTGCAGGTCCACAGGGATGCTGGAAGCAGAGCAGGCAGCACTGGGCCTGCCTGGCCCTGGCCAAGGCTGTTGGCCTTGGTTTGTTTTCACACCACAGGTAAAGCAGAGAGGCAGCAAGAGGGGAAAGAATTAATTTAGAAGAGGTCTTGGCTCCTGCATCTGCACCTTATGCTTGACAGGATGGGGCTGGACAGAGAGAATGCCTGTTTATTCAGTATGTTTACACAGAGACTCTCTCTTTCCGGGAAACACTCAATTTGTGATGCACCCAAAAGTCCCTGGCACCTGGAGAACCACCAGGCTGGGCTGACACTGAGCTACTCCTGCACTGGATGGACACCAGTGTTTGTGGAGGTGGTACTGGCCAGCTGCCCAGCACAGGGCAGCTGAAGAGAGGATTTATTTCTCCTCAGTCTTAGCCCCTTTTGTAACTGCTGGGCCATGTTTTCCTCCCATCCGCTCCGGTAAGGAAGGTAAAAGGAAACTGTTTGTGGCAAAATGAACATTTATGAATTCTACAAAAGAATTACCCAACCTTCCCCTCTCTTCCCGCTCAAACTCAGTCACAGTATACACAGATATCATCACACCATTTCAGAAAGCTTCAACCCATACAGTAACACCATACCTCTTCTGAAGGCTTCAGGTATCTGCCCATACACAGCAATATCTCACCACTTCAGGAGGCTGCAGGGGTCTGCCCTTTATTAGCCCAACCTTTTATCCCCTCCTATTGATGCATTGCACCTGTGTGCCCTCTGTTCCCTTTGGTGGTTGGTCAGTGCCCCTGGGCACTCCATGGCTCATTGCTGTCAGTGCTGCTCACCTGCTGCTCACAGCTGTGCCCATTGGGGATGGGGCTGGGCCCAGCCCCACTCCCAATTACCACAAACCCTTTAGCTACAAATCTCTCCTTCCTGGGAGGAATTTTGGGCAAGTCATTGAGTTGGTTGGGCTTTTTTAGCAAATTTACACCTGAAGCATCCTGCAGGAAAAGGTGATTTCAGTTCTGAGATGTAAAATGTCATTTAACTGTTTTGCTTTTACTCTCATACACACAAGGGACACCAGAATACTGCACAGTCAACGTCTGAACAGTTTTGTAGGAACAACAGAGCCTCAGAAGGGGCAGGGATTTTGTGACACTGACAGCATTTTACTCAAGCCTGCTTTACACATGGGACCTCTGTCAAGTCTCATTCCTTGCAAACAGCAGGATATGCCAGTGTAAACTGTTTGCTGAGGAGGTAAGAGTCTCCATTCAAGGAGCTGTAACTGCTGGGAAGCTGAAAAAAAGTGATTTCTGCTGAAGTCCTGTTTCTCCTCCAGCACTTGTTCCATGCAGATAATTTAGCTCTGCTGCACTAAAAAGACACCCAAAAAGCAGGGTGATGAGCACCCAGGCTGATGAGTAAAGTCAGCTTTGGGGGAGGGCAGCTGGGAGCTGATTAAATGAACATTAAGAACAGGTTCATCATCTTGGACATTCCCTTGTCATGCATTGACCAACCAAGCACAACTGGCCTTGGAAACCAGGGAGTGAAAGGATAAAGGCAGGGCCAGCTGCAGCCTCTGGACATGGGAAACTAATCTGAGCCATGTACACAAAAGTTGTATCAACTGGTTGGTGAATAATGGGCCCTGTACCACCAGAGCAGCACCAGCTGCTCTGGTACCAAACCACGCTGGTGGTTTCTGTGTCTTGGACCATGGACCAAACAAGGGACAGACCCACTCAGCTACTCTTTTGCCAGGTGCATCTCAGAAATTGTCACAAATTTACACCTATTTCATCAAAGCCCCTGAAACTTCCAAACTTCTGCAATTATCGGAAGTTCATTTCATTAAAAAAACTTCATGCATATTTTACAGGGTACAAGTGAGAATGTTCCTTCCCATATGGCAGGAGGGGGTTTTCCAATGCACAAACTATTCCTAGGAAGTTATAAAGCCAAATACAGATTTCCTGGAAGAAAATGTACAGCTCAAAATTAGTATGTGCAGAACAGCCCCCACATAAACACACATTATTGAGCACTGCAGGCAGCAAACTCTCCTGGCTGGGCAGGGAGCTGGAGTCCTGATGGCCAAAACAGTTGTCCAGCTCTGCTCCTTTCAACCAGAGCAACTTTGACAAGCATTTGTCTCCTTTTCTTCATCAGTTAAAAGTTGTTTGGGACTGGGTTGAATCAGACAGATTGGGAGGTGAAATTGCCACATCTGGTCTTGGAGGCAGCCAAGCCAGAAGTCAAAGGCTTCTGGCCCCATGGCTGGGTTTTATTAAAGCACTAAAAAGGTACAACAGGACAAGATAACTCCAAATAGAGAAAAGGCAGGCATGTCACATGAGGCAAATCAAGTTAAAAGCTCAAAAGTAAAATCTCTCTGCCTGTGTCTAATGCCTCCTGGGATGAATTCTGCTCTCCAGTTTATTCCAACAACTTTTGGTGAGCTCCTCAGCAACACAAACCCCACAGTCTTTTCATCTGTCCTTTGCAGCTTCGTGGCCAATCTGCACCCCACAGCCAAGAGGCTTTCCAGTGCCTGGGAGGCTGCAGGTACATATTTTGGCTCCCACACTCCTGCCTCATGCCCCACTCTCTCAGGCAGCCCAGCATTCACTGACATTCCTGGGAGAGCAGCAGGCTGGGGTTCAGTGCAGCCAGGAGCTCAAACGAGTGTGCTTTCATCCCAGATCTACCACCTTCAGGGAAGGGCTCAGCTCCCTCCCATTCTGGGGAATTTGGAGAACAAAAGGGATGTAGGGTGGGACAAGTTTTCCCCCATCCTTGGAGCTGTGATCCACAGTTGGGCTCCAGGATTGCAGCACTAAGGTTTGACCCATTGTCCTACACAGCAGCACTACTTGAGGAAGCTCCCAACTTAGTCAGCAAGGGATCCTAGGGTACAGCCTGCCAGGAATTCCCCAAGGAGATTTCTCAGAAGGCTGATTCACTGAGGTCTAATCCAGCTATGGGAACAAAACAGCTTCAGCAATCTCCCAGTTTAACATTTTGGGAGGGGGAGGCATCTTGGAACAGGCCAGAACTGTTCTTGTTTTAGAAGGTTTGGGTACCTTATGTGCCTTTTCTGCTGCTGCCAACCAGTTTGGATTTTTTTGTCAATTACCAGGAAACACAAAATTACAATAAAACTTACTGTAGTTTGGGGAGGAAAATACTGAAAATCAAAATCTTGAAACAGTCTTACATCATGAGAAAACTTCCTCTTCACTCCAAATCCATCCCTCTGATCCAAAAATGGGGATGAGACTGCATGAACATTTGTAACTCCCAGAGAGACTGACTCTTTCCAGCAAAGTCTACAGTCATGGGCTGAAACATGTAATGACAGAAGACAAGACGAAGGACATGAAAGAAAGAAAACAAGGCTCTGAATTTTCTAAGCAGTTGTTTATGTTAGTAAAGTCCAAATTCAATTGGACTGCTCACAGACCAACATTTTGAGACACTGGGTCAGAATCTAGTCAAAGATTTTATCTTTTTGAGCAGTTTGCTGGTGGCACGTGTTAGAACAAGGGAACAGCCTCAGGGCTACTCTAACTTCATGTGGTCACTGTGGTCTGGACTGAGGGATTAGGACAACACAAAGCCAGGCTTCACCCCAATGGAGGCAGTGTTCAAGGAGAAGCAATTCCAGTCTGCGTCATCACCAGGAGGAACAATGGTGAAACAGCCTCTCCCCACACTCCTCTCTGCAGGGCAGATAAAGCCAGCCTTAAAAATTCCCACAGAAGGTTTAATGGCCTGATTACACTGGAAATTCTGGCTTTTGTGGCTACAGTTTCCAAACAGGTCCAGCCTTCACCAGCAGCAGCTGATTTCCTGAGCAGTTCAGTGCCCTGCATAGCAAAAAATAGTAACGAGGCAGCTGTAGGAAGTGAAGGAAGGTGGAAGGGGAGAGACCACTGAAGCAGCTCAACTTTTCCCAAGTTATAATGAGGGTAAAACTGAGAAAGGGAGCACGAAGCAATCTGAAAATCAACACAGATGGAAAAAGGGATGTTTCTGCCATTGTGATCTCTGGCAAAATCCTGTTTCTCTGCCACAGATTTCTTGTATGCTCTGGGCAAGCAGTTATTATTATTTTGCCTCTGTGCAGTCTCAGCCCAGCGAGACAGGAGCATAACTATATTATTTGTGGAGGAGACAGTCTCCATCCCAGTGCAGATCAGACAGGCTGTGGCATTGCAAGGGAGCAGGCACCACAACACCCCTCACATCCAGTGTCATCCTGCAGAAACCATTTCACTGATTTCTGACCCACTGCACATTTTTCCTGTTGATTAGGAAAGTAAATGTGTCTAGCCTGGGTGGATGGTAACTTCACACCAGGTTGTTGTAAAGACACAGGAAAATAAATACATCAACAGAAGGTACAACTGGAACGTGATACTTCAGTCTGATGGTTATCTAGAGCTACCTGCACCAGGTAGGTCTTTCCAGGGACATCATGCCCTTTCTGGGCCACAACTGTCACACACTGATTCTCCTTCATGCTGCTAGCACAGGCATTTCAGAGACCCACAACCTTGCTGTGGATTTGTGCCTGCCCACAAGTGGCAATTCTGTCTACTAGCGTGAATCATTTCAACTCCCAAGGAAGCAGAGGAAAAATAACTCTTGTCCCTTTCTCAGAACTGGTGAGGGAAGCACGTCCAAGTATGGCACCTAAGGAATTACCCCAAAACATTCTGTGAGGCTCAAAGGAAATGTGTACTAGAGACTTGCTTGTAAGAAGAAAATATATATGGAAAGTTCTGTGCTCAGAGCAATGAGGTTGTTTGAGTCCTGCCAATCCCCTAAAATGAAAGCTCTGCTTACTTCCAGCATGTTTTCTCCCTTTCTATGGCAAAAAAAAAGAAAAGGGGTTAGCAAGCTATGGAAAAGTCCCTAGACAATGAGGGTCAAAGGGAGGTATTTGTCAGCAGGGACACCAAAACAACTTGAACTTCTATTTGTTTGCTTATTTTAAACAGGTTAGTTCTGCATAAGATCAGTAAATAAAAAAACCTACATCCACCACCCCATAAATTGCAATAAGCTAATTAAGTCATAATATTTGTGATTCAGTATATACCATGCAAAGGGAAAAATTAATGAATTTTGCATAACAAGCAAGCAAAGAACATTAATGAATTTCTGAGGCTATCTGACAAGTAAACAGTCCTTTAAGAGAAGTGGCTCAAGTGCAGAGCTCTAAAATGATAACAAAACCTATTAAGGAGCCTGTTTAATTAAGCACATACTTGCTGGCACATCTGACACTTATACAAGGTGTTTGTGCTAAGACAAATAAAGTCTTTCTTTTGCTGTACAGCCAAGGAGATGGTAGACAAGTCTATTCTTAAAACACAAAGATAATTCTGTGACTAAGCAGCCAAATACCACACTGTGGAAAAATCTATACAGGCACTAAGGGAATTGTGGATCTTTTCTAAAAGTAAAGGCCTAGATGAGCTTTGTGTGTGCTCTGGAATAGCTGAGTGACACAGTTTGACTCAGAGTCATGCCACAGATATCTGTGACATCCCAGAGGAGGATGGAAACAGCTCATGCTGAGCTGCTCAGGTTTAAGAGGCTGCTCTTGAGGAACACATAAAACAGCAGCAAACCCCAAGGGGCAGGGTGGGCCAAGGAGGGAGCTCCCTGCACCCATGCAGAAGGGACTGAGAAACAGGGAGACCTTGTGCCTCCCTAGGGCACGTTGTAGCACTGCTCTGCATTTTCATTTTCTCTCCTGCTTGTGTTGCATGAGCTGCAACACACTGAACCCTGTGCAATACGCAGGATTTATCATTTTAACTGACGTGCTAAGGGTGGCTCTTACACAGATCTGTTACACAGTGATGCCTGTGAGGAACAAACTGCCTGGCAGCACAGAACACCCATCGCTCACTCCCTCAGAGCCACGACAGGGACAGAACTCTAAATACGTTCCAGTCAAACCACCCACATGCTCCACATGCTCTGTAAAAAAAAAAAACACCACCCATAAGAAAATACCATTTTATACTCTTCACCAGAAACATTTCTCTTCCTCTCCTGTCCTTCTCCTGCTGCTTCTCTTTGCTGTTGATCATTAAATACAGTACACATATCTTAGTTTATTACAAGCTATTATTTAATCATCATCTCACCAGTACTTTGGGGAAGTTTTATTGCAAATGACCCACCAACATTCAAGTCCATACAATTTTCTGAGAATACACTGTAATTTATTCTTGAAACAAGGCAGTTGAGCCAGCAGACCCAGGAACTTCAATTAAAATCAGTCTGATCACATGTCCTGCCCATGGGCACAACGGGTCATCATCTGTCAGCTAAATCAACTTGTGTTGGAGACAGTCCTTTTATTTGCTTGTTTGGAAGCAGTGAACTTGGTTTAATCCCTGTACATTCACTTAAGATTTGGACTTGATGATCCTTGTCCCTTCTATCTCAGAACATTCTGGGAATTTTCTGAATTTCCCTCATGCTGCTGAGCTTCCCGGCCAACAACTTTGGCTGCAGGGTTTCCACACAGGTTTAACAGAGCTCAGTGCTATAAGCAGATTCTAGTAACAGCCCGTGCTTCTCTCCTGCTTGGCCCTGTTCTAGCTCTTCTGGATTTTAGTACATGAGTCTGGGACTCTTGAGTATGCAATTCCCCTGCTGACCTGGGCACCATCCTCTACCCTCCCAGTTTCTTTGAAGGCAGCACTTTACTGGGAGAGGACCAGAAGCTACCTGTGAAAATAATTAATTTTCCTTCCTCAAAACTTTCTCATAGGGCAGGTTTTCCCAGTCTCAATTCCTGCATTTTGAAAACTCCAGCTCCCTTACAGCTTACCCAGATAACACTTGTGTCTCCAGTTTTTCCCAGTCCTACAGACCGGTGCATCCTGCAAGCAAACAGCTCCATAAATGGCTCGCAGGTTGGGATCCAGCCACTAGTGCTGGTTTGGGCAGGAGCTTGCACAGCATTCCCATGTGGTCTGTCTCTCCAGCATCCAACACTCTCTTCAAGCCTACCTACATGACCTGACCTTGTAGAGTTTCCTGAAGCACTTCAAACAAAAGCATGGCCAGAGAAGGTCTGACTTCCCATTAACCTGGGGAGGCACTCAGGAACAAAAGGCCAGGAACAGATCTATTACTTGATCAACTTTGGCAAGAAGTCAAAAGGCAAGCACCAAAGAAGTGGAACTGCACTTGGGGAAGGACTGAGAACTGGAGGGGATGGTAGAGCTCTTTCCCCATATCTCCTTCACTCTATCACCTTCAGCTCAGGAGCTCTCAGGTCTTTGCTGCTCCCAAACAGCACCCAGGACAACACCATGTGCCCTAAGGCACATCTCAATGCATTACTAACCAAGTTCTCAGTAAAAATACTCTTGAGATGTGCCTTCACAGCCTTTAAGGGCACATACAGCCGCACAGATTCAAACTGTTTAATGTTTATCAGTCTGAGACTTAAAAAAAAAAATAGTAGAAACCTATCACATGCATGAGAAGTGAGGCATGTTCTCCCTTTTTTCCCCTCTCATGCTTGCTAAGTGACCGAGCTTCTCTAAGCAAAGAAACTGCAAATCTTTCCCAGCAGAACAGCCCTAACTTAACTTCAGAGAGCTTCCTCCCCTGCTCCCCAAGCCCCACATCAGAGGTAGGGATCCCCACCTGCCAGGGCAATCAGGGGATCCCTGCCTGGCACAGACCAGGTAACCCACGGTGGCCCTTCCTTGCACCAGGTGGCCAAGGCCACAAAATCATCTGTCTATTTGCCAGGCTTTATTTCAAGCGCAGCTTTATCACCAATTCTGTGTTTTTTCTGCATCGGAGCCACACAAGAAACAAAGAGGAGGGCGGAAAGTCTGAATGCAGCAGTGCTGACAGAATCACTGCATTTCAAAAGCCTTTACAAATGGTTATTTACAGCCCTAAGGGCTCCAAGTACCCTATTTGTAAGCATTTCAGACAACCCTATTTAGATGTACCTGGGTCTAGGGTCACCACGAAGGACAGCAGGGAAACCTGATCCTCCCTATAATTCCTGAAAGTATGCATGGCATGCCTTCCTCTCCTGGCATTTACAGCCAAGAGAGAGATGCTGGTAGGCAATCCCTGGCGATGATAGGTGTCTGCCCAGGATTTTACAAAGCATCCGTGTCCTGTCCCCTTCTTCCTCGCTGCTGGGCTGGCAAAGTCAGGTATAGTCATTGCCTGGGCTCACACCTTCTAAGCCATCTGCTGTCATTGCTGCTCCCTGGTCTCTGTTCTAAAAGGAAGGCACATTTCTGTGCAGTGGTTTTTAAAACTAGAGTGCAGGTGCAGCCTGAAAGCTACCCCAGGCTGACCCCTCTCAACTGAGGGGCAGCATTTTTACAACAGTAACAGTAGCTGGCAAGAAGAAAAATCCAGATTAGGTTAGCCTAAGAGTTTAGGGAAACCTACTTTCCAGACATTAGCTGCCATCTTCCTTGAACACAATACCTGAAAGGGCTCCTCCAGGGATTCTGGTCTTCATCTCAGTAGTCTTCTTATCAGGCAAGTCATCAAAAGTCCTGAAAGTCCAGAGGATTCTGGAGTAATAGTTCACTGCCTTATCAGAACTCTCCATCTCTGCATCACATACTGATGCAAGGTTAATTGAATAATGAAAGCAATTCAAATTGCCCACAGCTTGTTCCTATCTCTGCTTTCAATTTCCTCCTGATTGAGGCTGATTGAGGAATGTCTGGCCTGTCTCCTGGTGCCAAACTTTAGGCCAAGAAGGAATTTTCCCTGGAAGACATTGTCCAGGAGAGCTGCATTTTACTCTTCCCTCTCCAGTGTTCAAGTGCTGAGCTTTCCAGGACAGCGGGATAGATTTTTCCTCCAGCACTCCCAACCATGAGTGCTCTGCATTGCTTCTGCTCTCCTTTGTGTTGCAGAATTGCCCTTTCAGACATTTTTGATCTAAAGATTTTAAGGTAACTGAAGTGCTTTGTGAAAGAGGCAGCTTAAAATGAAGCATTTTTCTCCCCTTTCCACCAGTTTCACTGAGAGAACAAGTCCATCAAAGTGACTTTAGGGTGCAAGCCCCTGCTCAGCAGAGCTGGCAAAACACATTTTGGAAACCAAAATTCATAAGTTCTGTGCTTTTCACCACTTGAATCACAGGGGGAGAAAAAAAATCATTCACCTCCTGATGACCCAGGGACAGAAAAGCAGCTCTGCATGGAGGATGGTTTCCAGAGCCACTGTCCCAAGCTCACAGAAGTTGTAATTTAACCTACCTTTTCCCTGAAACTCTCAACATAATTCAATAGTACAATTATCTCTGAGTGTGTTATCATGAGCGATGCACTCAGTGATGCTTTTTGGTAATTTGGGGTATATTTATAATTTTTGAGCTCTTGTACAGTTTTAGGGCTAGACAGTCTTCATATGACAAAGAAAAATCTAGCAATTAGCTTCTCTGGTTTTGGAGATTGAGGTAGTCTGACATGCCATGCAGAAACACCTTATGCAGTTAACACCACCTGTCATCTAGAAGCCCAGTTCTGGCAAAAATGCAATTGTCATTTTCAATTTAACAGTCAGCATTACAATAAAAATTACTTCCTAGCACAGGAAGTGTGCTTTTCATTGAGTAAAAAAACAATAAAATGTCACTCCAGAACTTGTGCACTTGTGTGTTTCTAATTAATTCTGTGTTAATTAATTAATTAGTGCTGGTTGGGCTTCAAAGGTGCAAATCTGTTTGGTTCTCAGAGCAAGGAACTCTGAGAACCAAACAAAGACTACAACTGAGGCCAGGATCAGGTACTGGTAATTCCACTGCTCGCATAGACCTAGGCTGGTTTATCTGGGGTCTGGGCAGAGAAACAGGGGCCTCAGGTGCTTTTGAGCAGATGGCAATGGAACATCTCAGAACAGAGGGAGAAGTAGAGATAAAAGGCGATATACAGAAGCAAAACCATTCTGATAAAAGCTGCAGGGAAAAAAAAAAACTGACTTGAACAATTTGCATTCCAAACAGTAGAGCTTTAAGACATGAAAACCACATCTCACTTCTCAAAACTCTTGATGAAAAGTAAACAAACGCAGTGAAAAAAATGCAGGAGGAATTTTGACACGGCATCATTCTTTTCAAAGCCTGGTACATAGATAAGACTGCTTTGGTCTTTTACAATAACCAAATTACAATATTTCCCTATAAAGCTTCAGAAACATGGTTTCTTGCCAGTGATAAGTCTCATCCTTATTTGTACCTTTTTGACCCTGTTTTCCATGCCCCCACAATGGTGTTCCACTGGAAAATACTCCACAGGCTGCTAAAGAACAGTGTCTCCCCATGACCAAAGCACCAACCATAATCCTCAAGATATTTTTCCATTTTCTCCACACCAAAACTTCTGTCCATTTATCTCTTGTTTTGTTAAACACAGTCAATCAAAGCTCCCTCTCCTCCTCCTGTGGGTGATGGTTTGGGAATCTGATTTCCATTTCAATGGTTCCTGAACTTATTGGGGACCAATAAGTTGGTTATTGGTCAAAAGGGAGCATTTCAATCAATCTCCTCAGCCCTTCAACAGGTACAAATTTCTTGTGGGACGGAGGGAAATGAAGGACTAAAAGGTCTATTAGTGCATCTTGTTCAACATCACAGGATGTGGTGGGTAGTTTTTCCTCACCCAGGAGGGACCAGAGAAATCAATTACTATGAAACAGACAGTCTGTATTTTACAAGTGTTTTCTCCTGTGATGACACCATGGACAGCCCAGGCTGTAGGAACAAGTCTTGTCAGAGGAGTTCTGCAGTGCCTGAAGAGCTGGAAATACTTTCCCAACACCAGGACAACTCCAATGCCTTCCCTGCATTAGAAATCCAGCCTTGGGTAAAATAGGAATAATTTTAGGATCTTATTTATAATCAGGGCAGGGATATGTTACTTTACATTTGACTTAGGCAGAATAATGACAGTAATAATACAGACAATATTCAAGATCTCTGAAGGAAGAAATTGCTAGACTAAGTGAAAGAAAAAAGCAAACTCAGAGCAGGAACATATTCCAGTTTTACAATAATTAAGTCACACAACAGCCATTATCTGGGTGAATTCACAAAGGATCACAAGAACATTTTCTTCAGCTTTGATTCCAATTGTTCACATATCTCCATTTTCAAATGTCTAGTTTAATCCAGCCCTGAATTTCAAGAAACACAACAGTTCTCTTCTGTTACTGTGTGGAAAAAATATTTTTTTTGCTGTAACAATAAGATTCTTCAGCCCTGATTTGTCTCCAGAATAGCTGGAAAAGCTTCAAAGTAACCCTGTTTGAAGGATTGCTTTGACAAGGACCTACTTGTAGGACCTATGCAGAATACCCAATAAAGCTCCTCTGGGCTATAGTTGGGCTGCTGGGTCACCAGCTCCCTTTGTTTGGGAAAAAATGAGAGCAGGGGCTCCCAGTGACAACAGTTGTCCCACTTTACCCTTCAGTGACAAATGGGGATCTCCAAAACACCACAGACATCTCCCAGCCATCCCCAGAGCGCCCCTTATACTCCACCCTCTGAAGTACATAGCATGTGTGGGAGGATTTTGCTATAAACCTCTGAAGGCTGGCAAGAGCTTGCAGCCTTCAATATCTGCAATCATAGGCGAATTTAGGAGCCTATCAGAAAAGAGGGGAAAAAGATTTTATGTTCCATCAGCTTGAAACAAGCTCAGCAAGGAAAAAGAGGGGAGCAGGAGGGATCAGCACAACCTAGTTCTGAATTACAAATACACACATGGGTGAGTTTCTTGCACTGCAGGCCCCATGCAGAGCCCTCTGGGAGGGCCAGACCTCTCTCTACAGCTCTCTGCATTCCCCGAGCTGCCACACTCAGCTAAATGCCTCCACACTTGCCAGCCCTTTGGGAGGAATCCCAGGGCTGTGTCTGAACACCGATGAGTGGCAGTGCCTCTCCAAGGAAACCTCTGCTCCCTCCCTCGAGACCTGCCCTAGGGCAGGAGGTATCCTTTGCATAGCTGGGCCCAGCCTCCCGTGGGAGAAGGCTGCAGCAATTCTGTTTACACATTTTACAGCCTTATCAGTGAGGAGGCTTCACTTTCACAGGTGGCTTCTTGCCAAGGCACATCCCCTCCTCAGGGGCTGCTCCCCACCCTGTCCCTCCTTTACCACCCCTCCTTCCTCAGCATTTTCTCCCCTCCCTTCTCACAAAACTTAGTTACCTAACCTGAGCATTTTTCTTCCCTTAGTCTGGTTCTTGCTCTCAGAGGAGCCATTTCCCCCTGTCTGTTGATGATTGTTATTATTTCTGCTCTGTAAATGCATCCATCATGATCTTTTCTTGCAAGGTGTGAGCAGTCACAAGTTCCTCATATTTTTCAGGGAACCTGTTTAGCAAGGATTCTGCAAAAGAATAGTTTCTCTTCTCATCCTGGAAGGTTCCAAGTGTCGCAGTACAGGGCAGCTTGCTGATTGCAGCAGAAAACACTAAAACTATTAGCAGCTTAAAAAGCAAACAAGAAGTAAACCCCCAAATCCCCAAACATCCTTTCCTGAGGCTGGACGGAAGCTCCTGCCTGGCCAGCCTGCTGAGTTGAGAAACAGATCACATCCCATGGCTGGAATGCTAATTAATTTTGCAACTAATGAGCTGGTGATAACACATTTACCACACTGGAGATGTGAAGGAAGGCACAGCTTTGATACACAGTGTCGCCTTCCCCAGTGGGCAGACATGATATCCCCAAGGCCACATGCTCTTGTTGTGCTGTGCTGGTAGTTGAGGAAGTGTTTCACACCAAGATGAGTCTTTCCAAAGAATCAGCTCTCCATAGAGACCTCTCAAGGGTCAGGGATCAGGAAGGGCTGGCAGTTCCCTACAGGATGAGGAGTCAAGGATAACTCGGTCAGCAGGGCAGGGCTCCCCCATCCCACAGGACATAAGTGAGACCAGCAGCCAAGTCTGGGGATGGCAGCCAGGGCCAACTCAGAGCCCAGACCCTTTGTAGTGATAGAGCAGGTCAAGGCAGGAGCTCCAAGTGCAGGTCAGTCAGCTCCAGTGATAGTAACCACGGTCAGACACAGTCTAGTGGTCACCAGGCAGGTCTGATGCCAAACTGGGAGGTCAGTGCATGGATCAAGGTCCCAATTAAGGCCCTGTATGGAGTGGTACACCACAGCTCAGGGAGCAATGGAAAGTCATGGACTGAGTTTCAATGGAGCCCCTGAACCCATGGGCAGGGTAGTGGCTGGAGGCCCATGAGAGGCTCATCAGGCTAATTACACTCAGGGCCCTGACACTTCATCTCCACAGTCCTGGCCAGTATCATGGTCAGATGCTGAGAGAGATGCCAGCACATCCCATTACATCTCAGCACCTGTGTTCATACCACATAGCCCAGAGCTTACAGATGGATTTTGCCACTGTCCCCTCTAAGTGTAAACTCCACAGCCTTCACAAGAGGCATAAATGCCCCTTGACTTCCTCCCTCAGAAGTAAGAGGGATGATATTCCATATTACAGAGCAGCCTGTGTCTAAGGCATCTCAAGAAGGTGAAGCAATAAGCAGGAACTGCTTTTCCTCCCCACATGCTGATGTGCCTTGGGGCAAGGAAAAGCAGCTGCAGGAGCAGCAGGGCACCTCCCAGCCCATCAGTACAGCAGCACGGAGGCAAACAGAGATGCAGGAAGTGATTATGCCTTCCGATAACAGAGCTTCGAAGCTGAGTAAGCAATTGGTGATTTGAGCTGGTGCTAAGCGTGGGGCTTTCATTACAGACAAACAACCTAAACCCAAACAACACAACGGTGGCAGTTGTTGATATCAGTGAGGAAAGTTAAATAACCTCCCCCAATGGATACTGCAGAAGTGGAACATGTGGGATAAGGGTGACAGTAACATTAGAGGCTGGAAATTGGCCAAGACACAAGTGGAGCACACACACAGACACCCTCATCATTCAAGAGGAGACCTTCAGAGTTCCAGGAGCATCAGGGAATGCTCTCTTCCGGGTGACACTTAACTCTGTCTTCAGACACCAGACAAGAACGCACTCTGCAATAACTGGAGATGTCTAATAATCCAAACCAGAAAAAGCTTTCCATTCTGTTGCTGAGCTGTATCCTTGTCATGGTACTCTCTGACCCTGGGTCAGAACATACAAGCTTACAATCAGAAAGATTTAATGAAAAGCATGCAACAGCCAGAGATCCTGCTGCCAGGGGAGGAGGGGAAGAGAGAGCAAGAGCGGAAAAAACCATCAAATGGCTTATAAAGAAAGAAGCATGTGCACTTCCCAGCAGCGGATGCAGTCTTTTAAGCCATCCCACTCGGGGGAGCTTCCCCTAACTCTGAGACTTTCTTGAAGGCAAAAGATAAACACATCATGGGGCCAATATAAGGGCTGTGCAGCTGCACAAGTCTTTTAGAAGGTCCCTTCTGTATTGCCTTGGCTTGCTCTTCAAGCTCAGAGGGAAGGTTAAGTTGAAGTCACCTGCTCTCTGATTCCCTGTGTACGCACTTGAGCTGTCACAAAGGGAGAGGCAGGTTCTGCCAGGGACAAGATTTATGCACTTAGTCCTTTTGAAGTGAAAAATAAAGGAAAAAGTCCTGCTTTCAGAAAAGCAGCTCTGGGAATATGCATTTCCCCAACACAAGTCTCCATGTAGACATGACATTTAACAGTCCTCAAAAATCCCTCTGAGGAGTTGTCAGACTTGCTCATAGCAATATGTGGGAAGTACAGTCTGGCTTCCCATTCTGAGGAAACCAACAGCCAGCACCGCTCCTTTCGGTTGGTTGTGCTCAAGAGAAACTGGGACTGACACGTTCCCATACCTTCCAACAGAGAGCTTCTTTTTCATCACTAGCTCCTACCCCATCCCAGCACAGGTCTTACCCAACTCTCTCAATCCACCTATCCACTTACAGGCAGCTGAAATTTTTCAAGTAGGTACAGCTTACCAAAGATTACGCTTCCAAAGTCCCACTGTTGTGCCTACCCCTAGACCTCCCCTTTGCCCTCTGGCCCCCTTGTGCCTTACTCTTCCCCAGTAGTCCCCATTCTTCAGGGGATACTTCCCTGAGCGAGCAGAGACCTTCCCATTAACTGCTTATGTGGTCAGGGAGAGCATCAAGGAAATAACCACTGAGACAGCAGATAATTTAGGAATAGCCTGGAAACAATTTATAAGGAGATCAGTCATCTTTGGGATGTTCTAGGAAGCTCCAGTTGTGTTGATGCTTCTTTTGCAGGACTAAAAACATTAACAATATTGTCTCCAGGCTTAAGTGTCCCAGAACTCCTACAGCAGCCATTTGAGTCCACAGCAAGGACACAATATAAACTATGGATTGACACCTAGGAAAGAGGAAGAATAGATCAAAAATACATGGTACTTCCCTTCTCAAACACAAATTATTTACTTAACCTTCAACCATTTTCAGCTGAAGAGATTTTTTTTTTCAGCCTTAAAGTGTTGGTCTATTCTGTGATCCCTAACCATCTTGGTTTCAAACACTATTGTCTTCCTTTGAACACAAGAATACAGCTTGCACCCACAACACCTTCTGATGAGAAGTTCTCTGTGTCTCCTACATGGTACATCCAGAACCCGCTCCCACCATTTGTTTGAAATCTGCCCACATTTGCTGGCCTTCAGTTCTTGCAAAGGAAAAAGTAGGAATAGGCAGTCCCTACCCATTTGCTTCATGCACCTCCAGATTTTGTTGGTCTCTGTTACATTCCCCCTCAAATCATCCCTTTTCCAGGCAGAAGTATCCCAGAGTGCTTTATTGCTTCTTTTATGGGAGTTTCCATGTCTGGACTCAGAAGATCACACACAGCAGATGGGACAGGATATAGTGCTTTCCCACTTTTGGAGTACCCTGTTCTTCAGAAATGATTTTGACTTGTGCTTTCACAAGGCTTTTACAGAAAAGAAAGAAAACATGGACAACATTCCTTTTTTATACTCATTTTTCCTTCACTTGAAATCAAAGGCAATACTTTAAAAGCAAAACTATTTCTCTTCAAAAAGCACAAAAATCCCCTTATCAGAAGAGCCAAACAAAAGATCATGACTCAGACATGGAGCTTTAACTTCCTCATCCTGTGATCCAAATCTCTGACCTCCAACATTCTCTGAGTCTCTGAGGGCATCATAGGTCTGCCTGATCTCCAGTTTGTTGAATTGATCTCAGAGATCCATGGCACTTCTCAAATACATTTTGGTCAACTCAACAGCGCTCAGAAGCAGCACCTTGGAATTTGAAAGTTTGACCTTGCAATTGTGGCTTTTTTTAACACATAAGATATTTGGGAGAGTAGGGAGGGCAGGGTAATTACTGGTGGAGAAGGTGCTGTGTTTACAGAATACAGCCATCAAAACCTCTCTGGCTGTCCATGGACTTCAGGGACCACTCCCCTCAAGGGCAGGCCAGAGGGATTTCCTGGCTGATATCAGGTAAGGAAAGATTTCTCCTGAATAGCTGCACGTTCAGATGTATTTTATAACCCCCTGGTTAGCCCAGAGGAATTCACTGGCTGTCAGAGGATCAACACATCCACAGTGCTGGGATGCCTTGGTATTAAGTTACAGCTTTGGCATCGCCCTTAAGTTCAGCAAGTCAAAGGAAATAGTTGCAGGTTGCTTTATTTACTGAGCACCAAACAGGCAATAGAATTACAGACATGCAAAATCAAATATTTAAAAACTACAAATGAACATTTAGAAGGTGTCTCGCATTTTTTAAGGATTCAGCAAATAAAATCCTGATTAGTTTAATACAGTCCTTCACAGTAAGATTGTTTTTGTGGTACAGGGTGTCTCAAGAGGTCCAGCCTTCCTCTCACAGCCCATGGGCATTCCAGGATCACAAGGATTAAAAAACACTAATTTCCCAAATCTCAGGTCAAATCAAGAAGAGCTTTGGACCTTCCAAAGTCACTAGATCAGCCTGTTCTACGTCCTTCAGAAACATCCACCCATGCCCCCTGCAGTTCTCCCAGGCCCAGACTGTGAATGCAGCAAGGTTCCTACTGCCCTGGGCCTCGCTGAGCTCAGGGTTTATCTCTGACCATGACCACTCTCTCCCACCTGGTAGAACAGCTCCCAGTGGGTGCTCTTGCTTCCAGCAAGTCAGATGATTCCCCAGCTCTTACATTCCCAGACTGGTCTGGAGACAAATTCACACAGCCAAGGCTGAAAAGCAGTGAGGAAGCTCTTCAGATGAAAGAGCAACCAAAAGGAAATCACCTTATGCTTTATGATGGCATTGGGAACTTTATTAAAAACAACATAAGCAAACAAAAGGAGCAGCAGTGGAAGGAGAAGTTTCTGGCCATACTGCCACCAGAAGAAATGCTCAGCAAACCTTGACCTCAGCATGAAGCCTTTTCAAAGAGCAATCCCTGTTTCATAATGGGCATGAACCACCACTCCACATTATACAGAGGAAGCAAGGCATTTAACCTGTTGTAATCTGGATTGCCATCCAGCAGCTCAGAGCAATGTTTAGGAAAGCAGCATCAAGGACAAGGAAATAGGGATTGCTGCAGAATAGCAATATTTACATTAAAGAATACTGAGCTCCCTTAAAATTACAATTTTTACATTTTTTGATGTAAAGAAGGCAGTAGGAATAATCATATTGGTCTCTTGCACAAAAATGTTCTTAGATTTCATCTATGTCCCAGATTTCTCCTGGCTGAGATAACAAGACATGGATTCTTTAGAGGCTTGTAGAGAGAGAACAACCACTGTATCCCTTGGTAATTGGTGCCAATAATTATTTAATTGTTGCTATTTAGTCACTGTTAAAACCACATACCTTCTTTTTCTAGCTTACATTTATCTAAGTTGAATTTCTAGCTGCTGGATCACATTATGCTTTCATCTGTTTTTCATCCACACACAGGCATTGCTTTACCCAATGAAATTCACCCCTGCATTTTAAGCTGACACAGCAAATGACATTCAACAGTTTTGGCCAGAGAGGAAAGGATCCTGCACCATGCTTCATGTGAAAGGCTGCCACTGAATTCAGACAACAAAGTTGAAAGGTGACATCTGCTCTGTAGTTAAGGCTTGCTTAGAGCAATAAGGACAAGCATCGCCCCCCCAGATGTTTCTGGAGCTTTCTGAAGGGGTGGCCTGAAGCAGCCAGTCAGCAAGGCTGGCAGCAGTTGACTACTTTTGGCATTGCTGTTGAATTACTGCCATCATCAACTAAAGTTATGAGTATATGGGAGTCCAATAAAAGACACCAAGTGCCATAAAAGTTGCAGAGAAAGTTTTGTACCATTCCCTAAGGGGAGACACGTCAGCAGGGGTGAGGACATGAACCCCTCAGCAGCTCTGCAGGATGTGGCTGTGCTGCCATCCACGACCCTGACCCTGCTGCTGTTACTGCTGTGCTTGAGAAACAATGGCAGATTTACCCTTTACCTCAGAATCTGGGTCAAGCTTCAACAGTGGCTGACTTCTCCAGCTGAAAGGTCTCCTGTCCTGTGACACAGGCTCTCTGGAGGCTGATGCAGGGCACAGCACAGCCAGCTGCAACCAAACTGTAAATGGAGAATTTTGAGAATGTAAGTTAGAGTCCCATGGGTCTGGCAAGGGCCTAGAAAGGGAGAATAGGAGACCTCAGCTCTCTCTATGAGCTGTGGTACAACCATCCATCTCCAGGACAGCGATGCTGTTCACAATCACAGTGGGAAAACATATTTGCAACAGCAATGCTCAGAACAGCCTGTCCCCCCCCGCCCAGTAATGACACAATGGAGGAAGCAGCTGGTGCAGCCAAGCAGCACCACCTGGCATTATCTTAACACTCTGGGCTGTAAATTGTGTCAGAGCTCTTTTCTGTGCTGTTCAGTCATTCCCTTCATGAGGGCATGAGTGCCTGGGGCAGGGGAACACAGATAACCCTGGCCAGGACCTGCCCAGAAGGCCCCTGCAGCTCCATCCCAGATCCCTGAAGCAGCAGCTCTGCAGCAGATCCTTGGACACCAGCAAATGGGTTGCTAAGGTCTTAGAAAAATAGCTGCCAGGCTTTGCTCTCCCAGTCACAGCCCTGACACAAGCCACGTGGGCAAGATGAGTCTTGGCAAAGAGGGCAAGTCTGAGTGTTGAGATTAGGAATTTCCCCACTCTGGGCCAGTGGAGAAACAAAGAGCAAAGGGGAACCAGCCTGCTACATTTAACTGCGTGGTTAGACCAAACAAATCTATTTTCCTTATGTCTGCTGTCAAGATGTGGAGGATTTTTTCCATAAAAGAGCTAACAGTGAGGTATGCATGTGAGATACAGGGAGCAGGTCTCTCTTTTTCACTGTGCTGACTAGTCTCTTCCAAATTACATTTTTTATATTTAATTCCAGGTACTTCTTAGTATAAGAGAGGTTCCAGACAGGACTGATGCTTGGACAGCTGGGACTCACCCCCACAGCCCAGAGCCAGGACAAAGCCACTCCTCCAGGCAGACTGTTCATCACAGCCTAGGAAAATTCCTGTTTTCCCTTGTGCCTGAGACATGCACACACACACACACACACATCCCAGATCCAGCTGCAAAGCAAACCTGCTCTAGTTTGGAGTTACCAGGCACAGGAAAAAGGCTGAAACCTGACTCCAAACCTCCAGTATTGACTGGGCCCAAGTGTCTCCTTTCCATGTCCCCTCTCCCACATGCACCCCTTCAGTCACTGGATCACCAAGCTGAATTCACCAACTAAGCATCCCATGTTTCCCAGCCTAGCAGGATGGAAAACCTGTCTGACAGCTGAAGTTCCTGCTAGAAGCATGATGAGGTGCTAAGAAAATAACTGTTCTTACAAATTCTTTGGGCTGAAACAGCTGCTTTTGTAGCTGGATGGGTTTTTGGCTGGCAGTCAGCTCTTCCTACAAGGCATCTCCACAAGACACTCCATCTACTTCCTGTTCCCTAGCAAGTCCCTGCAGGAAAGCAAAGAAACCGGGATTAAACATATATGACAGAGCCCAGCCAAGACACACAATCTGAATTCCCAGACAAAGTGCAAGACAAACATAAGCATCACAGAGAAACAAACGTAATATGGGCTTAAGCCTTGCATGAGCCCTCTGTAAATGTGATCTAACAGCAGGTTGCACCTTCCAGCCTGGCAGATTCCATAAATGCAAGAACTCACAAAGAGAGACACAAGGAATTACGGATATAGAAAGACACCTTAGGGATTCACCATAAACTTGAAGGACATAGAACCCCTACACTCAAATGGTGGTTGGTGCACTGATATAAAATGAATGGGTTCTCTGAGTCCCAACCCAGTTCTGCACAACTGGAGCTGCATGGCTCCAGGCTTTTAATTGGGAAGGGAAGAAATGAGAAACAAAAAACTTGCCTGAACTCTTGTCTCCCTGTCTGTCTGGGATGGGCACCCAGTGGCCTCTAACACCATAAGAGCACCTGATGTCTGAGACATTATCAGTGTACCTCCAGCTGTACTACAGACATGTCAACACCAGGTTGAAGAAGGAAAAAAGGAGTGAAGCAACACTGCCCAGCCACAGCCAATCTTATATTCTTAGTTTTCCCAAAATAGTTCTCTGGGTCCCAGCACAACACTCCAAAACCTAAATTTCCTTCATAGATTAACAAATCCAAGGGCTGCCTTCTACCCATGAAGGATTTAACATCATACCTACTAGCAAAACTCTCAAGTGTGAGAACCTTGAGTATTTAAGTTGAATGTGGTTCTTGACAGGTTTCTCCTCTGCTCAGGAGGAGCCTGAGACCTGAGGTATTGAGCAGACACTCCATGTCCTGCTCCCCACAGGGGAAATCCCACTGAATCCAGCAGCATTGTCAGCCCAGCAGGAAGCATAAATAAAGGAAAGGCTATTCTAGTGATGTTTCCAGGAAGGTTTTCCAGATCAGAGACATTTTGGGACCAAAGCCAAGGCAGAGCTGGCCAGCACCTCCAAGGTGGCAGCTAAGTGGAAAATCTCTACAGTGGTAGAAAGAATAAAGGGTAGACACTCTTTATGAAGTTTCAATTACTCATGAAAGCAATGGGAAGTTTTTCTCTCTCCCTAAAAGGTTACATTTGTTTTGGCAATGGGGAAAAAGAATCCTCTCTCCATCATACAGGCATATTTCCGTACTTCTGAAGTAAAAGAACTGAAAAAGCAAAAAAAAATCTGCCACCAGAGTAATGATTTTTAACAAGTATTTTTAGTATTCACCATGAATAGGGAATATCAAAGCAACCAAGTTACTTGATACAGTTGACACCTTTTCAGGAAGCAACCATCAGGGCCACAAGGACATTTTCTGCTAGCAGGGGGACAGTGAGCTGCAGACAGCAGCTCAACAGACTCCATTCAAGGGCTTTGTTGAGCTGGGGTCTAAGCGAGGAAATGCTAAAGGAAGCCTGGAGCCAGAGCACTTCCCATGAGACGGTGAATCAAAACCTTCCCCCTCCTGTGAGTCAGTGTCACAGAGCAAATTGCAGAGGCTTCTGGCTGGCTGGAGCTACAGCCATGGCACTGCAGCAGACTGGCCCCTCCAGACACACGGAGACAGGACAGAAGCAGGACAGGAAACCTGCTGGGGAGGGCCCATGTTGCAGTTGCTTCTGTTCCAAAGCCCAGGGAGCATCAGTCGTGCTGAGAAGATATCAAGGGGTAGCAGGCACCTCTGCTTCATGCACAAAAGTGAGAGAGAATAAGAAAGAACAGCTCAGGAGACTCAAAAGAAAGTACACGGGATGAGAAACACGTGGGTCACAGAGGACACATGCAAAGTGCACAAAAACCATGCAATTACCTGCTGCAGAAATGACAGCAGGATCACCTCATTTCACAGATCCCTTGAGAAAAAGCAGCCTTTCTACCACTCCATCCTGCTTCAGAGGCTTTCTTTCATGCTTCTCCTTAGTCTCCTGACTGATCCTTTCCACCCAGCTCTCCTGTGTCTATGAGCAGAGCAGGGACACTACTGAAGAGCAAAACAGCTCATGTGCTTCTGAGAAGCCTACATTCCACTCTAGTCACCAAAACAGCCCAAAACCAACGAGAAATGGTGACTTCATGAGAGAAAACGAGAGTGGGGAGAAAGGAAGATGGTTTACAAAGCCAGCCAAATATTAGAAAGTAAAGTCATTGCATTCACATATAACACAAAGCCTCCGGTTCAGTGTGACCACATCAGAGCCTGTGAGGATTACTAACAGCCTCTGCATGGGTTTGCTGCCCACACCCATTCAGCAAAGGGTACCCACAGCTACGAGAACACGTGTCTTCCTCTTGCTTACTTATTTGGAGCTCTTGTTTGGAAACTCACACTCAGAAAACTAAGAGCAGCAATTTCCAAATACTTCCTAGGTGGTTATTCACACACTTGCAATATTCCATAAGCATTCGTCATTGCTGATTATCTTAACAAGCACTGTTTGCAAGGCAGAGGTGAAGAAATGGTGCAGGGACAAGCAGTTTCCATCCCATCTTAAAGCAGGCCCACTTTTGTGTAGCATGGTTGAAGCACATGGGCAACCTCTTCCTAAAAGGTTCCAAGGACAGACACTACAAGCCCTCCTCTGACTGACAATCTACTTCTTGCTTTATAACCCTCAACTACTTAACAAAGCCTTCCCTCTCTGAAGTTTCATGTTGTATCAGATAAAACAGCCTGCCTAAAAGAGGGAGATGTGATGAAACATCAGAAGGAAAAAAAGCATGAGTGCAAGGAAACCCTGCTATTTCAATCCACCTCATGCAGTCAGCCTGAAGAACAACAGGTGAAATGCCAGCTCTGGCAAGAACCACAGGAGTCTGGCAAACAATTTAAGAGCTGCTTAAGGTACTGTGCTGAGGAGGTGCTGCAATCTCCACCCCAGGATGGAGAGAGGACAAACTGAATTTAAAAATCCACTGAAAATGAAATGGTGGAGAGCTGTAAGTTTTCATCAATTCCCACTGCAGGGTCAGCTTCTGTGAGTAGCCCTCCAAAAAAGGAGACACTCCTTGTTTTCCTCCAGGAGTTTCTCTCCAGCTGTGAGCTACTCACTGCTCATGTGCTTTCTCCTGAGTGTCTCAGCAGCAGCAAGCAGGGCTGCATGGATCTTGCTGGAAAGCATGGTCTCCACTTCTTCTGCCACCAGGGAGAGTCCCGTAAATTGCAAAAGTGCATGGGTGCCAGGGTCCCACCAGCAAAGGGAAGAAGGGGCACCAGGACTGAGTAAGTCAGAGTGACAAGCTTAATGTAATAGCTGCCCAAAGGGCCAGTCTCAATTCCATTGTTACTCTGTCCTCTGCTGATGTTTCCAGCACTGGAGATGCCTACATGAGCCAAATTCAGTTTACTGAACTGACCAAAAATTAACACTACAAAAAAACACTGCTGCAATGATGGGCTCAGTCACCTGGCCTGGCTGCATCCACCCAGTGCATGTGAGACTATTGCAATGAGTGCCCAAAAGAGGTATTTTGAGCTGAAGGAGCACTGGACACTTACTGTCTTGAGAAACTCATTTTGTGCATGCTGAACAGACTTTGTGTGCGCTGGGCTTATGTGCCACTAGTACACCAAAAAGTCATGGGACAGTCAATAATTCTGTGTAGCTTTTCCCAACTTTCCACTTGTGTATTTTAGCTTTTTTTTTGTGATTTAGAACAATCTCTTTCTACATGTGCATGCCTCACACAAGAAGATCCCATCTCTGATGGGAGGGCTTTGCACATCATGGCAGACAGCAGCAAAGCCCTGCCCTTCACTGAAAAGTCTATCTCTACATACAAGTGGTCATTCCAACCTCACTGCTGGGTGAAGATGTTTCTTCCTCCCACAAGAGATAAGCTACAGGACCTGTACCAGTCACACTCCCTGCAAGGCAAAGCAGCAGCAGGTAAGGCCAGTAGACACTCCTTACAAGGAAATGGAACATTCCCTCACTTACGCACGAGAACAACCATAGTCACCCTAAAGGGTGGGGGGAGAGATAGGACTGTGAGCATCACAAGGACACTACACAGAAAACCAAAAAATGTGTGGATTCATTCTATTTTTCAGGCTTGAGTTATTAGAAAAGATTTCTTTCCCTGGTCTTCAGCAGCGTGAGACGTCCTTCAGATGACAGCAGCACTTCCAAAACCTTACAGCACTTGAGGAGAGCTGGCAGAGCAAGTCCTGGCCACTTCCAACCAGGCACCTCTGGCTTCTCAGCTGCCACATTGCCTGTCCCATCTGACCACAAGAGAGCTGGGTAATTCATTTAGTTTTACAGAAAACTGTAAATTCACAGGGAAACATATGAAACCCTGCAAATTCCCAAATAATTCTGGCAATAAAAAGTCTGAGGGTTGGAAACCCTCAACTATTTTGAAGCAGCCATTTTAAACCACAGTTGATGATTTCAGCTAAGATTACTTGGAGATGATATACTGCCACTTGAACAAAGGCAAAATTTGAGGTGAAATCACTCAAAAGGACTCAAAAGGACAGTGGAGAGGTGTTTCTACTGGCACACCTGCAAAGGCAACTAAAAGAAGTGACAGAAAGCCTCAGCAAACATCTGTCCCTGCTCCCACCAGTCCTCCCAAAAACTCACTGAGAGATAGAAGTCACACCTCCTGGTTCTACTGTCCCTGGCCTCTGGATGAAAAGCATTTCTGGGCAAAAATAAGGATACTGCTAGGTCTTCCTTACCTTCCAAGTTAAAATGAGGAGGGCAGGCCAAGGGCCTTGTCACAGCTACCAGTCACCACAGCAATGCATCAGCCACAATACCACAATTCCAAAGAGAGGCGATCATAAAGGTTAAAAAAGGAGGCTGAATCAAACCTGTGATACTCCTAAAAGATATCCTGAAGCTTAATTATTTTTAATCTGGGGTGGATTGTGTCGTCCTGGAACTGAGTCAAATGAAAAGCAGACATTCAAAGCACTTTACTCTCCCCCTGCTGCCCCTCTGCTCTGTGTCAGTCATCACTTCTGGGTTTGTAAAAGCTTAGTGGGATTTGCACAGGGCCAGGCAAATCAGGCTTCTCCATTTACTGCTATACAACAAATGTATTCCGGTAACAGGCTGTTCTCCTGCCAATGCCTTCTGTTTTCCAACTCATTTCATTTTCTTTAGTGACTTTATTTCAGACAAGTGGATAACCAGAGCCTTGGGTTGACTCCATATGTGGATTCTGCCTCTCTGCAGTGCCAGTTAATTCTTTGCACAAATCCTGCTCATGTAGGACACAGGTACAAAATCTCTCCTTCCCATACTGGACCCAGTTTATTTGCTCCTGTTTCGGCTCCCTTTTCACCATCAGTCAGCCCACAAAGCACTGACTGCTTCTCTGCCTGAGGCTTTCCTCTGCTGCCTCCCTGCCTTTCCTGCCAGGCTCTTGCCAAGGAAACCTGTCCACACCTATGCAAGCTAGGGCAGTGCCTTTGTTTTGGGCAGTGACATGTGCTTGGGGTGGAGGTCACCATTGTTTCAGCTCCCTGATTCCACAAAGGAGTGTTAATAATTTCCCAAAACTGCAGTAAATGAAGAGTGGCAGCTACACCCAGTCTATAACATTAGACATCCTTGCTTTTCCTCTTACCTGCCAAAAAGAGGGGCTCTTTCTTTCCCCATGAGGAGGTGCCTGAGGTTGTAATGTCATCTAGGCAGAAGCCACTAACTTTAATGGGCTTTCTCTCAAACGTGTCAACCATATTGGTGCATAAGACAGGGTCACCCTGCCCTGAGCCAGGCCTAAGAACTCCTGGGACTGTTTGAATCAGAAATTAGAGCTGGGGTCCCTCCCTCACATACCATCATGTCTCCCCTCACAAGGAAGGGATGCAGTGGATAATGCAGCTGCCATCTGTGGGGTTCAAACAAAGCAGTTACAGGGCTAACACAAAAATACCAACAGTGCTGTGGAAGGCAGATGCACGATCACAAGAATTAAGTACCTTTCATTGAGCCCATAAAAGGTATTTCTTACAGAGAAATTGTACAAGAGTCAGTCAGAAGATCTCTAAGTTGTCTCAAGAGATATCCAACTTTTAAGGTGCTCTCTGACTTGAAGAGTGCAATTATACACCAACCTTTGGCTTCTTTGAGCATCATATAAAGAAAAGAAAACATCTCCAATGCCCCTTCCCTGCCTCATGTAGCATGAAGGCTATGTACAAGAACTAAAACATCAGAGCTAGAAGCCCTAATTTGCAGAAAATAATCTCATTTTTCATATTCACTGCAACATTAAAACCATCCTCCCAAAACTCAGCTGTGCCAAGGCTTGTGAGCTTAGACTGAAATTATCCCCCAAACAGAAAATTTTCACTGCCCCAGTAAAAAATGAAGAGCAGTGGAAAACAGAAATAAAATTATGCAAGCGGTGAAAAGTAAAAGGAGGTGGTTTAGACACATCCCATCTTGATATGCAATGTTTCAGTAACCAGGGTGAGGAAATGGGTTTTCCTTTTAAGCAAGGGTGGGCCAGATCCTTGGCTGGAATAAATCAGTGCTGCCCTGCTGAAATCAACGGATTGTTGCTCATTCACAGGAGCTCAGGGTCTGGCACATAGTTTTCTGCTGACAGTATCACAAAAATGTAATTCTAAATTAAAATCACGTGGAGATGTTGTTTTGATAAAATGTTGTTAAATGCTAAATATACCAAATATGAACCGAACTAAAATGAACCTAATATGAGAAAGAGCAAAGGGAATGCCTCTCTGTTGTAATATGGACTCAGAGGGTAGAAAGAATTACAGGACAATTTGATGAAATCCCTTGAAGCATTCTCATTGACTAATTAGTCTCTACATTCTGGAAGGTTTCGGGGTTTAACACATTTCCTCATGCTCACTAAGAACTCACTGTAATTCCTGCAGCCAAAAGCACCGAGGATGCAGAGCAGATGGACCAGCTGGCAGAGAGGTGACTGTAATGGTGATCCCCTCACTAGCCCCCAACAGCCCAGAGGGGCCTGCTGGGCTTGCAGCTGGTCAGTCCTGAGCAGCATCCCACTGCCAACTGAACTGCTGCAAGCAGCTGAGAGGAACTGGAGGATATTCTTCAGCTGCAGACTTGGAAGCAGCACCCTGGGAACCCCTTGAGCATCACAGCAACCAGACAGGGGAGACATTGCAATCACTTGTGCAACTCTGTCTCGTTTAGTCACAAGGTGGATGTGAGCAGGACTATTGCAGCCACACGAACTAGGGAGTGAGGGATTTCTCACAGAGCACCCCAGGCACTCTCCTCCCAGCTGATATTCTCCCTCCTAGATCCATCCTCATGGCCATGGCAGTGACATGACCGAGATCCACCTTGCCCTGTCTAGCCAAACTCCAAGCAACCAGGCTTCTCAGCCTCCTTCAGGATCAGTCAGGAAGATGCTAATTCTCTGCTGAAGTAGGTGGCAGTCTTTATGTTTCAGGCCTGAGAAATCTCACCAGTGCACTGAGAACCACAGGGCTCCTTCCTAATTACACAGCAGAGCACCACATGATTCATGTCAGCAGCTCCCCAGCCACCTCAGCTCCATCCTGGCTGGTGTGACACAACAAACCCGAGTGGAAGTGATTAGCAGGTTGCAGCCAGGGCCGCCTGCCTGGCAGCACCATTGCCAAACACTGCACCCCAAGGAGCCCTGTTGAATCACTGCTGCCCTGCATTGCAACATCGGAAGTTGCACTTTAAAACCAATGGCCTGGGCTGCTCTCCCATTTCCCAGTGAAGCTGGAGGAAGGTGGAGAACTCAGGCTGAGTACATTATAGATGCATTTTTAAATTCCCATGGGAGGTTCGAAAATTAGAACTAGCTCTAGGGCCCCTTTTGTTTTTGTTTTTCCCTTCCCTCCCCTCTTTCCTTTTGGTCTGATTAACTTTGGTGACTGGCTTGCGCAATTTTATCAGGTTTGGCCTGATGAATCATTTATCTCCAGCAAGCAACAGTGAGAGATTGCAGGCCAGGCAGGGTCTGTGTTGCAGTAACCAAAAACAGCAAAAAAAACCACCCCCACCAAGAGACAGGGAATGGGGGCAGGGAAAAATGAGACAGTGGGCCAACAGCACTCATGGACAGCTTTCCGATGTCTGGTCTCAGACAACTAGCAGCACATTCATTTGTAAGCCTGCCAGACCTCCTAGGAAACCTAAAAGGCTGCTGTTATTTATAAAGCTAGATGTAGTTATTCTGCCTGTGTGCAAGACTAGCTCATTGTATTTATAGGTACCTGTCCCATTCACCTACTTCTGGGCCCTCATTCCCATAAATCCATGAGGCTGGCAGGATCTGCCTTCAAACACTGAGATACCTCTCCTTTCCAGGCAGGGCCATTTGGAAGTGTCTGTCACCACTGCAGGGATCAGCAGCATGTACATGTAAATATATACCTGAAAGCCCCACATTTCTGACAACATACGGGAAGACAGATTCGAGAATTTGTCTTCCACGTGGAAAGCACCAGATTTTACATTTCATTTGTAAAAAGCTCCCAGTAAATCTTAACGACAAAAGTTTGATTTAATGATGGTTTAAAACTGTCAGCTGGCTTCAAGTAGGGAAGATATACAAGCCAGTCCCATCAGTTCTGGCAGCCTGGAATCCCAGTCCCCCTTAAATAAAATCAGCCATCCTAGATTTTATGTCTGAACCTCAGACAATCTTCCCATAAATCCAGCTTGGAGCTCATGTGGTCAGGCACGAAGAGGTTTGCAAACAGTGAAGCTGGGGCTGTGGGCTAGCAAAGGCAGCTCCCTACAAGTTGCACTGGGGACAGGAAAAGCAAGAGATTTGGTCTTTCTAGTTTGTGGATGTGCACACGCAAACACAAGAGAACTTTTCTATTTTGAAGGTGAAAGACTTATATGTCAACAAAAAAAAAAAAAAAAAAAAAAAAGGAAAAAAAAAAGGCAAAGACAGCTGTATGTCACGTCTCACTGTTGAGACCAGCTGGGCTCACTTCTGCCAACCAGAAGCCTTGCCCAAATGTAGATCCAGAAACTGAGGCAGTGCTACTTCCAGTTGCCCACACATTCAGAAACTTTCAAGAAGAACCAGTCCCAATCCCAGATTTCTGAAGTGCTTCAATTTGTGCCATTTTGGACTAGCAGTTGCTAAATCACATCTAAACCCTCATGCAGTTGCCCAGGCCTGGCTTCCTCAAGCAGGCACACAACCATGGCAAGAAGCATTTTGGTTCTCTGCAAATCTCAACAGTTGGCAGGTCTTGAGAGGGGTCTCAAAGAGTCCCCTCAGAGGAAGAAACACAATCCAAAGACAGATACCATTTTCCCTGCTTAATCTCTTGGAATAATTCCCTGTCTCTCAGACATTAATTAAAAGTTATCCAGAGAAAAATATCTGCCCTTGTGTACTTAATTTCAGGGACTGATTATATAACATCTGATGTGGCATAAATTCAACCCTTAAAAAACCCTTAAAAGACAAGAACCAAAGAAAAATAAAGGTATTTCCTCAGCTTAGAGCATACCCTTATCCCACATATCTATCCAAGATAGTCAACAGTCCAAAGCTGAGAGGGAAAGAGGCTGAGATCTGTGGGGCTGGATCTGGAAGTAGGAATTTTCACACCTTAGTTCCAGGGTCTGACTCACTGCTGGAGTGAGCAGGTGTCTCTCTACAAGAGGTAGCCACAAACATTTTAACTCAAATTTATATTTCTCTATTAAAGTAGTTATCTACATCATGTAGCATTTACTAATAATCATCTCAAAAGATTCCCAAGCAATTCACCTAAGAACATAAATAATACATCTTTGGGTTAAGGGTGTGAGAGAGACGAAGCAAAGCTGACTCAAGCTGCTTCCAGTGGTTAAGCTCAGTGAAATACAATAAATACAATCAAACCTGATTTTCCCCTTGCTGCTCCACACAATATTTGCAAGCAATTACACTGGCTGCAGCAGTTTAGCACACAGGAGAATATCAAGATATTTTGTACGTTATTTACACAATCAGTTATGAAATTCAGGTCATAAACTGAAAACTAGATTTTTAAAATAATTTTGTGCTTTAAGATGCCCATTCCAGGGACAAATGGAAACAAATAAATGCATTTGGGTTCTTTTCTTTGTGAACTTCCATCTCAGATGATCATTTGTACCACTCTAGGATTAACAGTAGCTCACAGTTCCCTCATCTATGATCATCATAGATTTTACTTCATCACTTCTACTTTATAATCCGTAACCACAGATGATTTATAACATGTTCTTTAAAAACCCTCCAGTCTCACTGTAAGGCAGTGAGGAATCCATGTTCTCTGCTAGGTTAAGGCCACAATCAGTCAACCTCAGAAGAATGAAATGCCACCAAGTGTCCTGGGAGAATGGAAAGACAACAGCACCTCTGGGAAAGAATGAAGAAAAAAAAAATCTATGCAGAGTTTATTTTGTTAACAAAACCTGACCATATCCCAGATGCCTTAGAGGACACCTGAGGACCTCTGTAGCAAAAGACATGTAGGACTGCATGACTACCTGGATACTGTGCACTCACAGCCAAGAGCTCAGATTTCATAGACGTAAATTAAATAGAAACCTACAGCCACCACTACCTGAAAGCTGAGCAGTGAGCATGGTTCAGCTCCTAGAAAACAGCCATACCTGCCCCAGCTCAGCAGCAAATCAAGCCTGGAAGCTAAGCAGCCCCTCCATCTATGAGCTCCTTCCCCTCAATAGGAACAGACACAATCTACAATGACATGTGGAAGCTTCCCTGGGTGTGTATTTGGGGGACACAGGACCCTTTGGACCTCTAGTTTGCCCTGGCCTTCTGCTCTCATGCTTTTAGGGAGCTGAAGACTGGGCTACAGCAAACACCAGACATGGAGCACCTCTGCAGGTCACCACCCCATCTCCAGATCTTCTCTGGTGTGGCAAATGCCAGCTCCCCATCTGCAAAGCAAGCACAGATTTTTGCAGAATCGTCTTTCAGGGGGAAAGCATCTTCTCTCCCAACTACCCCCATCCTTGAAGCAGCACTAAACAGCCTCTGGAGTCTGCTAAAGTTGGTTGAGCAGAGTTGGCTTTGCAGAAGGACTTTTAACATGACCACCAGGACACCTTATTTTTCAGTTCTGAAGTGTTACAAGAAGAGACACCTCAGGAAAAAAAAAAAGGAAAAGGAAAAAAAGAACATTTACTGCCAAAGTAAAACTAAAACAGCAAAAACAAACACTTTCATTTCTGGAGTCTGGGGAAGAGACAAAAGAGTTTCTCTCTCAGGGTTTCAGCAGCAGAGCTGAGGAATGGATGACAGAGTAGCTCTCCAAGCCATTTGAGGAACATCCCACTGAGTCTAAAAGCAGCATTTACAATGGTGTTTTGCAACTGGGAGAAGAATCACAATATGATCCAGTAATCAAGGAAAGGAGTCAGATTCATAGAATATTTTTTTAACCCATAATAAATTATAGTTTCCTAAACTTTATTGCGGTCACAAAGTCAAGACAAAATTTGATAAAAAAATACAATTATTGTGCACAGAAAATCTTGAAAAATGTCACTAAATACTCAGGGGAAAAACAGTGAGTGCCTTTTTAATGAAAACCAAGCCTGTGGATTGCTGCTTTCTGAAAGCAGTTTGGTAAATGGTTTTGTTTTCCAATAAGCAAAACAAATACTGGAATGGGCCCATAGTCCTTTCTCTTCTCTTGCTCCAAACCTCCCAATTTTTCAAAGTGGAATAAAGGATGCCTCTCCTCCAATTTTAAAACCAGTAAATTGTTTCCAAATGTACTGCAAGACAGAAGGGAGATAGGGCAGTAAAGGAAGGTCAGGAAGCCCTGATGTATCCTGGGAATTGCAATGAATGGACAACAAAAAGCAAAAGCAAAACCTGCTCCTGACAAACTAGATTGGGAAAGTGCCTGGAGATGGGGCTTATCATGCCCCAACTTGAAACTCCCCAAGCAAGGCACACACCCATGTCTCTACATGAAAGCAATGAGATGGGAAGGAAGCACAGTTAGGGTTTGGTGCTGCTCAAACCCTATGCAATTACAGGCAAGAGTAAACACCTTATTCAAGGATGAGCAATCATCCCTCAAGGGAAAACCCTGGAGCTTCCAGCCCTCCCAGGAAGGTCACAAATGAGTACAGGAAACAAGCGGAGACTTGCACAAAGGAATGAGCTAAACCTCACTGCCTGTGAGTGAGGACCTGAGCAGACAGGTCCCCGTGCTCCAGCACTGGGCACGGATTTCAGAACAAACACGTGGGAAGCTGTGGCGTCACTGAACCTTTTATTTCTGAAGCTCCAAGATTATTATTTAATCCTTCCTCCTAATACAGCAACTGCCATAAAAACTCCAGTTTGGCAAGAGCACTTAATTTAATGCTCCTGACAAAGAGTGTTTCCTCCATGGCAGAATACTTGGCAGCATGAAGCTGTGAGCAGATCTGTTCCTTATAAAGGCAGGGGATCCTCAAATTATACCCAGCTCTCGTCAGCCCTCCCTTAACACGTCCACACACCCATTACACAGGCTTCAACATCTCCCAAACTCATGGCTTGAATAGTCTTTAAACTCATTTTTCACTTTCAGGGACATCCATTTGGTAGAGCCAAGTTTAGAGCCTTGCAGATGCCATTTCCCATTCATAAGGGCCCAACAAGGTGTGAGCTGTACAGTGTCTAATCCAGGAAATTCACACTCTGAAGCCTTACTCAGTGGTAGTGATTGAGAACACTTCTGCAGAGCTGTGGAGGTCCGAGGAGAGGAGCATAGGGGCTCCTCTGTAGTCACATCCCTGCCACCATCCCACACAACAAGGCAACTCTCAGCAGGCTCAGAAGTCCCTCCTCTGTGGAGGTACGAAGTTGGCAGCAGAACTGTTCCTCACAGATGTAGGGAATCATGAAAAAATACCCAAACTGTGGTCAATCCTCCCTTAACACACCTACGTACCCCTCACACAAGCTTCAACAGACACCTTAAGAACAGAGACAGGTAACACATCAGCACAAAACGTCTAGGTACCAAATGCCTGAGGAAAAGTCTATTGAACTCCTTCAGCAGGCTCAGGAGGGGACAAGTGACAGCTCATTTGTTGCCATAAGTACTTGTTCCTCAGATGCCAGGGCCAGTCAATGTGAGCTAATTAATCTCCCTGAAAAAAATGAAACCATCTGGCTGCACAGCAGCCACTCTTCCTGCCTGGGCTCCAGAGCCCACATGGCAGATCACAGAGGGACCATATCAAACAAGGAAGCACAGCAATGACATAGTCTTTGCTGCTGTCACACAGCCCAAGTAGCCACCTGGAAAGGCCAGGTAGCCACCCAGCCTGCAGACATTTCCCTCCTCTGCCCACTGTCCTGCTGCATGGGAAGAGCCTCCCTTGCCCAGACACAGAGCTGGCAGCCAGGTGCCCTTGTGCCATGGGGGGTCTGTGCCAGGAGGCCAGAGCAGGCCCTTTCCAGCACAGCAAGAGGAGCTGCTGCCTGAGGGTCAGCAAGATTATGCAGCTCTGATCACAAAGAGCAGGGCTGACAGTGCCAGGGTGAACAGGGGCAGCCCATCTGCCTCCAGCCCACCTACTCCTATTTATCCTTGTCTGTGAGCACTGACTTCTACTCAGTGCCAGTTTCCTGGCTGCTTGGGGAGGAGGAGTTTCCTGCTCTGCAGAGCCACAGCTTGGCAGAAGCACCTGCAGCCTTCACAGCCCTGGTCATCACGAGTTCTTGGCTTTGCCCCTGTATGGCCAAAGTCATATCCAATCCCCAAGGCAAGGCGCCAGGATCAGGCTCACAATGATTATGGATAATTACCAATAATCACTCAAGCTGCTCCCAACCTCCCACCGCTGCTATGAGCAGGAAAACCAGTGGAGGAAACAAGCCTTTCTTGGCAATGCCCCAGCTAAACTGAATCAGCAACGCGTTTTGAAGGATGGTCAGAGTGGTGGCCACTGGGACCTCTAGAAATGCTACTGCTTCCCCTATATTGCTATATATATCCACTATCCAAAGTTTTCACATATTGGTCACATGAACAACATTCAGGGTAGTAATGAGACAATCAAACCCATGGTTCACTACCAACATGGCGCTTGGTGAAGGATTTTCCCTCACTAACCAAAGTGCAGCCCATCACCAAAGCAGCAGCAGAGTTTTTCTTTATCAATTTTTTTTTCATTACAAGTGATGGCAAAACCAAAGTGAGCATACTAAGAAACAAACACATGTAAACTAAAAATATTCCCTGAAGGAACCACAAATCATACTCCATTAAAATCTGGTAGGAAAACTAGAGCTGCACCATACTTCTCCCATGCCAGCTGCCTGGACATCCTCATGTGTATGGTTCGCAAAGATCTTCCCCCAAAACAGGAGGTTTCAGTTTTTAACAAAGAACAGAGTTAAACTCAGCTCAAGTAGGTAGGAACAGGCAGAGCTTTATTTCAAGCATGTCCCTGTTGCTCAGTGCAGTACAACTGCAAGAACTAGGAAGAGGGAGGGGGAAGGAGAAGGCTTTGTGGTTAATTATGAGTGTGCTAACATGGTGAGAAATAAGGCAGTGAGGATGGCAGAGATAATTACTCTATGAGCTGCATTTCCCTTTTGGACAGGAGATAATGAGACATCCTTTGCTATGCAGAGGAGTCTCCTAGCAGAGGAAACCAAAGGGCAAGCAAGGTGCAGCTGCAAAACTCCACTGTCTCCTCACCAGGGCCAAGCATGCCTAACAAAGGGGGAACAAAAAAAAAAAAATCATCAACTCTGGGCAACCAAACTAGTTTTCCCTTCTCCTTGAGCAGTCCTCATGATCCCCAACATGTGCAACTGCCTCAGGTGCCCACAGATGCCATAGATGCATCCTGTTTGGCAGGGACCTTGGCTCAGGGAGAGGTACAGAAGGGACAGATGCACTCTACTCACTTCTTGAAGTCTGGGCAGGCAGAAATGAGCTACTTGGGCTGGGGACCCCTGGAAGATTTCAGGGAAATGCATGGAATATCACAAAGCTGTTTGAAAAGAGCCACAGCACAGCAGCCTGCAGCCAGGCACAGATTATCCTAAATCCCTTCATCTCAGTGAGCCAGGACCACTCTATACCTGTCCCCTCCAAGAGAATACTGATTTTCAGTACTCAGGCACTCAGGAGCACTTCCAAGTGCCGCAGCCTTGTGAGGCCTCCAAAGCATTCAGCTGCCCAGGGAAAATACTCAGTGTGAGAACATTAAAACGAAGCTCCAAAGTTATGTGAGCAAAATCATCATCAGGTACACAGTTACTCCATGCAGTGGGGATAGAGAAGCCTCCTTTTGCTCAGAGATGGAGACAGAAAGCTTTGCCGGTGTGTTGCCTTGCAAGTCCGAGTTAGTCCTGGAGCTGTCAGAGCAGGGGAATGGAGTTTCCTCTTGTTTATTTACATCTTGAGTCCACCTCGGCACCTCCTCCCCAGGAGCTCCTTTGCTGATCACGAAAAGTTTCAGTTAATGACCCTATTTTTAGCACCCACAGCTGGGAGAAGCTAAACCTTTTAACAAAGCCTCCTCAACAATGTAACGAGCACATTATTGCTGAGGGGGAGGAAAGAAAAAAACTTGCTCAAGCTGGGGGTTAGCCTGTATCTAGGTCAGCATCAATCTTTCTCTGTCACCTATAGTCTTGTTTTATGGGAAGCATGTGGATAATAAATGGTGATCATGGAAAGTGAAGGGGAAGAGGCAATCCTGAGAAATTTATAGATAGGAGAGAATTCACATTAATAGCAGATAATACAGAGCTGCAAAACTGTTATAAAAAAGGCATTAGAAAAAGCTCTATAATTGGGGTTATTAGACACAACTACACCAGGGTGGATTTTTTTTTCCATTCTGGGTACATGTCACAGTGATGTATGTCACTTTTGATCGTGATAATAACAGTAAAATATCCATGTTAAAGCCAAGTACATTAACTTCTATATTGGTGTAATTTACTGCGTTATGAGTTCCCATCATTCAGGAGCCAGACAAAATGCTCTCCTTACGACGTCGATAACCATGCACACATTTTACAGGAAGAAGTGTTTCTTTAAATATCTATCATATGTTAACGGATTCTTTTAACTTTCCATTACTCTTGTCAGAAAAGACAGGGAGCAGGAGAAAGGGGTAAGCTATTCATACTGCTAACATATATCACGGGCTGGATTTGCCATTGCCCTGTATCTGTCTCATGCACAGCTGCTTTTCCAGCCAAACATATAAGAGATTAGTTTGCTATATGGGAAGGGGCAGAATGGACTGGACAGTAGCCATTATTTTTGAAAAATACATATGCATCAATATGATATTGAAGGAAACATTAGGCATTACTCACTTGCCAACAAAAATAGTAAAGAAAAAGGATTCTCCTGATTTACAAGTGTGGTTCAATAACAGGAAGGTGGAGAACCTGTCTCTCAGAATTGAAGGGATGCTGTACCTGTGTAGGTGCTTATAGTTATAAATAGAACAAGCCAAACCTCAATCTTTTTCTGTCTGTTCTCCATTGCAGGAACCAAATGACTGCTAAAGGACCCCAAACCTGGTCATTCACAGGCTGCAACCAGAAATTGCAGAGGCATCAACAACACAAGTGCTAGGTGAGGCTTGGGCTCCCTGAGGAAGCAGGGAGGAGGCTGCTGATGGCTGAGCCTTTGGCTCCAGTCGCTGCAGAGCTGCAGTCTTCTCTCAGGTGCCTTCCCAGGCACCTCTGCACCCTGGGGCAAGTCACTCCTTGGACTACTCTTTCCAAAAAGTGAACGCCTCCAGCTAAAGGCTGTGATTGTACAGGGACAAGCACAATGGAGCCTCAAGGGACTGCAGCAAGAATTCTTCCTGCTTCAAGATAAACTCGTTCTGAGACAGTGGGGAGCTGTAAAGCAAACCAAACTACCCATATCTAGGGCAAAAGCATCCTTTGAGAATCTACTTCAAAACTGCATAGAAGAGGACTTGATGCCAGTGTGATATCAAAAATGGGATGGGCATTCAGAGGCTGAGCTAGAGCAAGTTTTAATGCTTTCAAAAAATCACATAAGAAAATGTTCCTTCTTCCTGCAGTACAGACCATACAATACAAAGCAATCACTCCCAGTTACTCTTAGCCAAGAGCCCCTGTCCTTAACAGCAATGAGACCTCCCAGCTCCCTCCAGCTGCTGTGTTCCTGAGGGCCAAGGGGTCTGTAGGGCTCTGAATGTGAAGGCAGTTCTGTTCACACTCAGTTTGGCTCATGAAATCAATCAGTTCACTTTCAGGATCAGGCACTGAGAAATGCAATCAGCTCCCCCAAGCTGCACTTTCAAATTGCAAATTACAGAACAGCTTCAATGTTAAGAAAGAATTCAATTACTCCGGCTGTTTTCCAAAACAAAACACTGCAGTGAGGCAGTACTGAACACCATCCCACCCAAATGGAATTCAATACTCCATTCAAGCCCAACCGTTTTGCTTCCACATGTAAAGATTAATTGAGGATTCAACCGTCTATGCCCTACTATGTGCTGGTCTGGGGTTTTAGGGGTTTTATCTCTTAATAGTAACTGCATTTGACCAACAGGACTCTTACCTACACACATATAAAAGGCTTTAGCTGGTGCCTTGGAAGTGAGACAAGGCAACATGGAGAATTCTCTCCTTCCTTTACCTCTGAGCTAGATGACCTCACACCTACTGGAGACCCTGCCTTTCTTTTGTTGTTCCTCACTGTGTGAGCCACACTCTGCTCTTCCCGCTCTGCACAGCCAGGACAGTTCCCTCTCTGAGTGGTCAGATCTCTGTGCTGGCTTTCCTGGTGTCATCCACCCTGGCACCCAACCTGCCCACAGATAACCTGCCACCTCCCTGCCCTCTACTGTTGCTTTCACAAAGGCTTGTCTGCTGAGAAAATATTTGCTTTGCATTTGAGAAAAGGTCATTGACTGGTGGTTTAAACCACTCTCCCCTGGGACAACAGGAATGGGAGTCAGACTCTAAAAGAGAAAATCAGCCTGGAGTCTTTTTCCTCCTCCCTTGCTTCCTCCCACATCCCATTCAAATGGCATGAAAAGGCTGTCAGTGGCTCCAAGCTCAAAGAAAGAAGGACATATTTCATGTCCCTCATGAAATCCACCTCCATTGGTCCCTTGTTCAGCAGGAAGCAGGGCTTGCCCTAATTAAAACCAAGGTGGGTAACAAAACAGAAACATTCATTTCCTGTAGCGCCACTGGGCTGGCAGGAGCAGTTCCCTGTCCTCAGCATTCTTTCTGGGGAGAGTCCTCCAAGTAAACACATCAACTGGAGCAGGCACCAGTTCCATTGGGCTCTCCCTGCCTTTGAAATACATTTTGTCAGGTGTGCTCCTTATCCCCAGCTGTAGAAGCAGAGACACAAGAGCACATCAGCTGCACCACAGTGCTGCAGCACAGCAGGACACGTGGGACATGAAACATATTTGGCTACACAACACCTGGTCAAAGGAAGTAATGCACTTTGCTGTGCACAGCACAGTGGTTTGTATCAATGGCAAGTTCACTTCTTACCAGGAACTTGGAGGTTCCTATGTGGTTTAGGTACACAAAGAACAGAAGGGCATAAACACTCTATAGTTTCAATGAAAAAACCCTTCCACTCAAATGAAAGGAGCAATAAAGTTAACAAACTGTATAATTACAATCCCAGAGTACACATCTCTTTGTTCAAAATACCCCCAGTACAGTGACCAGCCCCACAGAAAACCTGTGTCCTGCAAATTAAACCACCTGAGTAACACCAAGCCTAATTCAAAGGCCATTAAACAGGATGTGAACCTGGATGTTTCAGTAGCTTTGGACCACTCCAGCTCATTAAAAGTTTCACCATTCCTCTCCTTGCATCTGTCCATTCAGAGCAGCAACAGCTGTTTAACATGGGCAGCGGCTGGAAAGAGCAAACATATCGGGGAGGAAGGTGACTGAAAGAATCTATGCTTGGGGAAAGGATTAGGAGCAGAGAAGTGGAATTCTAACAAGGATGAAGATTGCTGGTATATAGATACCTCCTGGCTTTAAATAACTTAGCTCCCATGCTGTAACAGCACAGATTCAGCCTGTGCAGCTCTTCCTGCCTCAGATCCAAAAGATGAGGTTTCACAAGAGGGTTGGTTCAAACGAAGACCTCATTTCACATCACTCTGTATCCTGTCCCCTGCCCCCCAAAGCAGAGCCTCCCTCTTTGCCTGGGCCAATTGCAACCTTGGTGTAATCCCCTGGGGACCTGCTCCATCTCACAGAGACAGCAGCAAGTATGCTGTCAGGGAAAGAAGTTGTAGTTTTTGGCTGAGTGTGAGCAAAGCAATTTCACAGACAGGTAGGTGAGTAAACAAGTTGTTTGCTTTTGGCAAGGTAAAGCAGAGTTCTACAGAAAGTACCAAACTTCTTTCATCCAGCTCTGGAATCATCCTGCCTGCCTGCTGCAGAGGGATTTGCATGGGCACACACTTAATGAAGGGATACTATAGATAATCTGCACTTCAAATACAAACAGAAAGAAGTTGTAGCTGTTTTAGGACTTCCAGTCACTTTAACACCTACATGATTACCCAACATGATGTTTCAGGCAGGTCATATTCCCTGCCCAGTGCTTACCAGTTTCTCTCTCCTTCCACGAGGCTCCCAGTCACCAGTTCCTTTCTTAGAGCACTTACCAGCACCTCGGGGGAGCCACACCATTGCCTGGCAAGGCTACCACTGTGTTTTGTTTGCAGCCAGCTCAGTAGTACAGGAGCAGGATGAAAAGGTGGGGTCACTTCATCCCTCAGCCTGCAAGACAAAATGGTCAGGGAGGGCAGAGAAAGGGCAGGCAGGGAAGTTGCCATAATTAAAATTCTGAGAAAACAGAGTTGCCACTACAATAATTTATTGCAAGGTAGAATCCCCCCTTAGACAGTTTTCTCTGGGCAATAAGAGCACATGGATACAGGAAGGAAAGTACTTGGCTCTTGCTTTGCTTCAGTTCCCTAATCCAGCACAAATGCATTTGGGGATTTATGGGTTTTTGGAAGCTTCCAGCAAAACTCAGGGCTTGTTCCTAGGGTTATTGTTTTCCCATTTGCTTCTCTTCATTTTATTCCATCACAGAGGCCCCATCGTGGGACACAAGAATGTGACCGGAACAATAGGCAGAGCTTGCAGCCTCCAGGACTGCAGTGAGGGCAGAGCCACCACTGCAGGATGGGAGCCAGCAGCTTCTATATTTAGCCCTTTCTTGCTCATTCCAGATCACATTCTAACCACGGACTCAAGAAGTCAGGAGGCTTTCACCAGACCACTGTCCCTGAGCACTGCACATCCAGCAGGGCCCCCTGAACATAAAACCATTAACTTCCCTTCTAATAAATGCCAACAGGAAGACTTCCTGCTCCCCCCTCTTTTCCAGATCCCTAGTTTGACAGACTTATTTCTTCATATAAGCAAGCTAAACAAAACCATCTTCTCCTCTGCAAGGCTGGCAGCCTTGGAGCAGCCCCAGTGCTCCAGACCTTGGGCAGCACGGCACTGCCTGTCAGAGCAGGGCCCTGGGAAGAGGCAGAAAAGGGTGAGCTCTTTTCCCCCCCATGTCTGAGCCCGTGTTAAACTCACTAATCCACAGAGACTTGCCCAAGCCAATACCCCAACACCTGATGGCAGGACAGGTGGGGGACAGCCAGGTCTGAGCACCCATCTGGCCTCAATCACTACCACAGCATGTGCATATATCTCTCAGACTCAGATGAGAGGGGCCTGCTGAGCAAAAGCTCAGGTGTTGTTGCAAAATCAGCCCTTTCATGTCCAAAGGCACCTCTCTATCCCTTTGAAGGCCCTGCAGGGAGCCCAGCTGACTGTGACACTGACCACAATGCCATTTAGCACATACCTGCATTCTATCATCAAGTGAGGGGTTCCCACAGAGCAAGAGGGAAACCTGTCATGTTTCCAGAAACACTTACCTAAAAGCTGTGTCACCTGAAAACAGCTTGGCTATAGACAAGTTCTCTTTCTGCCTCTTTCACAAGGGTTGTAGGACAACTCTGCACTTTGTTTCTCTAGTCCTACCAAAGTTCTCTCAAAGGCTGCTGGTGCCCCAGTGAGAGGCTTGAGCACACAGGTGGCCTCCTGGGAACCTTTTTGCCATCCATATTACTCCGCCTGTTTACCAGTGTGTGTTTTCACACCCTGCCTTTCCTCCTTTTGGCATTCCTACAACTATTAGCTCCCCATTCCTTCTAAAAGCACTGTAAGAGGTTGTGTGAAGAAGAGAAGGCTGAAGCTGGATGGAATGCAAGAACAGGGTTGGTTTTCATTTTAATGTCTGTCCCTGGAAAATTAGTGGTACCTAGCAGTGCCCAAGCACAACTGGAGAAATTACATCTTCTGGTCATATCTCAAACCACACCACTAATTTACTTTGTAGCCTCAAACTCATGGCAGGTTAAATTTCCCTCCCTGAAGTATTTGTTTCTGAGGACTGCTCTGAAGTAGTGGTGCCCAATGAGTGTTTGGAGAGGCCTGGACAAAACTAGCATAGTTAGGAGGCTGAGCAGTCTGTCCTCCTGCAGCTTAGGATCCACTGAACACCTTTGCACTGCCAGCACTGGCACATCAGCTGCCTTTATCCAACACACAAATCCCTTCTCCCTTACTTCTTTTATGTTCTGGAGCCTGGCTTCCCTCTGCTCATGCAAGGAGGCAGTGCCCAGTCAGCTCTCTGAACAACTACCACTCACCAGCAAGCTGTAAATGAGCCCCATGTGCCCAGTCAGTCTGAAGAGAACACTTTCCATCTGGCATTCCTGCAGGTCTTGGGACAGCAGTTATTTGTCCAAGGTAGACAAGAGAAAGGAACTGGAGTTTCCAGTGGAAGAATCTGACAGAGAAGTACTAGCAGCACTCGAGGCTTTGCTTGGCCCACAAAAGCCCTGAATAAAAAATTCCCATGCTGCTACGTTCTACAGCCAAAACTTTCCCTTACATCTTCCTCTTCCGTCCCAGATTTGCCTCTCTGGAACACATGAAATGAAGCTCTGACCCTTCAGAAGCTTTAGCTTTTAACCACAAAGGCTGTGAGTTTTTACCACCTCAAAACCAGAGCTGTGGTCTGGTAGAAAGCCTTAAGAGAAGAGAGGTTGCTGCCATGGAGAGAACAGATCCAGCCAAGAAGAGACAAGGGGAGGCAACAGAGAGCTTCCAGGAGGTCACACAGCAGTTCAGGGTAGGACTGGAAAATGACCTGAAACTTTGATAAATCCTACACCACAAGGATGCTTTTCCAGAACATCAAACATTGAACTTACACCACCTTCTCAGAGCAGGGGCCATGCATGACCCATCAACTGGACCCAGACTATTTTTACATGCTCCTTTCCCTGTGTGACTGAAACACCCTGAAGTGTTACCCTGCATTTATAACAGGCATTTACCAGTCTCATACCAACTTTTAATTCTCAGAGTTCTTCCTCTCTCCTCATCCTGTCTTCCTCCCATCCATTTAGAAGAAGTAGGAATAACAAAATTGTTCTCCTGGAAGTCAGATGTAGTGTATCTCCCTACAGACACAAGCATATACCTCCTTTCAGGGAGCCAGAGAACAATCATGATCCTTTCTGGATGCCAAGGAGAGAGTCTGGGTCCTCAGTCCTGCTGTTCCACCAGCTTCAGACACCCCAAGGAAATCACTTCTTTCCCAAACGCAGCTGGGTAGCAAGGTCCGGTGGCACAGCCACCTTCCAGCTGGGTGGGAGGCACCAGAGAATAAAGACAAGCATGCAGCAGGGCAGGAGGTGGCTTAGCAGAGCATCACAGAGCACAGAGAATAACAAGCAGATGTATAATACCAGAAGCTTTAACCAAGTAGAGATTATAACTTTACAGATAAGTGCAATCAATGCATATGCACAAAGATTTGTGGTCAACAGTGCAATTCCATCCCCAGCTGAATGATCCACTGGGTACACATGTTCAAACGTCCACAACACTCACTGCTCAACTAAAACTCCGTTCCCATGAAGCCACACAGACTCCCTTGGGCAGAGGCCAAGCAGTTAAATAAAAAAGTCTATCCAGAGTGAGAACTCTTCGGAGACATTCCAGCATCTGGAAAGATGAGGGGGTCTTACTCTGAGAACTCTTGGAGAGCCCGACCTTCTGTGGTTAAATACGTGCCTCATCCAGGGTTAATTCCTGGGGAGCAGCCTCACATCATTCCCACTGCCTTGTGCAGCAGGACCTGCAGTGAGCAAATGGGCCTGATTCTGGTCCTCTCTCCAGACAAGAGAGCACAGCCAGAGCCCAAGATCAGATGGCAGCTGGCCATTCAGTATTTGCTTTTTAGTGAGGCCAGACTCATAGCATTGCTGGTAACAAACAAAAGCCATTGCTGTTAGTGTGGGCTTCTTCACTTCCTTTTATTATATCCCCACCCATGGCATGTAAATAAAGTTGCAGTCAACTTCCTCCAAACACTGGGGTGCTGAAGATTGTACAGAGCATCAGGAGGGAGCACAGCCAAGGCTGAGGGCATTACCTCCTTCCACCATTCCCTGAAGAGACCAGGCACTCCCAACAGCAGAAAAAAACACTTTGAGCAAAAAAGGATCACAGGACCCTGCTCTCAACAGGCCTTTGATATGTGAGCTGGTTTAGGACAGCAGTGGTCAGAAGAAATTAAGCTGGATGTAGGACTTGGCTCCCTTCAGAGACCTGCCCCAGGAGGCTGTGTTCTGGTAAAGCATGGCATTGGAAATGGCTGTATAAAGGCTCTGTATTTCATAGTCACATGAGGTCTTTCTCCTGATGAGCTTCCAAGAGCTCAGCTAGATAGAGGGACCACCCATATACATGCAATTGCAAGAGAGTGATACAGCCCAGGAGAAATGAACACATTCACTGGGAGCTCTCATCCCATTCCCTTCCTGCCAAGGGACACGGGCAACATGGAGGAGTACTCAACCAACACCAGAGCTCTGAGCCATATTGTTTCACTCAAGCCTGGCTTGAGCAATGATATGCTCATCCCTCTTTGTCATGGCAAAGCAGAAAGAAAACCATCTTTCTATAGGTGAGAGAAGAGGCCAAACATCACTGCCCTAAAGCTCAGTCCATGTCATCAGTCAGTATCCCTCGAGAGGGACCCCAGAGGCAGCTCAGCCTGAGGCATCATCCCAGTAGAAAGTTCCAGGGAAACAGGATGAGAAAAGACAACAGGGCACAGCTCTCATCCCTGTAGGACAGCATACAGCTAGACACAGGCAGCCAATGCACCAAGTGTTATTCAGCACGAACAAAAAAAGCTCTTTCCAGCCTCTGCCTCACAGCTGCTCATCTGTATTCCAACCCTTGGACCCCGACAACTCTTCTGGCTGAAAGAAATGGAGGACATCATTTCATCTGCTCCATCCTATCACTCTCCTGCTCCAACACCCTTAGCCCACCCACCCCCACTTGCTAGAAAGCTGTTTGTCTCCTTCACAGGGTCACCTCCCTGCAAAAGATGAGCCTCTCATCTGGACAGCAAGTTTCCTGGATGTTATCTGACCAGGATGGGGAAGGAGGAAAGAAAGCTCTTCCTCCAGAACACAGAGATGGACTTGGTTGAAACAGCTCCAATCAATTGGGCTGCAGTATCTGAGATGGTATTTTGATTCCAGCCCTACAGCAAGAGACAGCACAAGGCCAGGCGAGGGCAGATTACATGATCCCTCAAAGCCGCCTTTCAGTGCAGCACAACATGTCCTCTGTGCTGTTAGAGGGCTTTTTGGGACTGAATGAAATAACACTCCACAGCTCTCGATTCCTACCTCAGGGCAGCAATAGCATCTCTCCTGCCCATCTTTCTCCAGGGAGGAGATTAAATAGCAGAGATGAATCAAAATGCAGTCAATCAGGCCAGGCAATCTGCCAGAGCAGGAAAGAGGAAGGGAGGGAGCAGAAAAGGTACCTCCATAGTGAAGTGACCTGTTTTAATGCTGCTGCTGAACGTCTCCAAGGCTCCAAGAGACAGGAAGAGAACACTGAAGTGGGAACTTTTCTCCTACCTTGGAGGATGGGGACGAGCACACAACACTTCTCAAGCAGCAGCTACACTCAAGGAACGGGGCATACTCAACTGGAGGAGCAGAAGACAATACAAGGTTAGTCCAGCCTGGGTCTGGCAACTCAGACTGGCAATGACCTAGAGAGGAGAATGAGGTTCAAAGGTGCACTACTTCAGGAACTGAGGAAAACACACCCCTCAGCCCAAGGAATTGCACAGCTCTAAGACCATCCAGTAAGTCCCAGCCCACAAGACCTTCTCTGAGTAGAGTTACAAAGGTCAGGCCTCCAGACCTTCCTGGACCTTGATGGGTATCTGCATACTGGGCATTTCCACTTTCCAGCAGCAGTAATGTAGATGGAGCCAGCTCCTTCAGCCACAAAAGCACAAGCTGCTGGGGCTGGAAGCCAGGGAAGTTGCTTCAGTGGCTCTCTGTATTTCAGCCACATTAGGCCAAAGACAGCTGAATCTGGGAACAATTCACATTGTGCTACCACATCAGAGTCCTGCTCTGAACCAGAGCTCTGCTGTGCCACAGTGCTTTGCACAGACACACAGAGAAGGCTTTCCTCTTGCAACAGCATCTGCCTGCACTGGCCGTCTGGATAACCTGAAAACCATAGCAACCACTTGGCAGGAGGACACTGCCAGCACTGCATGAGCAGGCTGAGTTCAGAAAGCCCTGCAAAGTCTTGTCAAGAGGGCCTGAAACCCTGACTACCACCTCAGAAACCCTGTGCCATCAGGGTGCAAGGCCAGGGAGGGGAACACAAGGCAGAGTTCTCAGGAACAGATTGTTCATATATCACCCATATCTTCAAGTCAGACAGCAGCAGGTAAACCACAGCAGGAGGGGAGATGAGAAAGCAAAGCAGAGAAGCACCAGAAACTCTGACGGAAGGATAGAAAAACCACACCAAAATGGAGAAACAAACTGTGGTCTCTGAAAGACGTACTTGCGCTCACACACAGGCAGTTTCTTGGACTGTTTATCAAGTTCAGGAAGGAAGAGGGATCAGTCTGCCAGAAAGATCAGAGATGCTGGGGCTGTCATATGATGCTCCCTCTAAGAAACAAAACCCACAGAGTGCGCATACACAGACAGAGAGGAAGCTACAAGGAAAGCCTTGAAAACAGCAGAGGAAACCCTAACCCCACCCCAGAAGTCCTACCTTTACCTAACCCCCCTCCCAAAAGCTAAAGAAAAGCACAGCCAAACCTGCATTATTTTTTGTACTCCCCTGTCCCCTCCTGCCCTTTCAGCACAGCAATTGGACAAATAATTTCTTAGCCTGGCTATGTCAAGGACAGGAGGCTCTGCGCAGACCCAAGTCTCTGCTAAGGGTGCTCAGCTGCATTTGGAACACTTGCTATGCAAGAGAACAGACATGCCAAATAACCCTTTTTTGTTCCCAGGAGTTTTTAGTCCAGCTTGTATAAAAATCAGTAGAGTCAATAAACCTACTGGCTGTGGACCCAGCTAGAAATGAAAGATTTGGCCAGCACAATGATTGTACCCTGGCTGAGGCAAAAGAGTTTACCTCCTACCCTGTCAGGAAAGCCCTGTGTATACTCCTCATACAACCATACTCTGTTTACAACCACTGCAGAGCACAGGGAAAAAAACCCTCAATAGGTGAAGAGGACATTGGGGCATGACTGAGACTCCCATGCTTGCAAATTCAAGGACACCCAGGCAGGGGGGCCAGAGTGGGAAACACATCACAGGAGCCACACAGCATCAGATGCTCTCCTGCTCCGGTTTTCAACCACTCACACATGAAGCCCAGATGGTTTCCAGAGTGAGGGAGAAGGGTGTGCTGCTTACACAAGCAATGCCATATTTCAGTAAATATCATATGCCATCCAGACATTCTGGACTGGATCCAATTTCCGTTAGGCTTTGCTCCACTGGGGACCTGGCTCCTCCAGCAGACAGCAAACTCCATTCGTGCTAATGCATGTCTAAGGCAGATCTGTCTCAGGCAGACACATATTTTTACCAGATGATCCTTGTTACACCTGGCATGAAGGATTTCCAATGTTCAGTCAATCAACCTCTGCTTCCAGCCTCAGCTCAGACAGAAGTGAGTTAACTCTTCCTCACCAGCTCAGTGAAGGAATTTGCAGGCCTCAGCAACCTGGAGCTCCCACTTGCCTCTCTGGCCATCCTGAGTCTTCTCAGGTTCCTTTGGGTGCTTCACCTCAATGTCTGGTGGATACCTGCAGTGCTAGGAAATACCTACTCTATTTGCTTGATAACTATCACAAAAGACACAACACAGTTGGCAGTGCCTGGGGATAAGGTGTGAAAGTCTCTTTGTAATGTCAGACAAAAAAAGAATACCTTGAGTTTTTTTCCTTGGGTGCTTTTCAAATGATAATTATTAAACTTGTCTCTAAACTACTGAGGAAGAGCAGAAGTAGGAAGTATTTCAGCAACCCCCTATTTAAAATGTTAAGTTTAAGGAAATGAGGACATTCTCCAGTGTATGCATAGTCCCAGGCGCAGACTTTTCTTTGATAAAAAACTCCAAACACAATTTTAAAAGATAGTCTCCCTAGTCCTGATTACTGCTTTCGTGCACTAGGATGATGCAGATCTCTGGATACAAACTCTGTCCAGCAGCCTATCTAGCTCCAGGATCCTCTACTAGCCAAGGGAACGAGGTCTCATCCAAGGCATTCTTTCAAGCACTCACCTTTTCAGGGCACAGTACTCCAAAGATATGCATCCCTCAACCTGCCAATGAGCAAATGTGACCATGAAAGAATGGCAAGAGTGAGAATCAACACAAGACAGGAATCATTCCCTGAAAGAACCAACATATATTTTCTCTGACCATAACTTCATTGCCTACTTCTCTTTCAGAAAGCACAGCACATACTCCAAGCAGCTTTAAAAATCAACTTCCTTTTGAAAATCAAGCAGAATTCTTGAACAACAGAACAAGCTTGGCAGGGGGACTGTAGATGTCTGGCTCACTGGCAACAACGACAAAAGCAGGGTTCTCCTCCTACACCCCATATGCACGAGACACACCAGAATGGACAACACCTTTGTAGAAGCCAAACCAGAGACCCAACAGCTTTTTTGGCATTTCTTTTGGACAGTGAAGCCAAAAAACGCACATACTCGTAAGCCAGGATGGCATGGGTTTAAGGGAAAAACTGAAAGCAAGTTTTGTTCCACTCAGGCTCTGAGTTCAGTTGGGGTTTGCCAGCATTAACACACTGGCCACCACACTTGAGCTGCAGTGGCTGCACAGCCACGTCCTCCCCACACACACCAAGGGCCAAAGGAGGTGGACACAGATAAAGCCACAGTAAATGGCACTGCTGAAGCTGTTCTTGCCCTCTTAAGGGGTAAGAGCAACTCCAGCTCATTTCTTTGCTCTTTTGTGGCTTCCTAGCCCATGGCTGAGAGGCTTTCCTCTCCCCAGGCCTTCCAGACCCTGTGTACTGGATAACCTCTCTGCCTTCTCCCTAGTGTTGTGTCCAAACTCCCAAACAAAAGGAGATGTGTCATTCAGAGCAAAGCCTCAAATAAACTTCTCTCTAGAAGCAAAGGATTTTATTTAAAAACCCAAACCAGATATCTAACATATAAAGAAGTTCTCCAAGATCAGAGCTCCAGGCATGTTAGGCTCAGCCCAGGAGCACACGCCTCTGTAAACCCTGGTTTCAGCTGTTACACTGCTGATAATACATGACCATCCTCACAACAAAGAGGAACAAACCAAAAACAACCTTTTAAATCAGCCCAGCTGATGACATATTCCTCAAAAACTCTGACAAGTTGTAACTGTTTTAAAGCACATGCCCAGCATGGTGCAGGGCATCTCTCCAGTTACTTCCATGACTTCCTTAGCACTCTGGAAGAGGGTGCTGGCCTTGCTCAGACACTTTGCTACATCCTTTTGCAAGCTCTGGGTGTCTGTGTGTGTCTCTCACGACTACTCCTTCTGTGGGACTCATGCTGTAAATCTTGGTATTGCTACAGCAATTTCCCAGTCTAATCACATGCCTTGTTGCATTACCACAGCAGTGATAGCTGGTTGAACCACACACCACATCCTTGCAATTGTTTCTATTACTCACGATTGACTTATTTATTAAATTTCAGCTTGCCCAGCCTTGCCAGGAGATGAGCAAGAACCCTGTCACCCCTCCTTGCTGTTGATCAGAGTGGCAGAAGGCAGGTGAGTAGGCTGTGAGTCTGAGCTGTGAAACAGTCCCAGCAATTTTGCAAGTTCATGCTTTCTCCAGCACTCAGGCTCCCTTGTATCTACACACCAGGGCTTGATCCCTGGGAAGCAAAACCTTGAGTTGCAATAGAAATCAGAAGGGAAAGTAAATGCAAACGAACACGGAATTAATTTGGGATTTTAGACTAGGCAAGTATTTCCACAGACTTGCTTGTGGCATGGCACCAGGTGCAGTGCACACACCAACCCTTACTTGCAGATGTACCTAAGAGCCATCCTTAACAGCAAAGTGAAGTGCCTCTGCATGCAAGGAATTCCTGTTGTGGGGGATTTCCTAGGCTTGGAACAAACAGCCTGATAGCTCCTGGCTGCTTCAGAGGCCCAACCCACCATCTTATGCCTCACAAACACTCCTCTGACAAAAGACTTTGACTCCTTGCTTTCAAAGGGGAGCAAACAGAAGGCAAGTTCAGACAAGGCTTATGGCTGCTTGCCCAGCCAGGCCTTAGCTAGTCCTTCATAGTAAATATTTGTTCTTAATTACACTGTCGTTTGCCCCGGGAGCTTGCCTGCAATCTGTAGGAGGGAGGGGGATTATGTTGTTGATAGGTAAATAATAGCTCTTTCATCCAGAGAACCCAGTGCATTTTCCAGAGATGAAAGCCTCCTGAATGTTTCCCCATAGGTTAGGGTAAGGATTTTAAATCTCTGTCTCACTCAAGGACATGGCAAAAACTCCCACATTCAGTTCAGAGAGAGTGAGCTTGGAGCTCCACTGTGACAGCTTTCTCTCCAGCCTTGCTGTGAGCTGGAATCAAGTGGGAGAGGCTCAGTTCTGGCAGCGTGGGTTAGGCAGGGTCTGGTCAGCCATTGGAATGTGACAGGGGGACAGAGTCTGCTGCTGACCAGCAGTACCCAGCACACGCTGGTCTCCATGTTCCATCATGTCTGTCATGTTCATCACCCTGAAGCCAGGAGTGAACTCCATCCCTCCGGTGCCCAGGTCCTGCTTCTGCCCAGCACACAGCCATGCTGCTTCCTGCCCAGCTTCTGTCTGAAGAGCTCCCAAGGAAGGGCGAGGCACTGTCCAAGCACAGAGCAGCCATGTGAAGCAATCCCACAGACAACATGTGGGAAGCAGCCAGTTCTCACTCTCCACAAAAGCCAGCAAGTGTGAGTTTTGATCTTCCGGCAGTCAGCTTCCAAAACATCAAAATTACAAATATTTATCAGCAGGACTAAGGGAAATGTAAGCGAGACAGCAGACCTCTGCTCTGTCTGAGGAGGAAGTGAGAACTGACTTCCTCCCACCCACCATGAGAAAACCTCTCCGACCTCTGGGAGGCAAGGAGTGGAGCATTCCCCCTCTCCCCAAGCTAATGTCACTGCCAAAGCATCCAGCAGCTCAGAGTCAAGCTAACTCCAACCGCACAGTACCCATTTCTTCCATAAAGAGGAAAACCAAACAAAAACAGCAACAAGAAAACCACCACAGGCAATCAAAACTGGTATCTAACAATGCTATAGCTCCTGCATTCCTAATCCCATCCCAGTTACCAAGCCAAGCACAGAGCAGAGAGGATAAATGCTTGCGAACACCAGAAATGAAAGGAGCCTTCACAGGCTCTGAACTTTTAGGGGAGAGCCCAACATGCAGAAGTCTGACACTATAATATTTAAAAATCTAAGATAAACTGCACTCCTTTCATCCCACATTGAGCCTATCATTTACAACAGATTTTTTGCAAGTCCCAGCCAGACAGGAGCAGTTACAGAGCTGATACTGCACTTCTCATGCTCAGGAAAGCAACACAAACCCTTCAACACCACCTCTGCTCTCTTGCCCTCCTTGTCTTATCATGTACAAGCAGATTTGCCAGGCTCAGATTTGTTCCTCCTTCTAAACATCATCCAGGCCTTTTATTTTTTCTTTGCTCTAAACTCTGCTTAAAAGAAAAATATATTGTCATTCTCTGCTTCCAGTTGTAAAGGGCTGACCTGAAATCTGTTGCCAGAATGCAATAAATATTTGTACAGTTCCATTGTAACTTCATTCATCTCTCTCTACTGCAAAACTTGAATAATTTAGCAGTTTCTCCCGCTTACCCCAGGGCTTCAAGTTCCTAGACAGAAATTTAATGAAGCCTCTGAAAATCCCTAGTCCAATATCCTCTGTTAACACCCCCGTATTGAGCCGGAGTTTTTCAGCTTGACCCATGTGTGAAATCATCTGTGATGAGAGCAGCAGAAAAGAGAAGGATTTGCTCCATGCATCCTCCCCTCTACAGGAACACCCCCACAGCTGGGGGACAGCCAGCCCCAGGCCTCACACCAAGACTTTTTCACAAGCCCCAGCACCATGAGGGTTCAGACAAATGGTTCATTGGATTATGCCCAGTAAAGGACAGCACTGGAGCTATGGGACCAGAAATGTAACTGGTGTCAAGTCTTTCCTCTGGTATGTTGCTGTGTCCTACCCACCTGAATCTCTTTATTACATCCTTTAGATGTTGACTTTGCTTCCTGCCACTGAATTCGTCAGACAGGCTTCCTTGCTATTATGGTAGTTACAAGGTACATGGTTAGAGGCACATTTTATAGTGTGCCTAAACAAGGAGTTAAATCTATAAATCTATGTAAGAAGCACATTACATTTAGAACAAGAAGTGAACAAGGAGGGAAGTCTTGAAAGGCCACTTTCAAACAATCCTTGTTTATCCCTGACTGAGGCCAAACCTTTAACACAAGTCTGCCAACAAGCCCTAAATCACCTGTAGAAGCAAAAGGCACCTTAAAACCAAAAGCACTGGTAGGTGTTTCTTGCCAAAAGTCCCACTCCAAAGCTTTACAAAACTAAATCACCAGTTCCAACCTCGTAAAAGATGAAAAAATCTTGGATGGGTTAATATGTAATGTTCCTTTTGAAAGGGGAGTGGAGGCAGCCAGGGAGCATAAATGTGTTTACATACAAGGGCTTGAATCCTAAAGAAATAATTCCAACAAAACAAGTTACTTTCAGTTTAATGTTTTGGGGTTTTTTTTTCCTTTTCTGATGCAGGACAAACCACCTTTAAATGCTAGCAAGAAGGAGGAAGAGTGTTACTCCTAACACTGCTCTCTAACATAGATGCAGAGTACTGCTGGGGAAGCAGAGAACAGGGTTGAACAGATTTCTCATCAAAACCTGTAAGCCTGAAAAAACTATCAGGCAAGAGCAGCTATTGGTGACTTCTGAAGTGAACTCACCTTGAGACCAAAGCAAAAAGCCCAGGCTCTTGATCCTTACAAGTCTCTTGAAATAATGAGAGGAAGGATGCACATATATTTAAGTTAATTCATTCAGAGTCTAGGTGCACACCCCCTTACCTTCAGCCATACAGAGCACAAATATTCACCAGGAAATGGAACAGGGCAGGGGAGACCAGAAGAAACACTGCACATCTTATGAGTCACAGCAAGCCATAACAGAGGATTCATTAACTGGATTCAGGTGATCCTATTAGCTTTGCAATTGCTGCACATCAGGCTGCAGAGTAATTAGGGCTGCAATTCAGAAAGATTTACCAGAACATTTTTTATTAAAACACAGTGGTTGTTAATCAGCCTGACTAAAGCCTTCAGAGCTATTAGCCTGCTGCACAGAAGTCATAATTATTTCATCCACAGGGGAAGAAGGCATCAAAGAAATTGCCAGGGATCATCTGCAGGTTTAGAGGACCAAAGGAAGACTGAGGAATTTAATGGGACATCTCCCTTTGGCACCACCACAGGTTTTTGATCAAGTTTCCAAGTGGAGCATTTGAGAGGCCATCAGAGAATGTAAGAACATCAAGCCTACACAGGAAGGATTTGCCATCGGAAGTATGCCAAGGCAACACCCAGATGTATTAGCTGACTCAGAGTTACTGTATAAGTGCTAATTGCTGCCTAAAAGTTTAGTGGTCCACCTGAATTACATGATCTCTATCTGCTGAGGATGTTTGGCCACCCTGCAGCATCTCAGAGAAGCAGGGCCCACATTTCCTCTTCCGGAGGCAGAGCATTTTTCAGTGCCGACAGACTCAACCACTCCAGAGAGGAGTAAAGGGCATCTCCTGCCAGCAGCATCAGCTCCTGGGTTTTCCAGTGTATCAGTGTATAGCTAGCCATAGAATATCAGGATGCATTCCAGCTCCGGTCCCTGACCCCACTTCCACCAGGTTAAGGCAGGTTTGATTCAGGTGACAGACAACTGGCCTCAACTCTGGCCACAGCACTGAAAAAGAACAAAGCATTCGGGCACCTGCTGCCTTGCCCTGCTCTGCTTCCCAGACACTTCACACACAGCCCTGCATGAGAGCAGGGGGGCAGAGGCATCAACACAGGCCAGAGAAGAAATTATTTCCCTCTCCACTCTTTCAGATGAGACTTGGTGAGTGTAGCACAGGGGCTCTACAAGTCAGGCTGACCCTCCTCTGCCACCAGCACTGCCCATCCCTTTCCTAGCTCACTTTGCTCAGAGATTTACTACCAGTACACAGAACATCCTTTCCCACTTTCACTTCCAGCACAGCAGCTGGCAAGCACACTTCTGCTGGGAGGGACCCAGCAAGCTCCACTGCCCAGCTGATAGACCATGAGACCACACTGTGATAGCTCCTCTGCAGGGAACCCTGCCAGACCCTCCAAAACCAACACCCTCACCCATATTAAGCAATACAGTTTATCAACAGTCTAAAGGGAAGCTCAGAAAGGAGAACACGATAAAAAAGCAAGTGGAAATACGTGTGCACAGACAAGCTGTGAGGATGTGGAAATCACACTGGCAATGACAAGTAGCCAGCCCTGACCACAGGCTCTGGGACGGGGGGAGATCTTGTTAACCAGGCACCTTCAGAAGAGATAGTTTGACTTACATGCTCTGCAGAGCCAAGAGTTTGATGGATTCTGCTTTGTCTAAGGTTTCTGAACAATTGCCCCAGTGCCCAGCCTGGGCTTGTGCCAGTGGGAATAGCCCCATAGACAGGGTCTCCCTCAGAAATGTCCTGCTCAGACACAGAACAGAAGGCATGAAGGAATTTCTAACCTGTGCAGGCTTTACTTCTGCAGATGACTACTCCATTTTAATCAGTAAGCTAAATCAACATGTTAAACATCTTACTATTCCAAAGGGAGGCTTTGCCAGCTTCCCCTCCTTGAGCACCTCAAACACTTTTGCACATCCACCCTACAGGGAAGCCTGTACAGTGTCCAAACCTAGGGTAGGCTTTGCATCATTAGCCATGCACAACACCTAGCACGGGAGTAATGATGTAATGCAAATAATTAAACATAAAATCATGGTTGGCAGTTGATAGAAGAAGGGAGTTGGTTGGAACAGCTCATAGTGACAGTTTGTTCTTCCTTTGCCCTAATTAAAGCTGCAGAGAGGAAAAGCACTGTCCTGCCTGGCTGGGTCCCAGTACAGCAGAGAAAAGGACCCCTTCCAACTTCCAGAGCAAAGAAACTCCTTGATCACTGTTGTCATCTTATTGCAAAACTCCCATACCTTCTTGGTGATTTCTCCTCACAGCACTGCCTCCTTCTTCTTCACAGTACAGCCAACAAACTCCATCTCTCTCCTCAACCAAGTAACTCCAACTCTTTTGTATCACTCCTCTTCTTATTGGACACAGCTGTGGCCTATTAAGGGCAGGCCTGTTCCTCATCTTTGGTGATTAGTACAGCTGAAACTCCTCAGGTGTGAGACTGCCTTCTGCACTATCTTTATTTCCTCACATTCTATCACTGTCTGACCAACTGCAGGGAATAATTGCCTGGCTCTGATCTACTGACATCTTGCTGGAAGGGGTTAAAAAAATAAAAATAAAAAAGACACTCCAAGAACTTCTCAAGTCTTTTCCCAGTAAAGCAATAAAACTAGATCTGATCTTCATAAACCATCAATACTGAGCTTAACTGAACATTTTGCCCCTTTGCAGTTGGACTCTAGAGCTAGGTGTACAACTTGGAGCCAAATGCTCATCAAATGATTGATCTCCTTTGTCAGTTAATAAAGGAACCACGAACACACTTCAGTTTTGATGATTCTACTCATTGTGTTCAATTATTCAGTTTAAATATAGTTCAGCTAATGGATAATTCACTGATTTTTGGTTGCCCAAATCACATGGTGACTTCCCAACATAAGATCACATATTAAATTTGGATTCCAAGAGGAGACAGCCTAAAGGGACTTGCTTTTCTAGACACTGTTTATGGGCTACATAACCACTGGTTTGAGGGACCCTTCCATGGTCACTTTTTAAAATCTAGGTCAGAATTCTCTTTTATTTTAAAATTGAAAGCTGTGCAAAGGTTTCCAAATTACAGACTCATTCCAGTGACACTGCTGAGAATAAACTATCAACATTCCCATGGAGCTCTTAAATTTAAAGTGGTGCATACACAGCCGGAAGCCCTTCGAGCTGTTTTCCTTTGAATCCTCCTGACTTGTTTTTTTCCCTAAAGGCTTCATTGAGATTTACTGGACAAAAATAAAAAAGTTAAACATTTCCTTTTCCAGTACATCACATCAATTGATACTTGACTCACAGACCTTCCAGGCCGAGAAGGTTTTGCATTCTTAAGGGACTGTGTCTCCAAAATGAAGCTTTTTTTGATATGTTTTCCTGTTTATGCTTACATTGTGTTGCAGTTGTAGTTTGCCTTTTTTGTTTCCATGCACAGCAAGAAGCAATTTCAATTAACATATAACAGATTCCTGTAAATTTTCTCTACTTGGGGAAAGTAAACAGGAGGTTTATGGGGCAGAGGAAGAATTAAAAAAAAAACAGAATAAGGGTTATGAAGATGAAAAGTAAACAGGCTAAGCAGCTTCTTAAAAATCCTTTGCACAGAAGACACCTGTCTTCCAGCAGGCACAGGAGAACCAGTGACATAAAAAAGCAGAAGGGTATATACTGAGACCCAACAGCAACTCAAGAGTGTGTGAAAAACCATTGGCTTTTATCAGAAAGGCACGCCAACAGCAGAACCACCCATTCCTCTGCGTCGGTGTCTGCAGGAAACATGATAAAAGCCTTCACCAAAATATAAATAAGGAGTCAGGACTTGCCAGCTTGTTATTTTTTCTGACAGCCATGCCACAGGGGTGCTGCCCAGGCTCATGTCCCTGCAGACTGGGGCACTAGAGATAGTGGAGGGCAAAGATGGTGCCCACCCTAAACTGGCTCTCACTGCTTATTCTGGAGCTACACACCTGAAGTCTTGTTTAGAGCCAGGAAGGAGGAAGACAGACTGGAGGCAGGCTGTGCTTTCCATTCAAAGCTTTGCTCTGCTCACCAGGAGCATCTGAATGGAAGCAATTGAAAGTGGTTCTCTGCTTTTTGGTGTTGTTTGTTGATCTGTATTCTTGTCCTCAGTGTCTGCTAATGGAGCACACAGCAAAACTTCCCACTTTTCCCACTCTGCTCCTCCAAACAGCAGTTCACCCAAGCCCCAACACTGAGTGCTCAGCCAGGAAAGGCCTCCACTTTCAGGAAACTGATTACTTCCACCAAAGCTGCCTTAGTAGCAAGTTTAGTGAATGAAAAATGCCCTGAGGAGAAAGGAGACAAGTGAGAGTTTGGCACAGAACATCCACCCCGCCCTGCTCACTGAACACCTGTCCCTCCCAGTGCAGTGAAGAACATTTACCAGGGCTGCCCCAGAGCTGGACCTGGAAGTCAGCCGGTCCTCAAACCCCACCTCAAGATCCTCCTGTGTGCTCCCCACCTCCCCCTGCCAAGCATTCTCTTCTCCAGGGCTTCCCACCAGGCAGGATGCTGCTGTCTGCATTATTCCAGGGAACACCTTCCCAGGTGAGGATCAGGATTGCAGCAGTTTGGTACTCTGGCCTGACACCTTACTCCTATGCTCAGAGGAGGCCTTGGAGAAGAAGGCTGAACCATGAGGTCATGGTTTGTTAAAACCTCAGAGTTCAATCTTTCTGCTGGTGGCTTGGTCCAGTCTGTTCACAGCCAGTGCAGGGCATCCCTTTCCATCTGTCCCCTGCCTGGCTGAGCACCCTGTAAGCTGGTATGCTCCTTCCACAGCCAGCAGCACAGGGACTCCCCTTCCTGCAGCCTGCCAGATCCCAACAGCACACACAAAACAAGAATTCTTGAATCTTCTTCCTCCAGCAAGCCTCAACTCTCACTCCAGTTCTTCTACCTTCCTGAAATCTAGTGCCATGCCAGGTGACTCAGGGCTCTGCAGAAATGTTGATCCCTTCAGCCTCATAGCTCTTCACTGCAGGCTGTCACCTGTAAGGTGGGAAATACCATATAGCAGCACCTGCTCAGCAAATCATTGACATTCCAACAACCACACTGCAGAAGGATTGAGGGGGAAAATCAGCAACAAGGGCAGGCTTTGTGCTGTGAGAAGGAGCGGAGCACCTGGCAAGGGCTGACAGCAAGAAGCAGTGAACTCAGTGACCAGGCTCAGCATTTCAGCAGTGACCATGGACAGCCACAGTCAGTGTTTCCAGACTTGACTGGTGACCAGGCAGTATTAAAGCACCACTTATATAATTAGAAGGTTAATAGATGTTACAAGCGTGTTACCAGGCGTTGTGACTTGCTGGAAGCACATCCCAGAAGATAGCAGAAGCAATTATACTCTGCTCACTACTCAGCTGTATCAATCACCTATAGGCACTACTCAGCAACCCTTTATGAAAGGAAACTTAGCACAAAGGTGATCTGCTGTGCCCACATCACTGTGTATGTCGTCTGAGCCAGCCCTGCTCCCTGACAGAGTTTATCTTAAACATAGCCCAAAGAAGAAAACCAGACCAGCCATCAGAGTCAAACTGTGCACTGTCTGTAATCAAATAGAACCCTTGGATGACATAACCTGCCATGGTGGAGAGAAAACAACAGAGCCAGCCACCTGAGGAACAACTGGGAGTTCACAGGGCAGAACATGGTTGTTCTGCTGACTTTCAGGCAAAAATCAATTCTCCTGGGAGGGCCAGAAACAATAGGAAGTGGGAAGTTAAGATACAGGTGGCATATAAATAGCTAAAAAAGCCTTGTCCTTACTCACAGAGGAAGCATGGGACAGGGGACTACTGTATCACTTGTCTTAGGTCAAGCTTTGCAAGATCTTCTATACAAGCTGGACTACCCAAAAGGGACTGGAAATTTCTAGGAAGCAGCAGGGGTTTGTATATCATTGTAGCTTCACAAACCTGGTCCAAGGCAAGGCCTATAAAGCTTCTGAGGGAAGAAGCTGTGATCAGCCCAGATCTCGGCAACAAATAAAACACCATCACCACGCACCCTGTGAGCAGGACACAAGAGAGTGAAAAGCCAAACAAGTCCAAACCCGCGAGGGCATGACGGCATTTTTCAGGAACTTGCAACACCACCTTCAGGGTGGGGATGAGCAATCGGTGTCCACACCTTGTTGCACTGTAGTCATTCACATGGGATCATGCTGGAACACCTGCTGCACATGAATGTGCAGTTAGGGACCCTCACACCCCCACAAAGGCAATTCACTTCGCACAAACAGGCACCAGCTCCCGACCCTGCTTGCCAACAAAACACACAGAGGCATCCCAGGCTCTGTGCATGGTGCTGGGATGTGGACAGGACAGGCAGGAGGCAGCTCTTCAGTTCAACAGGCTGTCTAAAAAGGTTCATAAAAGCAACTGTTTGTAGAGAACTCATCACAAACAGCCTCAGCACACTCCACCCAGCCCACATGAAAGGTGAGCATGAGGGACAGGCCAAGCCTCTGACTGGTCCAAGCTCCAGCTATGGGTCTAGGTAGGGGAAACAAACACCCCACCCCAATAACCCACTCACACTAGAAGAAAAGAACTGTGGGCTTCTGCATTTTCAGCAATGCCATGCAACTTTAAATACCCAATGGGTATATTAGCATGTCTGCTTCAGGAAGAAAATCACACAGCCCTTTACTTCTCCTTATTTAGTGTCTTGTTCAAATAAAATCTGGAAATTAAACACTCCATCCATGTACTGTAGCTTGAATCTGTATACAAATGACAAAAAATTGCTTTTAAAAATGCCTTTCCCTGTTTTTTTTTTTTTTCCCCTCAGGTTATTCCTCTTCTGGTAACACAAAGCAGAATCTGTCTCTTCCCCTCTGCTGAAGCTGACATCAAACAGCAACTTCACCACATCATAAGTTACAATTCAGGCTACTCCTGGAAAAAGATGTTCCTTCCTAACTAAATGCTAAAGCTCTCATGGCATTTCTCATCCTATTGTCTGTATCCAATCCTGTATTTATAAGATTAACCTCAAATTAGGACAGTTTCCTCATTCTTTCTTCACTCTTACTACAGCCTAGCTCCTGGGAATCTGATCCTATCTTCCACAGAGGTTCCTCCCTGTTGATAGGAAATATCTAGTGTATGTGGGCAGGAAGCGCCAACAGAGGATAATGAGGATTAAGAGAGAGTCCTTGTTAGGACTTATCACCACAGCAGATCAGGAGACTCAGTGGGCCATTTGATCAACAGGAACATTAGGAACTGTCTCACACTCCCACACAGTGTCTCGCCCCACTGTGGTGTGTGTTAAAGTAGCACACGAGGGCTTTGAGGGCAGGATGAGTCGGCCTGACCCATCCAGCTACTTCCACATCATCCAGTTCTCCTTTGCCAGAAGCACAGCACTTTAGGAGTGAGGGGAGAGGATGGGTTTAAGAAATCAAATCCTTTTGGAGCTGGTTTTCTGCCCAAATGTTTCTCAGAGGATCCAAGAGACAGATTTGTTGACCCAGGCAATGGCTTTCCATCACCTAATGATTCTGTCCATTTCAGTGACTGGTGCTGGTGAAGAACAAGATGCTTCTGTTGCTTGGGCTGTCTGTCTGCAATATCCATTTGATATCAGATGTACAACAGCCTCAGGAGTCTTCTCCTCCAGCAGCTCTCTTTACTGAGAGAGCACAGTATCTGCAAGCTCCACAAAAGCCCTTCACACACACACAATCACAGAGTGCCACACAGCTTTTTCTAGGACAGCACTTTTTTGAAAAGCAGAAGAATCACAGCCACTAACTATTGTTGAATCAATCTTCATCCTGCCCTGCAGTCCTGTTTTCTGTGGTACTTCACAGCAGAACCAAGGGTAAGAACAGGCCATGCAGCTATGTAGCATGAAACTATGTTACATTACTAATGCTTGCCCCGGCTCCAGCTCTTTGCAGATGTGGGTATACTGTGATTGATATTTAAAGATACTGTGTTGTATTGTAAATATCAATACACAATATTGAAGATATGTGTATTGATATTTAAAACACAGTGGATTTCCCTTGCATTAGTTATTCTAATGCCATCCAAACCCCCAATATGTTCCAATATGTTCACCACATATCCATACAATGCATTTATCCAGTTTGTTCTTAGCTCTTTTTCAAGAGGCTGACTTTCTGGGGGTTTTTGACCATACTCAGAATCAAATCTCCCACAGCACGGTTCATTGCACTTCTGAGATCTCCCTCCCTTGTGAAATTATCCCATTCTGAGATGGATTGCTTTGCTTTGCTCAGCATCCTATGCTACAACACCACCACTCCATATTGCAAGGACTTCCTACAGCTACGCAGTGCAGCTTTTGGATTCTGCTATTCTGGATAGTCAACAGAAAACTTCATCTGCCACTTATTCTTCTTTTTCATTAGCAGACACATTCAATAATTTTGGTTCTTCACAGGCCCTTGTTGTATCTGACTGATGCCAATCCTTCTGCTGGGAAAGCTGGTCCCTCACCTCTTTGCCTTTATTTCTCATCTTTTGGCTTATCATTTGCTCAATAGGGACCCCCTGATGAGATGTTCCAAAACCCTGAGATCACAACAGGACCTCTGGCCATGGACCAGCCATCCATGGAGTATCTTGAAGAAAAACTATTTTCTCATCTGGTCTCTCAGCCCAATTCCTCATCTTCCAGGCTGCAATAATGTTCTCCAGGAAGGCTCCCAGTTGTGTCAGGGAGGAACGGAGAAGAGCTGCAGCCCAGGCACAGCACACTCCTTAGCACCAGGACCCACACAAGGCAATGGAGCAGCCAGGCAAGGAGGCTGAGCTCCTCTGTTTGAGCATCCTCACCTCTGCTGAGCTCGGCCTAAGCCAGACCATTGCAAGAAATTTCTGGAGTTCAATTTCTTTTTCCTGGGGGGGGCTTGAACTGGTCCCCACAGAAACACTACCAGGACTTCATCCTGCAATGCCCAGGGGCAGCCACAAAGAGAAGACATTACTCAGCAACCCAACTTGTTCCCAAAGCCTGGAAAACATCTAGAGAGAGAAAAAAATGCGGTTCTTCCTATTATCCCTTTCACTGGATATTATTCCATAACCCATGGAGATGAGTTTTTCCTCCTAGTAACAACCTCCCATCCTGACACCCATCCTCAGCTCCTCCCCAGATTGTCCCTGTGGATTTTAGTCTTAAATTCCCAGCCACACCATGCTTTGGCAAAGGGTGCCTTCAGCCTCCTCCACCCCAGAGCTCCCTGTGTTCCAGCACCCAGAGAACAAGCCTCAGGAAAAGCACCTTCCTCTTCGTTCACAGGGAGAGGCCGATTGCTTCAGATAATGGCATTAAGTGAACACGTCGGACACTGAGCAGCACGATTAGTTCCCACAAAGACTGGGCAGTAATGAGAGTGGTTAAAGACAGGTAATGAGTGGGTGGCACCTGTCAGCTTCATAATGTAGATTATAATTTGTTTATTACTCTTGCTGCTGCTTTCGCTGCTGTTGGAATGCAATTAATTAATGGCACTGATGAGCCCTGCCGAGTATCTGTCATCCCTGACCTACAAACATCCCTGGGCTGCCACTGCACAAGCAGTAGCACTGGGCATGTGGTGGCATCACACATACAGTAGGAAGGATCCCACAGGTTGAGGAGGAAAGTTAAGCATTTGATAAACAAACCCAAATGCTTCCCCACAAGGAACAGGCTTACAGAAATACAGAGATTCAAGAACATCATCCAGAGATTTGTTGACTGGAAACTGAAAGCATTGATTCTGTGTCAGGAGGGCATACTTGCAAACTACAGGTTCAAACATGACTGAATTTGCTTTATTAAAAATACCAACATTTTTAAGCCTTGCTTCATGTACACACACTTCATGCACCTCTCTCTACTTTTACCAGATTTAAAACTAGACTGGAAATCTGTCTAAGTTGCCTGAACAGCTGGCAACACAGTAAAGTAACAAGATGGCTGCTGTGGGCTCTTTCGGACACAGGGGTTTTGCAGATCCCCCTTATTTGACCCCCTATCAGTGTGGCACTCCTCAACACCAGTGCCTTCAGCATGTCCTGCTGCAGGAGTCACAGGATGGAGGCAGCCAGGGTGAGCTGAGAGCCTCAGCCTCACTAACTTTCAATAACCTCTCCCCTCCCCAAACCACTTAAATCCTTCCCATTGCAAAGACAAACACACCGCAGAGACATAAATAAAAACCAGCAGTGAACTTCAGCACTGAACTGCACTATCAGTGCATGTTTGGGCACAAGCTAATGCCCACTGAAGTCAGCAGAAGTTTGGAAAGACAAAACACCTCCCACACAAGGGAGAGACAGAGGAAGCAGTCAGAGCTGCCAGGCAGATAAGCTGCCTGTCAGAACAGGCTTGGACTGTCCTAGCAGGAAGATGTCCAATAAGAGGGAAAGCTATTTGGGGAATGAATGAATAGTGAAGCTTCTTGTTAAAAAAAAAAAAAAAAAAAAAAGAACAAAAAAACACAACAAAAACGCAAAGAAAAAAAAACAACAACAAAAAAAACCACAAGACTTTCCCAAACATTTCTTGCTCTCAGCTTTCTGCCAAGAGGATGCAAGACCAAGACATGCAGGAGCCTGCCTGAACCTCTAGCACAGGATCACTTGAAGACAACAGCTGGAATGGGGGCAGAGGGAAGGCGAAGAATGGCAGAGAGGACACAGAGATGGAACTGACAGCAGAGCTGATCTTTGTTCTGTCAGAGGAGAGGGCAGCTTTCTGCAGGCTCAGCACCCTGAATCCCATCAAACTCTCCTCCAGCACCTTGCATTGCAGAGCTCTGTGGGGATCTGCCTGGACCACTGCCTGCTCCAAGCTGTAGGGAATCAGCCACCCAGGGAGAGGAAATGGCAAATTTAGAGTAAGACCCAAATAAATTGCATCACTGGAGCAGGGCTGTAAATCTTTCACCAGGTACTGAGCACTTCACTGCCAGGATAAATGCATGGGGAAATGATGGGCTCAATTCAGAGCCACACCGGCAAAAGGAAGGAGAGTGCTAATTCCTCTAACTGCACCCCCTCATACATAATTCAATTCAAAATCTCCCATACAGAAAAATGCTGTGCTTTTAGGATGCAATCAAACCTCAGAGCTCAGTTTCCCCTGGCACAGGGCTTTCACTAATGCCAGATCAGTGACCAGGGTCTCACCAATGCATCAGTCTGCTGCCTCCCATTTTTTGCAGGGCTTATCACAACAATTCACCTCAGGGAAGAAAGCAAGGCAAAACACTAGTCAAACTGGAGCAGTTCTTTACAAGAAAATAGAAGAAAAAGCCAACACAGACCAGAAACAAAGAGTAAACTTTATGAAAGCAAAACCCCAAATCATGAAAAAATCTGCCCCTGAGGCAGTGATGGGAGATGAGAAGAGCAGAATGCCTGACTGCAGAGACTTTCAAAATAAAGCACTGAAAGACCCAGCAAATGGCTTTACATAAGCCAGATGTTCCTCTGGGGAAAGAAAGTTGGAAAATAAATCTGTCTGGGTTCCCCTTTTTCCCCAGTCTTGGGTCCCTCACCAGATATTTCTTAGAGCCCTACATGCTCTTGGATCCCTCGTACCCCTGAGCAGCACAGAAGTGGTACACATATCCCCTCAAAATCTCCCCATAGCACAGCAGGTTTCCATTTCCAACACGTCCCACTGTCTCTGAGAGGAATCCAGGGTTCCCTCCTCCTACAGAAGGACCGCAGCTTTGCAGGAGCCACTGCCAAGTGAGATCACCTCAACTCCCAACCATTTGAAGAAACAGAAGGAGAAACTAGAGAAAGGAAATAAGGATAATGCAGAAGAAGACCAATTTCAGTGATGAAGACAGTTGGTGGGGGAGAGAGAAAGGCCAACAAAGTACGGGTGGCCACGCCTTGCACCAGGCATACAAGGGGGATCAGCACTGCCCCAGCACCAAGGGGTCCACACAGCCCATGGAGGCCAGGTCCCAGCAGTCCAGGGCCAGCCAGCCAGCCCAGGCAGCTGCTCCTGCTGCAGGAGTCATTCCCAACCCATAATTAAACCCCAACCCTTGACAGAGCCACCAAAGCTGAACCACAGCTTCCTGGCTGACCCAGCTCCCACCCCAAACCTAGGATGGTGGCACAGCACAGCAGGGCACCAGGGACATGTCAGGGAGGAGCCCAGAGACTCCAGAAACTTGCAGTTCCTTCATGAGCAGCTCCCAGTCTCTCACAGAGGTCCACCTCCATCGCAGGCTGAGGGATTTGGCTGGTTCAGAGCCTTCCTCCCTGGGCTCTTCATCTTCCACAGGACCCAGCCACTGTGATGGCCACGAGCTTTTCAGGCCTTCCCAGGCCACCATTCAGGGTCCCCTCAGGTGGCACCTGACATGTCACAGCACCTAGTGGGAGGCAGAACCCCAAGTGTCTGCCAGTGCCCACGCTGGGGACAGCTGTCCTGAGGTTGGACACCGATCACTGCCTGCCTCACGGTTTCCCACCTCATGGTTTCCCCCTCATGGTTTCCCGCCTCACAGTTTGCCCCTCATGGTTTCCCATCTCATGGTTTGCCCTCTCACGGTTTCTCCCCTGGTGGTTTCCCACCTCATGGTTTCCCCCATCACGGTTTCCCGCCTCACAATTTCTCCCCTCATGGTTTCCCCCCTCACGGTTTGTCCCCTCATGGTTTCCCGCCTCACAATTTCTCCCCTCATGGTTTCCCCTGTCACAGTTTCCCGCTTCATGGTTTGCCCCCTCATGGTTTCCCACTTCACAATTTCTCCCCTCATGGTTTTCCCCATCACGGTTTCCTGCCTCATGGTTTCCCCCTCATGGTTTCTCCCCTCACAGTTTCCCGCCTCATGGTTTCCCCCCTCATGGTTTCCCCCTCACAGTTTCCCCCTCACGATTTCCGACCTCACGGTTTCCCGCCTCATGGTTTCCCCCTCACAGTTTCCCCCTCACAGTTTCCCCCCTCACGGTTTCCCCCCTCACAGTTTCCGGCCTCATGGTTTCCCCCTCACGGTTTGCCCCCTCATGTTTTCCTGCCAGTTTGTGGCAGTTCCCACCCAGAGGCCATGGAAGCGGCTGTCAGACCTGGAGCATGGCCCCCAGAGAACAGCCACGCCACATCTGGTGCTGACACCTGTCAGGTGCGGCACCCTGGAGCCCAGGCCTGTTGGTGATACAGCAAGAGACCAGAGGACAACGCCACGAGAGAGGGGAACTGTGCAGTTTGAGTAAAGGAACTCATAGGAACAGGACGTGGAGGCTGGATGGGACTCCCAGGAGCTGCTATTCCTGGTGAACAATCCCCCACACACCCTCTCACCAGCCCAGCACTCCACAACGAAGGGACAGATTTGAGGAAGCATGAGACCAAATGGCACAAAATCCAGAAGCAAGCCCATTTTCACACACTTTCTGAGCAGCCCAGAGCAGGACTATCTGTATTTACTGTGCCAGTAAATACAGGGATGTGTTTATTAGCTGAACTATCTGCGTGCCTTTACAACACTGCAAATAGCCCGATTTCCTCACATAAAGGATAATACAAGAATGTAACAGCCCACAAATAACCTGGTTACCTTGGAAATGTGAGCACCCAAACTCAGATGGTGGCAGGAAGCATCTGCTTTTCCACGTGCATCTCTGGGTGTCGCAACAGCAGGCAAGTGCAGAGCTGCAAAGGTTGACTTGCATCATGCTCAGGATGTGTTTGATGCCACACCAAGGGAAGGGTAGACGCATGCAAGAGGAAAAATGCTAGAAGTAACCACAAAGACCCTTCCCTGAGCTTGTGTCCTCCTCACAGGGCTCCTAATGCTGGGCTTCCAGCAGGGAATTGCAGAAGCTTAGCTTTGTGCTTTTGCCATGACTTGAAATGGAGGGAGAAACTTTTTGAAAGCACCTGGGACCTGTGGTCGCTCTAACTGTTCAAATGAGTTAAGATAAAGTCATCGATGGGGGGAAAAAAAAGATAAATTCCCACTCATATTACCTGAGGGCTTGTGGCATCACGTGTGAAAACCCAGGGACAGGAGATCTCTCTGCCCAGGCAGGAGATTACTGGGTTTTGGAAAGTAAAACACCCCAGACCATCTTACAGACAGCTCATCTGGAATCAATGGGTTAACCGAGGAGCTTCTCCCTGCTGCGTGTGGGAAGCTCTATCTCCTTGCCAAATTCCACTGCTCTGAACATAACCAGCTTTCTCACTCAGCCTGTGCTCCTACGCTCAGCTAGTGCTCGTGCCTGCCTCTGCAAGGGAGTGTAGACAGACCCCACGCTCTCTTTTTCCTCTGTAACTATTTCTCCAGCACTGCCCCTTGCCTGATGTCAGTTCTCTTCTCCTCACTGAATTTCAGGACATCAGGTCTCCAAGGAAACCCCTCCGAGATTTGTAAAACACTGATGGGCTGAAGACCAGCCAGGCTGGCTGCTCCTTGCTGCTGAGGCCAGGCAGCTTGGAAAAAGCTCCTGTGTGTCCTGTTTGCAAGTGGCAGGATGATATTCAGACAAGTAATCTCCTTTGTTTGGCATCAGGGCTTCTGAGTGCCACAGTGCCAGGGCACTCACAGCATGACCCAGGATCAGGGATCAGGTCCTCAGGAGCTCCCTGCACACCAGCTCTTCCTCCAAGGCCACAGCAAACAGCAGCTGTGCTGCTGCAGACAGCCACAACTCAGCTACCACACAAATGTGCTTACAATGCTAACTGCAAATATCCTGCTCCACTCCTTAGCAGAAAAACCTGAGAGGAAATTAGATGGAAGCAAATACAGCCACACACCTGACAAGCTGTTCTGCACTCCTTCAGTGCACAGCCAGCCTCCAGCACAGTTTCCTATCTTCTTCAAGAGCTACTCTACCATGTAATTACATGGGAAAACCTAAAGGTCTTCTTTCCCCTGCAAACCAGGTAGATTTTTGTTTGTTTAGCCACAAACAGGTCTCCAAATCAATATAGAGATTCCCATCATGGAGTCCAGGAGTAAACAAACTCATGCACACACTTGCTTGGCTCCTGCTTCAACCTCTACCTCCCCTCTCCACCCACTAGCCTGAGCTGCTTCTGGAATAAAACTACCTTGTGTGTTCAGACCCTAGGATTAGAACAAGATGACACATACACTTACTCTGAGGGACTTCACAACTGAAGTCATTTAATTTCTAGCCATTCAGGTTAAAACAAGGAATGCTGGGGGGACCCACTCCTGCCCAGCTACAGGCAGAGTCACAGGGAGACACAGCTCCCTTAGATAGGCTGCACTCAGATGTTTAGAGCCACGTTTCATCCTAAAGCATCCTCATCAGCCCCTCCAGAATTCCCACAAACCATGCAGGGAGCACAATGGGACACAGCACAGCCCAAGTGTAACACACACAGCACCCCCTTCCCCAGGGATGCAGGAGGGGGCTCCAGCTCTCCAAGAAGCCCAGGATAACCCATCAGGTGGTTGCCCACAAGCCCCTGACTTCTTGCTCTCCTACCAAAATAAAGTCTGCTAACACAGCAGTTGTGGGCAAGGCCTTGCGATGCCTTTGTAGCCCAGGCTTAAACAGTGAACAAAAGTGTCTTTAGTTTATCTATTTATTTTTGGCACAGAGGAATGGCTGGGGTCAAAGCCAGTCCCATTCTCAAGCTGTTCTTTGTTCTTCAGTTTATCCAATACCCCCTTATCCCTCTCCTTGCCCGCCCACCTCCCCCTCTCCATTTTACCACAGGTCTTAAAAATTAAGCTGTGCATGAAACCAAACACCACACTTGAACACAGCCCAGCAAATGCTCTCCATGGTCACAGAAGGATCCTAATCAACCATAAAAAATGGATAAGAGCAGCGTGCCCTTATATGGGCAGAGGCTAGACAAGGATCTGACACAAACATCATTTTTAAAGAAAAAATAATATTTATTTGCAATATAAACAAAGTCCCAATATTGGATCAGTATATATAGGGTCACTAATTTTCCTTCATAACTCAGAAAGCAGAACCATTCCTCACTAACAAGCTCTCATTTGTACTAATCAGAAGATGCATCTTATTTTTTTCCTTTAAAGAATAAAGACCACTAACAGCACAGGAAGCCTTTACAAACCAGCTTAGCTGTAATGCAATAGAGATGCACTGTCAAAAAATCCCTGAAAAAATAAATTCCTCCATGAGGTAAGATGCAATTAGGATATTCTCAATTTTCTCACTCACAACTATATGCCCATTCTCCCTTCCAATGACCCACAATCCCAACATTGTGGCAAACAAAACCCAACAAACAAACAAAAAACAACCAGAAAACAAGAAACAGAAGCTCATTCCAACATTCTGATAACATCTTGAACGAAAAGAACAGTTTCAGGATGTGACAGCGTCAAACATTCCTCCAGATGGAGTTTTTTTTATAATTTTTTATTTTTCTTGAAAAACGTACAAAAAACTGGATATTTAGAAAAAAATCCGTGGCTTTTTTTTTTTTTTCACTAACATGAGAGTTAAAGTGGACAGGGAGGGGGGAGAAAGGAGGGACTACATTGCAGCCAATAAAGAAATCTCTAAATCCGTTCTGCCCTCCTCCCAGAAATTATTACCACTTCCTCCCCTCCCAGCTTGGTAAAAGGAGTTTGCCAAACACTAGCCAGAAATACATACAAGTCTTCTCAGAATAGAAGGCACGGCATAAAGTTATTCGAAAGAGGAAGAAAAAAAATCAGAACCTCTGTTGAAAGCTCCAATCATCTCAGAATTTGCCAGTTAATATATATATTCATATATATATATATATATAAAAAATTCTCTGTTACAATGCTCTCCTCATCATTTCCACACCTCTTCACTCCCCTCACGCGCTCCGTGCGTGACGATCGAGTCCTGTCCCGCCACACAATCCTCACTCTGCTCCAGGCGCTCGCTGCATTCCCCCTCCACCCCGCACACGTGGGAAAGAATCCAGTGTGCACAAGAAACGCCAGCACTGCAACTACCTTCTGGACTCGGGAAGCTGGAATGGTTTCGGGCCAGCTGGATGATGTTAAATCAGTCAACAGGCAGCAAAGAATGAAGCCGGGCTCAGACATGCTTCTACCAATTCTGGAGGCTATGAGAGTTTTACCTCTGGCAATAGCAAACAGTGTTTTTGGCAGGGGTGGCATTAAAAAAAAAGCTTGCGGCTTAGTCACCTTGGCTGAATCAGTGCAGAGTTTGTGATTGTGAGTGCAGGAGTGGTGAAGGGGTTGCGGTTAAGCCCAACTGGCCTTCACACATAACAAAGCTTCCTACCAGATGCTAACAACAACAGCAGCAGCATGTATCTCTCTCTGGAGTACCCAGTAATATGCCAGGACATACCAAGGCTTCACAAAGTGTGCAAAATGCATTTGGTCAATATAAACATTTGATTAAAAAAAATAATAAATGATCAAACAAGAAACAGAATAAAATACTGGTTTTGCAACCTGGTCTGTACAAACAGTCAAGAACTTACATATCTAAAAAGAGTTTGAACCCAAAGCTCGAGTAAGATCTACCTTTTCTTATTTTTTTTTAAATCAAAAAAAGTAAACTTGGGTTTTAAAACAGTCTTGGCCCAACACCTTTTGTTCAAGGTTTCCAAGTGCATAAATCTCCTCATTTTCCACAGCAAGCTAACCCCCGGTAGCTCTTCACACGTGTGCGTGTTCTGACAGTCTCAATGGACCCAGGAAAGCGGTTATTGCCGGTGACAGCTGCGTCCGAAACGCTGTAACATCGCCCCTGTTAAATAACCCCCTGTAAAAACACTACCTCTTGAAACCACTTGGATCAGGATACTTAGTGAGCGGCATTAGCCTTCCTAAAGCAGCGACCAGGCACCTCTGCCCAGAGAAGCTACTCATCTCAGAGCTGCCTGGCTAGACAGATATTTTCGTAAGAGTTGAAATACTCAAGAGAAGCGATTCGATGCTCGAGGTCCCGACCAGGCAGCGTCCTCTTCATGTGGACTCCAGAGTGTTCAGCTGGAACAGGTTGTGGTTGGTGGGGGTGGTGAAGTAGAGCTGTTCACTGGGCGAGCGGTTGTCACAGGGGCTGTTGAGTCCCAGAGTCCTCTCAAAGTCCAGGAGTTGGCCCATGAAGTTAAAGTTTGGGGAAATGTTGGATTTTTTCCTTTTCACAAAGTCATAGGCATCGTTCAGGGACAAGTTGAGTTTTTGCATCAAGTAGGCGACAGTGACTGTTACGGACCGGCTGATGCCAGCGAGGCAGTGAACAAGGATCCCACACTTCTTGGAACGGGCCTCATCTGAAACAAGACAAGGGGAAGGGGGAGTCTATTATTCTGCACCAAAAACACATGGCTTTGGAGCAGGGCCAGGTGGCAGCTGCAAGCTCCCAGCACCACGACGACTGCCAGAACTGGATCCCCTGCCCCTAGTGACACCATCCCATGTCCCTCGGACACCCGCATCTCTCCCCACAGGGCTCCTGAGATATTCCTGCTGCATGGCAAAGCTGCACATCCCCAGCAAGGCCAAGCACCTCATGTGCTTGAGAATTATCAATCAGGTCTAGCAACACATCCCTTGCCTAGTGAACATCAGAACCCTCTACTCAAGAGAGCTGGAGTAACCCACAGGAGGCAGATGAAGCTGGAGGCAACAGATCCAGGGAGATGCTGGTGGTTGGGCACAGCACACCCACCTCAACTCCAACTAAACCGGGGAAGGCTGTGCACTCAGGGCAAGGCTGCAGCCCAGCACTACATGAACTATTCTCTTCTGCAGTTCCTGTCCTCCTAGCACTAGAAAGTTACATGAATGCAGCCAATGCCAATTTAAGCAGAGTCTGAAGGGCAGGAACTTCCCTTATTGTGAAATTGTTCTTTAGGATCGACAGAAATGCACTTCACCACAAACAAACGCTTGTGTTGGAGGAGGCTCTCAGGATGAATGGTAGCGGGAAGCAGGAATGCAGGCTGGACCAAAAAATGGCGAGAGAACAGCAGCGAAATTTCCCCTCCCTTGCCACCAACTGAAAAGCACACACACACACATTGTCTCTTGCACAGCCGGAACAGCGTGATCCCTTTATGAATTGACATCTCAGTGCTGAAAGAGGGACACACCACTGAGAGCACTGAATGCACGCAAGTACCCAGCGCTGCTTCTACTTCTGGGCAGCCCTATTTGAAGTCAGTCATTTGACTGAGAGCTTGGCGGGGAGCGAAAAAGTGGCAGGAGAAAGAGGATCCTTGGGCAAAGCCGGAGGTAAGAGACACTCTGGCACCGTAAGTGCAGGGAAGGGCAAAGAAGAAGCAGGCAAAACAAAAATCCAGACCCAAGCCACAACAGGTTTTCTGCCCAGCCTCCAAAACCAGGCAAGAATTTCCAGTAGGGTGGGCAATCACCGCCCAGCGTACCCAGCCCTCCCCCCAGGCTCTCCTGTTCAACATTTTTCCAGACATTTTTGCCTTTCATCTGACCTGCACAGCATTTCTTGGTGTTTGGTTTTAGAGTGAGGTAATCCTCCATTTCCTGTCATTAACTGGAAAGCACAAGCACGGTGTTCACAGAGACATGGGCTGACTGGAGCAGACAGATCCCAAATGCCACATGTCAGCAGGGACACTGTACCTCACCCCTGACGTTTAACACCCTGCTCATGCAGGAAGTGCAGATGGGACAACAGACACACTGAAGCAGCAGCTTCTGACCACAGCCATGTTACTGGAGGGCAGAAGCCAGGGGCAAAGGAGAGCGTGTGGGAATCAGGGTTTCTGAAAGCTGAAGAGCAGCCAAGGATCCACCACTGCTCTGCCCCATTTCAGGCCTTACAGCACAGCCAGCACAAGCTACGGGGTCTGAAATGGGCTGCACAGGCTTCAGTCTGCAGGCAAAGGTCCCCCTCTCCTCTACCCATACAAGTATTTGTAATCAGACATGGAGCCACGGGGCTTTCAATAGTTAACAGTGCTATTACTGCCTGTGCCATTCACTCCCGTAAAACAGAGCTGATTAAGCTAATGACTATCGTGAGCAAACAGCCAGGTCAGCCTGGAAGTGTACAGCCCTGTTCAGCCCAACATACACTTCCCACAGAATAAGAAGCAATTCTCAAAGTCAAGGCTGGCCTGAGAGAAGAGATCTTCCTTCCTGAACCCCACCACCACCAGCCAAAACTGTGGCAGCAGCTGCCTACAGAGCAGTTTTTCCATCCAAACTCTGCAGTGTAATTATAATCACTAACTCATTGTGTTGACACTTACCTTAGGAGAAGTATCCATACAAGGAGTTAGTTATGCTAGGGTGACTTACAGCAGGATCCCAACTAGACTAGCAAATCCCCTCAGGAAAAGAAAACACACACACACATACACACACTCCCTGATTTTAACCACATTTGGGGCTAAGGAATTGCTGGCAGCAGTCTCACTAAAGCAGCTCCCATCCCCAAGCAGAGCAGGCAAAGGAGCTCCCCACTGCCTGGTTCAGCCATTTCACAGCAGTGCAAATCCCCACACAAGGGAAAGAGGCAGCGGGGCCAGTCTAACCACTTGCAGGTAGCTTGGCTGAGGTGCTGCAAGAGGGTTGAATTTTGGAAGGGGAGGCCTCCCTGAACTCAGCCAAGGTGAGATGCACCAGATGTGCCCCATCACAGCGTGACACTCGGCTGCTAAGCTGATGCTGTGCCCCGGAGAGGTGAGGCTGCAGACAGCAGCAGCCCTGGGAAGCGGCACACCACATTCCCAAGCGGTGAGTATGAAAAGAGATGTTCTGCCAACTACCTACCAATGAAAGCAATGGCCTCGGGAAAGAACTGCGAGAGGTTCTGGCTCCAGTGATCTGAGATGGGGATCTGCTTGTACTTGAACTCTCCGTCATGCTCAAACATGTTTGGCAGGTTAGGAGTCACATTCAGGATGTACTTAATGCCGTATTTGCCCAGGACGTCCAGGTTGGTGGAATCTTTGGCACAGCCCAGATACAGGTAAGGTAGGATCTGGACTGGAAAGGCAGGCTGATTGTTCGGGATGGGGCTCCCGTCCGACTCCGTGGCACTGCTGGGCTCCCTGTCGGATTCACCATCCGAGCAGTCGGAACTGATCCGCAGCCCTCCCAGGCCAAGGACTGATGCTGGGGGAGAGTTGCTGGGTGAGGAGCTGTCAAGGTTTGTCTCGCAGTGCTCAGAATATTCAGTCTGAAACTTGTTAAAGCCACCTGGGAAGGGGGAAAGGAGAGAGGGAAGGAGAGAGGCAGAGAGAAAGAAAAAGATGTTTTAATCTTCAGGATGGGAAATTCTTCTACCTGTGAACATATGTTACTCAGAAAGTCTTCACCAGTAAGAAGTTGGTATCCCTTCAACTTCACAGCAAGAAAAGCATTTTCCTGCTCCCTTATCTTCCCTGGACAAACTGATACTGAGCAAACAGGTCCCAGGAGAGCAAGGAGTGTTTCTTGCAAAGTTCAATATTGCTTGTGAAAAATAGGGCCAAATCTCAACCACAAAAGAAAGAAACATCCACAAATAAAATCAATGCCAAGACACAATCTCGCCTTGCCAGCTTCTCAAAAGTAAGGGTCTGGAGCAGTTTAGGCAAGAGCTATTACTGCTACTTAGAAAAGTATCCATGTCTGAAAAGACAGATCAGGGACAACCACCACATACTCACCCCAGGCACTAAAACCCAAATTATTCACCTCCAAGTAGGAAAAAAGACACTAAGTTTTGCCACAGAGTGATCCTCGAAATTATTTTATCACTACAAAATAGGTTTTGCAACAGGGCAGTGTCACAGGTATGTTCTACACCCAAACCACAGCAGGGGTGCAGAGGGATGGGACCCTTCACATCTGCCCCTAAGACTTTTTCTCCGGCTCTTCAGCTCAGCTGCTTGGGAAGGAAGGCAGAGGCAGGGAAGCAAAAATCCCATGGATCTACCTCCTTTCCAGGCGGTATTAAAGCGGAGCTCAGCCATCGGGATCTGACACTGACAAATGGTTTAATTAGAAAGGGCTCCTAGAAACTTCGTTAGTGGGTTCGGCGGTTGTGGCGGGGTCACTGAGCAGGACAGACAGCTCCTGCCACATCCATTCATGAAAAAGGCTCGTCCTCGCCCTCCTCCTCCCCCCGCGCCGCCAGACAGCGCCGAGGAGCCATTTTGGAATTTTAATTAGAAACATTTCCCACCGAGGCTCCCGGAAAAAGGCAGAGAAAGGGGCTCAGCTCCTCCCCTGCCCATCGGGGAGAGCTGAGGAGTAACTTTAAAACCGCTCCTTCCTACTGAGGATGAGGACGACGGGGGGAGAAACAGGAATGCAAAGCGAGGGAGCAACGGAGCCCGTGGGGAAATCCCAAACCGGGATGGGATGATGGGATGGGAGACTCGCCCACGGGCACGGATCGGAGGGTCGAGGGGGAAATGGGATCAACCCCTGTGCTGGCCCCTCACCATGTTTTGGAAGGAGGCGTGTGCGGGCTGCGCAGCCCCGAGGGCTGATCCCCAAATACCTGACTGTCCCTCCGCCGCCCCACCCCGCCACCAGGGCTTCCCTGGCTCCCCAAAAAGGGTCTATCAAGGAACAGCCGTGTTTTTTAAAGAGCCGCAAGTGGCAACTTTCTTGACCACTCTCCCCCACGCGCACTCCCCCGCTCTCCTGTTATTCCTGCCTCAAAGCCGCCACCCAGCGACCGGACTGGGAGCACTGGGAGGATGGGAAGGGTCCCAGCAGCCCAGCTGCGGGCTCTGCTCAGCCCGCTGCGATCTTTCAAAATGGCCAAAAACACCCCAAAAAACCAAAGCTCCCAAAGCGCCCCCGGGCCTGGCGGAGGGGCGTGTGCGGGGTTTGGCTCCCCCGCAGCGCAGCTCCCCGCTCCCCATCGGCCTGTCCCGGGGGAGCAGCCGGGATACCCTCTCCCAGACCACCACTGCCTGGCAAAGGGGAAGGAAAACCCTAGCGATAGCTTTTACGCTATGTGGGGAGGTAGGATAAAAATAGAGAAGGGCTCTCTTGCCCCCCAAAATCCGGCCATTCCTCCCGGAGGGCTGGAGAGGAGCCGGGTGCCGGCGCAGGGAAGCTCCCTCCGGGGAGCGGAGGCGAGGGGCGCCCGGCGCTGCCCAGCCGGGATCGGCTTGGGACGGGGCAGCGCTGGAGGGGCCGCTCCGGCGGCGAGCCTGGGGGGCTCCTCCCGCCGCTACCGGGGAGGCGACGCAGGAAGAAGCGGGGCGCTCCCGGCCGCTTCCAGCCTGCGACCATTTTGTGCGGGGGATTAAAGCGGGATGCAGAGGAGGGGAAAAAACCATAGAGAAATATAGAAATAAATCAGGCAGAATGGGTAAGGGAAGGAAGCAAAACGAGTCAGCCACCTCCGTCCGACCAGGGGATGGGCACCCTAGGGATGCAGCGGCCGGCCAGGGGCTGCGCAGGGCGACACGGACAAGGGCTGCGGGAGCGGGACGGGGCTGGAGGGAGGGCGAGGGGCACCTCACCTTTCAGGTAATAGGCTTTGCAGCCGTCATCGCGCAGCTTCTGGAGCAGGAGCCCCAGAACGGAGGTGGCGGCACCGCTGTCCTGCCAGTCGGCGGTGGCCTCGTCGTAGAGCAGCACCGTGTCGGCCTTGCAGCGCTTAACGAAGCGCTCCTTATCCTCGTGGTTGGGGATGATGGAGCGGATGGGCAAGTTGCCCTTCTTGAGGCGGCGCAGCATGAGCCCGGGGATGGCCAGGTTGATGGCCGTCTCGATGTGCGAGCTCTCGAACAGCTCGTGGGGGCGGCAGTCGAGCAGCAGCAGTGAGCGGCCGCCGCCCGACTCCAGCTCCTCCTGCAGCCACTCCGCGCTCTTGCACGGCATCGCCGCAGCCATGGGCGCCCGCGGGGAGCTCCCCCAGACCTGCGTTTTCATGGGGCTCGGCAGCGGCGGCCGCCAGCGCCCGGCCCGCCGGCCACCCACGCGGCGTCCGGACGCGGCCCCGCTCCGCTGAGTCGGTCTTGCGCTGCGCCGGACGCGGCTCCGCTCAGCACGGCCGCGGGTGCGCGGTGTGTGCGGCCCGGAGCGCGGCGGCCCCCGTCCTGCGCTAAGCGCTGCGCCCCATGCCGGCGGCCTCAATTAAAGCGGCGCTCGGCCGGCGGCTCGGCGAGTCATGCCTCGGGAGGCGGGGCGGCGGCGGGGCCCGCGCCTCAGCCCCGCCCGGCGCCGCGCCGCGCACACGCCGGCCCCGCCCCCGCCCGGCCCCGCCCCCCGCGCTCCTACAGCCAATGAGACACGGCGGGGGGGAGCGGGGCGGCCCAATATGGGCAGGGGCGGGGCCGTGGCGGGGGGCAGAGCGCGGGAAGGGCCGCGGGAGCCGCAGGGCGCCGGGCGCAGCGCCGGGCACGGCACCGGGAACCGGGCACAGTACGGGGAACAGGGCATGGCACCGGGAACCGGGCACGGCACCGGGCACAGCACCAGGCACGGCACGGGGAACCGGGCACGGCACCGGGCACAGCACCGGGCACGGCACCGGGAACGGCACACCACAGCCTGGCACGGCCCGCCGGGGCTGACCCCGGGCCCTTCACCCAAGCGTGGGCTTAATAAAAAGGTCAGGCAGTGAAGTGACCCAGCCCGCAGGCCAGAGGGTGTGCAGGCTCGCGTGGGTTCTGAGTGGGTCGTGCCCAGCCCTGTTTGGTCTTTGACAGGAACTCACAGTTCCAAAATAAAATCGAATGAGACTCATTAAGCCTCCGCATTGCCTTTCGTTCTCAGAATGAGCTGCAACATAGATGTTTCTATCCGTGCATCCTTGTTTACTTTGAGAGTATCTTCCCTGTTGGTATCCACTACTATAAATACAAACCTTTTGTGCTGCAACACTAACATTTCAAGACAGGAATGTAACTGGAGGCACCCTTTGGTTTCCTTCCATCTTTTACATTCCTTCTCGTGTGAATCAGACCTCTGGTACCAGAAGTTTTCCGTGCCTCACACAAACTGTTCCTGTTACAAAATAGATTTGATCTTTCTCTTTTTAATGAGCAGGATGACATTAAAAATGTGGTTCTGTATGAGCCACTTCTACTGCAGTCTATTTTCACCATGCAGGCAGTCAAACATTGGTGGATTGCTCAGAGAGGTTGTGCAATCTCCATCCTCGATTGATTTCAAGATCCAACTCAACCATCCCCAGGTAACCTGGCCTGCCCCCAGGGCTGACCCAGCTTTCAGCCAGAGGTTTGACTGGAGCTCTGCTGTGGTCTCTTCTCTCCTGGGTTATCCTACAAGCCCCTGCTCTCCAAATTCTTGTAAGCATGAGTGGGAACCATTCCTTCTCCCCAGTCTGGGACAGATAAGCCATTCAATTTTTTTCTCCCAAACTTTTCATCTCTTCAGCCTCTTAATATAAACTTTGTCAGCACACACTGTTTGAAGGGAAGAGGCAGGTCTGTTTCATCAGAAGATTCCCAAGCTCAGCAACCTGACTAGGTCTCCTCAAGTTTTTTTCCCCAGCTGGCCGAATTTCAGCCAGAACTGGGCTGTACCTTGTGTAACAGGAAAAATATTGCTCTTAAAACACTCCCCCACACGCAAACAAACACGTGCACACACAGAGTCTTAGTTGTAATGTTGTTGAGAACTGTGCTGTTCAAATGGCATTGTCTCTAGGCAGAACTTCAAATTGATTTGTATTTGAAGACACTTTTCTTCTGGTCAAAATCTGCTTTTCTCAAAGCTGAGATCTACTACTGAAAACATTTCAGAGCCACTGTCTCCTCAGTGGTCTTTTATAGACCCTTAACACAAGAAATACACCAAGAGGGCTGTATTCCTGTGCCTTTAGTACAAAAGCAGCTCTTGGATGTGCAGGGGTCCCTGGCTCCTTTCAGTCTAATTCCTAAGGCTGGATCCTAATGAAAATACCGACTTAAGACAGCATTTGAGCACATGCTTAACTTTGAACACAGCGAGCGTCTCATTGCAAAACACTCTGTGATTTCAGCGGGACCATGCTCTGAACCATTCATGGATTTCATTGGCATCAGCAAAATAAATGTCTTGTTGTACATCGCTTTTTTTGTGACTCAAGTGTGCCCGAGAAAGCGGAACAGCAGAAGCTGTCCACTTCCCCTTGCCCGGTTTATTTTTACCACTGGTTGCTGTGGGAAGCTATTGTGATTCAGTGTGGCAGTAGGAAGTTCCTAACACTGCTCTTTGCAGCAGAGGATGTTGAGGTTCTTATGCAAGCCACAGGCACAGTGAAAATAGCTGACCTTTCAGAATGTTTATCAAGGCACCTTCAATTCACAAGGGGAGCAGCAGCGGCTGGTGCAGAGAACTAAAATCTGGGTCTAAAGTCCCTGTTGTACTGAAAACAGCCCAGAAATCTTACAGGGATCCTTTCTGGTGGTGTGAGGGAGGCAGGTGTAGCTGCCAGCGTGCGGTCCTGTGAAACCAGAAGAGAAATGTTTCACCTCCATTCTGCGGTCGCATCAGCAACCACATCAGTTTCGGGACAGGCTCCAGACGCGTCACCTGCGGAGACAAGTGCAGATTTCACTCTGAGAAGGGCCAAAGCAAAATAATGTCACTTAACAGAAGGGTGACACGCTCTGCCTGCCCAGCCAGGATCCGAGGGACACTGGAGGAGCTTCCCCTGGCTCCTGGCGGCTCCGGGCTGGCAGGGCAGGGGTCGCGGCGCTGGGCGCCGGTGCCAGCCCGTGGCCGTGCTGCCCTCTGGAGTCAGCCGCTCACAGTGCGCCGCAGCCCGGGCACCGGCCTGCCGGGATCCGGGACCGACACCCGCGGGGGTTCTCCCGCCAGAGGGAAATCCCTGCTCTGCAGAGAGCTGCGGGCAGCCCCCGAAATCCCCTCCCGTGGAGGGGGCATCTCGACCCCGCAAGGTTTCCTGAGACGGGGCTTGCAGGCTGGGGCCGGGACACGGCGTGCCAGCACCTCCTTCAGCCCAGCGCGGCTGGCAGGGCTCAGGGGTGCTGGTGGTGTTTGTCTCCCCATGCACAAGGCTTTGCTGACAGGCAGGAGAAAAACACTTGTCCAGAAATGGCCCCTGCCCTGCCAGCCCGGAGCAGCCAGGAGCCAGGGGAAGATTTTCCAATGTCCCTCAGGTCCTGGCTGGGCAGGTAGAGGATGTCACCCTTCTGTTAAGTGACATTATTTTGCTTTGGCCCTTCTCAGCTCAGGTCCCAAAAGCCCCAAGTGCTCGTGACAAGGACTGCACAAAGTGATAACCACTCTACATGTGGAATCATGAAATCGTAGAATATCCTGTGTTGGAAGGGACCCACAAGGATCATTGAGCCCAGCTTCTAGTTCGGCACAGGACCATTCCAAGAGTGCCACCACGTGCCTGAGAGCATTGTCCAAACCCTTCTTGAACTCCATCAGGTTTGGTGACCAGTGGCCTGGGGAGCCTGGGGATTGCCACCATCCCCATACCACAATACCAGACCTGACCCAAGTTTCTAAAACAGGCTGTGTGCATCTTTCTGGTTGTTTTTCTGCTTGGAAAGGCTCTATCCTCCAACAGTCCTTCTGCTTGATGCCCAGTGCAGTGACCAGGCAACTCCCCCTTGCCCACAGTCCCATCCTGCTGCCTTGGCTTCAGACTGCTTTTGTCTTCACCTGTCCCCACCTCCCATGATGCTGGTGCAGATGCCAGCTCAGGTTCCTCATTTCCATCACCACCACCTCTCTTTTCCCAGATTCTCTGACTGCAGAGCCCACAGGCTGTTTTGATGTTTTAGAAACAAAGACAATGAGTCATGGCAGAACACAAGGTAAGTGCATCATTGGCAGATGTCTGCCCAAAACCCACTCCAGGCCCTGGCAGCCCCTGCAGAGGCTTTGCTCCCAAGGATGTGACAGACCCTACTTTGAGCCAAGGGGGGAGGCAAGATGTGAGTAAAGGGCAGAAGGTGTCACACCCCTAGGGGATGCATGGTACTGCCTACAGCTTAGGTGAGGCAGGGGCTCCTAAGGATTTATAGAGTAAAGTAAAATAGAAGCTGGTCAGAAGTTAATATATATTTTCTTCTTAAAAATGAACCTCTGAAAAGCTTTTTTTTGGTTACATGCACTTTCTCCACAACACTTCACCCTCAAAGGATTTTCCTTCCAGCCTCTCCCCCAACAAACCTGGGCTGTAGCAGCTAAACCTTCATAGGACTTACCTTCTCACCGCTCATCAGCTGTTTGCTATATCTAAGAAGAGGCATTAGGTATGACTGGTGGCCCAGATACCAGCCCATAAAGCTATTAAACTCTTCTAGAAGGAGTCTTCACCTGGCTCAGGGGCCTGTGTGATCAAATATCCATCAGTACCAAGACAGGAAGCGCCTTCCTGGCAGCTCAATGCTGGACTGGCAGCTCAAAGCTGTGCTTTGTGAGCAAGATTTCAGCTGGGAATTTGCTCAGGTAACCTGGGCCCCCAGGCCAGCTTCTGGTTTGCTCTGTGACGTTGAGTGAATCCACAGTTTTGTGTACTTCCCATCTGTAGAATAGGGCTGATACCTCCCATCACCTTTACAAGAGTTTGGGTGCTAAGGAACCAGGCAGGTGGGCTGGTGTGATGTTAACATCCTCTTGCAGTGCTGAATTTCTAGGACTGAATCACTTTTTTCTATCTTTAAAAATAAATTTTTAAAAAAGACTTTTTATTTCATTTCAGCTTCCCTTCCTAATTACTTAATGTTGTAGGAGTTATTTTGTCAGGAGAGGGCACTTGTTGATGGTTTACCCCATGTTTCATTAATGCATGGAAGAGGTTAACTCCTGGTAGTTATGGTAGCAGATGCATGGTTTTAACAGGGAAAAAAAATCCCCAATTTTACTTTCTACTCTTGCACTAATTTGTGACTATTTTTATCAATGTTAGCACTGAGCCAGGGTAAAAATACTCCCTAGAAAGTTTAGAATTTACATTTGTCTTCATATATATTCAGCAGAAATTCAGCTCCCCAGCCTCCGCACTGCCTAATCTGGACTCATTAACTTCACCCGCCCCCGAGAAAAATGTCAGATGACTTTGGCCTGGCGAAGCCTTTCACCCACAAACACTCAGCAGGAGGGTCCAAGTCTCCTGTCTGCAGCAAACAATCCCCGTGGAGCATCAGCTCTGGCACTGCAGGCATCCAACTCAGCCATGGGAACAGATTCACCCTTCCTAACACAGCCCTGCCTCGGGGCAAATCTCCAATGTTGGGCTCCATCCCGCGGGGATGCTGAGCCCTGGAAGCATCTTCCACATGGCAAGGCAGATGGATGGAGGCTGGGGGAGAAGCACCACAAGGAGAAGCCTTTGGGGAGCATCTTCTGAAACACAAGGCAGCCACAAGCACGTGGAACTGGCATTATGAGGTTCTGGGATAATGCCATTTTTCTTGTATTAAATGGACATAACATTTGGCTCTCTGAGATGCCCTTTTCCTGCACAGCTGGAGACTTTCTTGTCAATCTGTCAATGAACTCTGCTCCAAAGACAACAGAATTGTTCTCTGGCAGGTTCCTGCAGAAGAAGCAAACCATCCCCTCCCATGCAGTGGGGCCATTACCATCTCACAGGGATCACAGCAGCCCAGAGGGGCTGAGGCTGGGGGTCCCTCTGAGGAGTGTCCAGTCCAGCTCCTGTCTCACAGCAGCATCTCTTAGGGCAACTATTGCCCCTACTGTTGGGTACCCCAATATCTCCAAGGATGGAGGCTCCACACCTTCTCTGGGCAAGTTGGTGCAGTATTTCAGCATCCTCACAGTGAAAAAGTGAACTGACATGTCCTGGGCTTCAATTTGTTCCTGTTGCCCTCACTGGCCACTCAGGAAAAGTCTGGCTCCATGTTCAGGGTTTGAGGAAAGTCCTAAATTTTTATGGAAACCGGTGTGTTTTCTGTGAAACCCAGGAGAGAAAGGGGCCTCATGTTTAAGCAGGAGCCAAGAGCCCAGAGGCTCCCCCAGCAAGGGAGGGCAGCTCCAATCTAATTAAACTGAGAAAACATCCTTAAGCAACACCACTCCCCTTCTTCCCTGCTTCACTTCCTGGGCTCCAGGCTCCTTCCAGAGGAAGAAATGGAGAATATTTAAGATTATTTATCCTTTTAGCAGTGAATTTTAAATAAGGAAGTCTGGGAGCTGTGTGTCACCATCCTTAGAAAATCCTCTCCTGCAGAGGACCAGAGGAGAGGAAAGCTCCAATGCTCCCTTTGGCATGAGACCCTCCAGAGTCTGTCACTGCAATGATGGAGTAGGACAGAATATTTATGGGACTTAAGAAGCCAAAACATCTACTCTGGCTCAGGCATGTGTTGGACACAGCCTGCACAGCCTGGAGTTGAGTACAGACCTCCATATCCCATTTATTCCTCCTTTTGTATGCCAGAAAAACCCTTTCTCCTTAGAAAAGAGTGAAGCAAGAGAGAAATGGCCCAAGACATGAGTGCAGGACCTGTTGGTGCTGTCTGAGCCCTGGCCCTTGGCTCTGCTGGGCTCCATCCCTCCCTGGCTCTGCAGATCCAGCACCTCGCCCGCCCCGCACACGTCAGTTCCTTTGCAGCTTCTCCAGACAGCCAGGCTGTTTTCAAGAAGCAATTTCCTGCAGAGGAAGATTTTTTTTTCCAAGGAGCCTAAGTGGGGAACTTCCTGGTGCAGGCTTTTCATGGGAAACCATTGTGAGAGCAGCTTCACCACCCACCAGGAAGGGCTGTCACTGAGCAGGCTGCGCCCTGCTCTGTGTGCCCAGCCCAGCTTCCCAGTACATGCCCAGGGGCTGAGTTTTGTGACCCTCACTCATCTCCCCAAGCTGCTGCTGGGATGCTGACTTGTGGCAGGGGAAGTGGACAGATGGTGAAGATCTGGACTGGGTGCAGGCAGTGCAGAGCCTCCCAGGGAAGGTTCTGCATGGCCTGTCCCTCTGGTGGGAGAAGCTGAGAGGAGACATAAAGACTTCACGACACTTTGGCTCTCCAGCCTTTGCATTTTCCCTCTTCATTGTGCTGCTGATTTCCAGCAGGGCCACCAAGTACCAGGACAGGCTTCTCCCCACACAGAGTTGGGGGGGTCACTGCTCCTCAGCCTGGTTCTGGGAGGCACCTGACTGCTCCTCTGAAATGCAAACCCTGCCAGGGCTTCTCCCACTGCTGCAAGAGTGAGGCAGCCCAGCTCAGCTCTGCTGTGGTAGAGCCAGGCCCCATAGCCCTGGCTATCAGTGAAACCCCAAAATGCACCAGTTAAACCCTCGGCCAACACAGACACTGGGGCAGCAAGTTGCACTGTGCTGCTGCTTCTCACCATGGGTGGTGTTAAAGTCAATCATTATTCATATCCTTTTACTCCAATGAGCTGTGCAGGTCTCCCAGCTGGTGCCTGTTCCCTTCAATGCTGCTTTTCATTCAGGCAGTTGTTCTGGTTTGAGTGTATTTTGTGGCTATGGATGGACAGGCAGCCCAGACTCGTGCCCTGCTCTGAGCTCTCACCACCTGTGCTCTCCCATGGAGAACTTCTGCTGGACATCTGTGAAAATGCTCTGGTTCCAGAGGTTTTTTTCCTTGCGTCAAATTCTCTGGTTTTGCAACCCCTCACTGCAGTTAAAATAAAACTAAACAACACCCAAGAATCCATTTCCGTGAAGCATTTCAGGAGCAAGAGGCTGGTTCCTCTTTCAGAGCATCAAAAAACAACTTCTATTTTCCTCACAGTGTTAGCAATGTTCAGCTGAGCCCTGCTCTTTTTTCCCCCAAAAAAAGTTTCGTTTCCAGGAAACAGGACTTTATTTTGAACACAAAGCATCTCTTTGGTCAGCCTGATGCTCTTGGGTACACTCACAACTTTTGAATACACACATATGACCTACAAGAACAGGACCCAGCACAGAGGGAACTGAACCAGGTCTCAGGGAAGAGTCCAGTCACTTCCCAACCCACCCACTGGCTCAGCTGTGTGATACTGGGCAGGTTCCTTCCCTCTGTCTGTGTCCTGCTTTCCAAGCCTTGAACTGGGGTTTAAGATCCTTCATGCAGGACTCTGCCGGACCTCAGAGTTGGCAAGAAGTACCTGAAACACTCACAAGGTGCCAATCCAGTTTCTGGCAGCAGTGCTTGATCAAAAAGGATGAATCAAAACCTTCTTCCCCCTTGGCCTGCTGGCAATGCTCTTCTTAATCCAGCTCACGATATTGCTGATTGTGAGAAAGCACCACTGGCTCGTGGTCAGCTCGTGATCCACCAGGACCTCCCAGGTCTTAACCTGCAAAGTTGTTTTCCAGCCAGTTGGTTCCCAGTTTGTACAGGGTCATTGTACTGGGTGAGTGGGGTCATTCCTCCTTGGGGCTCCTACTCCCTTTGCTGGACTTCACAAAGCTCCTCTTTGCACATTGAGGTCCTTGTGAATGGCACCCTGGAAAGTGCAAACCCAGGGGAGCAGGGAGAGCTCACAGCATTCCATAGCTCAGGTGGTGGATCTTGAACAGAAGGATGGAATTGGAGACACACATCACTTCCCTTCTGCCCACAACAGAGGGGGGCACCAGCCTAGGGGCACCCAGGGCACGAGGAAAGGGGGATCCTGCCAGCAGCTGGTGCCATCCCAGCACACACTGTGCCTGTGCTCCTTCACTCACCATCTGACAAGTGAGGAAGCAGCGCTCAGGGAAGGAGGTGACCAGGCAAATTCAGCAAAGACATCCCAGGGAATGAGTCACTGGCTCTGCGCAAGAAGCCAGACTCTGCTCTGGAGGGAGAAGGGCAGCAGGAAAGCTGAACACTCCCAGGAGATGGCTGCAGGATGATTAAAAGGCTTTTACTTGGACCTTGCATTGGAGACTCCCTTGCCAGAGGAGTGAGAGCAGAGCTCTGGGTGTGCCCACAGAGCAGCTGCTGCCCACAGGAACACAGCAGTGGGAGCTCAGCTCCTCAGGGAGGCTGCTCCCAGAGCAGGAGAAATCACCCACCAAACCCAGGCTTTTCTCAGGAAAGGCTTGGCTCTGGTGGTGACATTTCTCACGGGAAATATGATTTCCTTGAAAACCTTGGGTATTCAGGTCAGCCAGAAGCTTTCAGCACAGTGGCACCAGACACACTGAGCTGGTTGAGACAGAAGGTAATTTCCAACATGTGTAAGGCAACTTCCGAGGACCAGAGAGATTCATCACCATGTTTTCCTGGTGACACCTTCAGTTGTTTTACTTCTAAGAATCAGCCTTTTGTTTACTGTTTTAGCTTATTTCCTCGTGGAAAGCCTTTCATTTACTCCCCAGCATTACCTGTAGCTTTTAATCCCAGCAGGTGAAGGAGGTAGAAGAGGAACAGCTCTTAAGCAGCAGGGCCAGTGTGCCCAAAATTGTACTTTTTTTTTAAGCTGTTCATAAAGATAACAAGAGATGAAAAGGTTGTGTCAGGAGGGGGATCTTCTCTACTTGGAAAGCACGAAACACAAGAGCACTGCTGTCTCTTCTGCTGGGGCCCTGGCATTTCTGATCTTACTGCTCCAAGGGTTTGCCCTATGGAGCAGATGCCCCAGAAGGACACCCAAGGTGGACAAGTGGATGGGAGAGAAGCTGCCAAGGGACTCAAATCCATCCTAGAGGGGCTGCAATATCTCAAAGAGAGAAGAAAATCTGGCTGGAAAAAAAAATCTCAGAGCCCAGACTTGTTGGGTGAAAGGTGCTGGAAATGCAAATCATTAATTTAAAGAACTGGGCCAGGAACCAGGGGTGCCAGGCTGAGCTGTTATCTGCTGCATCAGCTGCGAGCCTGGCTCAGGATTTCAAAATAAAATTAGACTTGCAGTATATGTCTTTAAATATTTAAATTACTTTCAGTAATTCATATGGTGACATTTAAACAAAGTACACCAAGCAAACGGCTCCCAGTGCTAAAAGGAAATGTTTGCAGGTAATAATATTTAATTTAAAAGGGAACAGCTGATATCAAGGCAGAATCTTAATGCTGAATTCAACCTACATTTCTCTCTCAACCAAGCAGGGAAGAATAAAGACCCAGGCCAGAAAATGGTTAAAGATGTAGAGTGGTGT